>NW_008824445.1:2471569-2482360 GCF_000699105.1 Pygoscelis adeliae
CACCTGAATGATTAATTTTGCCTCCTCATGAGACACTGGGCAGGCTGCTATTCTCAGTGAAATTAAGACTTGTGGTAGCCTCTACGCTTGTTAGTCCAGGTTTAAAGCACCATTCAAGACAGATATGAGAATTTGTTTACAAATGGAAGAGATTTGGGCATTAAGATTTGAGTACAAACCTACATTAACCCTGCAGTTAAGATATCCTGGGATTGTTTTGCTGAACTGAGGCGTCAAGAAAAGGTTGTCCTTTTTCTTTGCTAATCATACTTAAATCTTCTCAAAAGGATTGGTGATCATTCCCATAACATCATTAAAGTGTACAGTCTTTGTTTACAAATATATAGATATTTCTACTGGGTTTTACCATCTGTACATTCATAATTATTCTAAATGTTTATTGCCATCTTTGCTTGGACGTTTGCTTTTTTACAGTGCCTACTGATTTCAGTACTTACCATATCCTCTGCTACAGTTAAGAGCCAAGAGAAATAAAAATACAGTAGACTGGGAAACACTTAAAAGCTTAATTTTTTTGTGCCATCAGATTTCTGCTAACTTCTGAAAAACAAATCATACCCCCTGGCAACAACATCACCAACACTCAGTGTTAGCTAACAAGAATGGAATGAGGTGGTTAGATGATGGAAGGGTTAAACTGGGTTAAACAAGATTGCTCTGCATTAAGGATGATGCTATCTGTGTCAATCAAACACTTTGCAGAGGCTTCATTCTGCAATCCCAGTAAGTTTTTCGGAACTTGCCAGCCCTCCTCAAAGTGCATGAGATCGGCATCTTTCCCAGCGTGAAATCAGAGCTGATCCTGTTGTTTCTCTGCATCGATTACCACTGCAGCACATCATCCGCCTCTTTTTTTTCAAGAACATATTTCCTCTTGCTGGGAATTAACATTAATTCCCAAATTAACATTTGCTGAGTCCCTCCCTTTACATTTCCCCAGGGTTACATGTGAGGTTGAGGACTGCAAGGAAAGGCCATCCAAGTGAGTTGTGTTCCCTCTTTGTGGGGAAGCACACGCTCTGCTCTCAAAGTCTCTGTATTACTGAGATAAAGACACAAAGTTTATTGCTATTACTCCTCTGCCCTTTCTAGCCTTTATTTTCTAAGATTTTCCATACTTAGTGATTTGGTCTCATTTACATAACACAAGATCTAATAAAAGACTATCCAACCAAGAAGATAGAGCTTTTTAACTACCGTTTTGTAGAAAACCACTCTCTGCAGAGGAGGTAGCAGTGCTCTCACTGTATAACTTCATCAAACTGGTATTAAGTAATATCTTGGATACTAAACTTCCTGACACCTTTAGTTATTGATTGCTGGGCAGGCTTTATTAACAACTTTCATCTTTGTACAATCATTGTGTTTCATCTTAACTATTGTCAAGTACCTTTCTCTAGATGACCCCTTCCATCCCTCTCTATTCTTCATTTGAGATCTTTTGTTACTTGTTTGATGGCAAAGGCACCAATATATGGAAGTTGTTGCTCTTTTAAATGAGAGTACACTATGAGATTTTAGTTCCTCTTTATCTGAACATTTTGATTCACAAAAGCCAGCCTAACTGTTTTATGAGATTCAAAATTCTTTGTAGCTCCCAAACCATCCAGTAAAAGTTTGTCTCCTCAAACCGCTGTAAAAACGACCTGCAATTTCTATCCATACCTCTTACAATGCCATATTGAGAAAGAGCTTGTGATTAAACTTGATCAAGTTCTTTATCTCTGACAATATAACATAACAGCAAATAATATAAAACCAACAACCAGTGATTAATAAATACCTGCAAAATATGAGATATTTGTCTGTGGAGTTTACAGAACTGTTTCTAATGGAGAGGAAAATCAGCAGAAAAAATTCAAGTGGTACATCAGAAAAAATTTCCTAAAATCAAGACCTCTTACTGGAAGAAATCAGGACTCCAAGCAGTTGTATAATGTTTTTCAACCAGGGATCTCAAAGCACTTAAGAAAGGATGTTAATAGTCTCTCCTCATAAAGGAACACCTACAGTGCAGAGGAGCAAAGTGTCTTGCCCTAAGATCAAGGCCAGATTGGCTTCTCATCTTAATATACCAAAATATACATATTTTAATAATAAAATAAGACCATGAGTGAAACCCGAGCTCCTTAAAGGCTACTTAAGGAGGCCATGACCCATGGGTAAGTGCCTTATTTTATTTTTAACAACATTATCTTCTGTAAGACAAGGAAACAATATTAATTCACTTAAGCCTGACCTGGACAAATAAATTACTAGTTGTCTAATAAAAACAGTCCTCCTCCTGTATGTACTAAAGTGTAAAAATACGGAAAAGGCCCTGAGCCATTCTTCTTCTTTTCTCTAAAGCATGTTCAGCTGTGCCTTCTGATACTTTGAGGAGAGCTGAAATGGGAGAATGGGTGGTTCTGACTGGCAAAGACAGTTCAAAGCTGGAAGCGTCTGCTTCTCTACTGACAGTACCTAAAATGCTAACCTTGTCTAAGAAGAACCAGTGACTTTGCTAGTGTGGCACCTCATAGATCTAAGGTGTGCTGTTTCTCATTCCTTGGATGTGACATGACATTAGAGATGTTTGGATAAGGTTGGCTCAATAGCCCATTAATTACTGAACTGTACTCTTAAATAAATAAAAGCTAGAGTAAAGGTAATATAAAGAATATCCACTACATTAAAAAACCCACCAAACACAAACAAACCCACAAAGACCCCCATTTCTTTAAACAAGTGAACACTGATGAAGTGGTGCAGGCTTGGGTGGTGATTTCAGTGATTATCAGAATGTGGAGTGAATGCCTGATATTGCCAGAAAAATGTCATCACTATACGAATGATAGGATCTTTATTTTAACAGATCTATACTCACAGTATTTTATAGCCTCCCGGTGTAGAGGAAGTCTTTTGTACTTGAGATCCCCAGCTGCCCCACGTTTGCAGCACTTCATGAGCTAAATGTAACATCTACCTGGAGTTGCAGATACGAATGTTATGCACAGTGTAGAGTTAAGGATAGAAACTCTTTATTCTATTGAAGACAAGAAACAGACTCTTCATGGCCGCAAGAAAAACCAGATCATTTCCTACACTATCAAGCAACCTTGATCAGAACAGTAAAACTGCTGAAATTTCAAACAGCTCATTTCAGATCTGTTGGGTAGGTGGTCAGCAAGTGCTTCCACACCCCCAGGCTGCAGGGAGGGTACAAGGGTCAAGAAGAAAAAAAAAGCAGAACCCGCAAAGTTGTAATAGAAACACGTTTTTGTATAATTCAGAACTATAAGATTGTAAGTTAAGATCTGTGTAAACATATGAACATTTTCCCAGAGTAAAGAAACAGCTTTTTATTTCACTCATAGAAAGGAATATATATTTGGGCAGAAAATCATTAGGAATAATTAATTTCTATGAGCATGCATTGTAATTTGTCTAATTTGGCTTTATAGTGTAGGCCACTGCAAAACAGCACTCAAACCAAATTAAAATGTTCAATTGCAGCTGCAATAGTAATTTTTGGAAAGTACAATATTAAAATGCTCACAAGGTCAAGGGAATCAGAGGCACCTGAATGAGAAAGCGAAGCTTTAAAGTACTCAGGAGGTTGAGGAAATTACATATACATACCCCCCCACACACAATTATTGTACCTCAAGATGCTTAGGGACTCAGTTTTTCTAAACAGCAACTTCAGCTGCCATTACAAGTAGTACTGAAGTCATAGCAAATTCAAAAGCAATTTTGATTTTCTTTTCTCAAGTGACACCATCTAGCTCTGGGATAAATTACTTTCAGATGCTTTAAACGTAATTTAAAACATACCACTTACAATAAGGAAAACATTATTGTTTATGAATGTTTTATAATGATATTATGGAAAAATCCATCTTTGCTCAGATGACGGCAAAAAAGAAAGATTGAAAAAAATCTTTGGAACAATAATACTTGCCAGGTTACTTCCATTAGGTCAGGAGATTGCAATAACCATTTTTATTTATACCCAGCAATACAGTTAGGAAAATGACATCAACTTAAAATATCTTTAACAACTCCAAAAATCATTCTAATTTTTTTTAGTACAATATTAATAATTAAAGCTGACTTCCAAAAATGGATCAAACATAATTTGCATATCTTCTAAACCCTGCAGGAGCTGGGAATGTAGAAAGAACCAATATGCAAAGAAATTAGACTTAATAAATTTTGTAGCCCTTTATTCACCTCAGTGGAGATACTAATAGCACAGATTAGTAATTTATGATGATTTAAATTTATTTCCAGACAATATGATGAAACGGCAGAGGAGGCACAGCACGAAGGAAAAAGTTGTGACCTGTGCTACCTGCCTGGCTGGGCTCCGAGAGCAGACAAAGAAGCCGGTTTATTTGTGTGCACGCTAAATAGGTGGCCCTGGCCTGGAGGAGTCCAGGATCTGTCCTGCCAGCATCTCAGTGGGTCCCCAGGGCCACCGTGCTGCTGGGGGTAGAAGCCTCTGGAGGCTCAAGCAGGAGCCTGCAGGCTGGGGCTGTGTGAGGACTCCGCCTGAGCTCCTCTTCATGGCAGGATTTGTACGGTTTAACCCCAGATGTGCACGCACCGACCCGAGCTCAGCATGGCCGTGAAGCCACATCTGTCACCTGAGAGAAAAGGCCTGAAACAGGGGTGGAAGGGAACGGAGCACCACAGCTTCTCCATGCAGTACGATGCCACGGGTCTCATTGAGATATCTAGCCACCCTTTCCTCCCTGATCCAACAGCTTTTACTAAGAACTATTTTTATGAAAGAAGGAAATGGCTCTATTACTGAGCGAGCTGCCAAGTCTGTTGCCTTAAATATCTGAGTTACCTACTTTGTACAGTGCTGCTTTGGCATCCCTGGATTCTGGTATCGACCAGTTCTTTGGGGCACAACATCTGTTTTAACTTGATTTCGTGAGCATACACACCCAAATGATAACGTTGGGAGGTTTTTGTTTTATTTTGGTTTGGATTTTTTAAACACAGAGGAAGATAACTCGTATTTCTGTTCCCCACAGCACACCCAGGTAGTCTGCTTATTTCTGCAAACTCTAATAGCACAGACGATTCACGTAGTCTTTGTTTAGAATTTCATGATCAGGTTAATTTCCCTTCTCTTGTACTTGTATTCCTAAATTGTCATCTGCTTCTGAAAAATCTCTCTCTCTAAAGGCAGTATTTCCCCTCTACTCAAAATCAGAAAAGCATTGGATCTCAAAAGAAAAATCTCATTTTTGAAATCTTTACTAAAGTGTAAAAGACCATCTACAAGTCAGATTAAGATTTGAAATATTTTTCTGTGAAAAGCAAATTCTCACTTCATCAGGAGGGAAGCTGCAGCGAAACACAGGTTTTCCCTGAGAAGCAGTACTGTCCCAGGGCACCACTGGTGATGATCTGGGGGAAAACCACAAGGTGTTTGGCTCCTTCTCCTGAGGAAGAGCCGGCCACGGGCCTCCTGCTCTGCCCTTGCCCTGGGACAGGCGGGCTGGATGCATTCAGTGCCTCCCCTCTCCCTCCCCAGGCAGAGGAGCCAAGGAACCAGAGGGGAAGACAATAAAACATTGGGTCATACCGCTTCCCAGAACAACAGCCTTGTTTGTCCTAACAGAGAGTACCAGCAGCAGTGCCAAGGAGGGTAATGGCATAACGCAGTGCCATTTGTCCTCGGCTCCTTACAGGACAGTGCAGGAAACTCATTTGATTAAAGAGGCAGCTCTGTACTTTATTGCTCTTGATTTCTTTCTTATTCATGACTCTCTGGATAAATTCAACCTACTTTCCAATATCATCAGAATAACCCCAGGAACATTTGAGAGCTAAAGCAGTCACGTGATGTAGCAGAGATACAGCTTTAGCAGCCACGGCTGATAGAGACTGAGTATAGACATGCCCTTTAAAACCTGAAGGCAGGAGAAGCACTGATGTTTCTGTTTATGAAATTAAGAGGTCCAAAAAGCATAGTATGCTGAGACATCAGGCTATTACCAGGAGCTCTGTTGGCAGCCCACTTTGGGGGGGGGGGGGGGGGGGGGGAGAGCTAAAGCAGTCACGTGATGTAGCAGAGATACAGCTTTAGCAGCCACGGCTGATAGAGACTGAGTATAGACATGCCCTTTAAAACCTGAAGGCAGGAGAAGCACTGATGTTTCTGTTTATGAAATTAAGAGGTCCAAAAAGCATAGTATGCTGAGACATCAGGATCTTTGGTTTTTTGAAGTATATAGAGAAGTCAGCAATCTATTTCAATGATTGCTTCCTCCAAGTCTAAAAATAACATACAACCCTATACGTCTGTGGTCAGTCAACAGCTCAGGCCGAACACCCAGCAGATGTAAATGACACAGCTCCCTGCCCATGGGGCCAAGGTAGGACCTGACCATAAACAGCTTGGGGGCAATGGGCGGAGAGATGGCTACATGGATAAGCAATCACTTAATATTTAGTTCTCCAGCGGACTAGGCTAAAATTGTGACATTCGTATTCACTTTATGGGACCTGCTGAGGTCTTTCTTTTTGAAAATAATTGATCTGTTTATTAATAGATTTTCCCACAGTAATTACCAGCATTTGGGGTAACTGCTTTATGGCGAAGTATCAAAAAATAAAATGAATACACACAACTGGTCACCAGATGTCACTGTCTCGTCATTCCAACATGGCCAAAAAAATATAAATCCATCAGCAGAAAACAAAAACAGACATACAAACAAAAGGTAGGAGAAAATCTGGAATATGAAGAGACAGACTCCCTGTTAGTCAGCAGAACTGGAAGAACAAGATGTCATGGTATACTTTATAACAGGTTTGTCAACTCTGTAATAATCACTGATTTATTACATTAATTTCCTGGGTTCCCCGCCCCTCCACTGGTAGATGTCACCGATTACCTTACAGCTGTAGAGACTTAGGATGCTCAGTGACACTGGTGTGAGCATGCTTCCAATGAAACCAGACAGGTCTTTATGGTCAAGGTTACAGTAACCAGTTCGACTGGCTTTCTGAGTAGCTTCTTCCACGGCACATCTTTTTAGGAAAATTCCAGTTTTGTGAATATGTATATCTAGGTTAGAGGTCTCCCTAAGTGATGCTAATATTGAAGGAATTTCAGTAGCTCCTTGTCAAATAACACATCATCGTTAAAAATACTTTAGAGCTTGCGCATTGCTTTGCTCCCAGCTGCCACAGGGAGGGATAGCTATACTATCACCTTGTCTGGGGCAAGCTGTGGTTCACATCACAGGTAGTTTGGGCAAGGGCAGAGCTTTCTGGGGTTTTAAACGCTACTGCCCTCCACAAGAGGAATGTTTTACTGGTAGAATTAAATTCCCAGGAACAGGTCTTTGAGCTTTTACGTATTCCTTGCACCATTTTGGAAAGCGTTATATAATGTTTTCAAAGGCACAGGCATAATATAAGTGGGACTATTAGACTGAAGTCAGTAGACTGGAAAGGTGAGTGGATATCTATCTGTAGGTGCTCTTATATCAGATAACGTGGTCAAATTCACACTGAGGATTTTTAAAATATCTGCTCAGGAAGCAGGTTCTTTGGGGAAAGGAAATGGTCCTTTGCGTTATTTAAGAGCAGCACACACCTCAACCCTTCCCCACCTGCCCCACAGATTAAATGATTCATTTTATTTGAGCTAAGAATATGACTTCTACAAAACTGTTCCTCCAGGTAGGGGGTCTCTTTATGCCAAGTGCTTTAGCAACACAGGGTAAAGACAGTCACTCTGATGAATACCTTGGAATCTGAACACAAAAGGCAGAAGGAAAGGAGTTTTAATCTTTTTAAAAGAATGAAAAAATACAGCATAGAAAGACTAGAGGTCATGTTTCCAAAAGGGGTCATCAATTAACAATTCTTCCCTGTTTCCAATTATTTTAAAGCACCTGTCCTTTAGCAATTTCACTAAGATCATATTGCAACTCCTCATTAAAACTGACAAGTTTTAATGGGAATTCCAAGTCCAATAATATGCCATCTACTTTTAATACAGTCCTTTACATCTGCAAATCTCAGATTGATTTAAAGCAAAGTCAAAAGTTTAATGTCCATTTAAAAATGGGGATTGAGACTTCTCACTGACTTGCCTACCATGACCTAGAAGACCAGGGGCAGGGCTGGGGATTGAATCCAGTTTTCATGACTCCCTGGCTAGTGTTCTGCTCAGGCCAGCCTTACTGACTAATAATAGCATTATCTTCCGGAATAAGGTTGGACTTGGAATGTTCTCATGCATAAAAGTACTCTGTTCTTCCATAAAGATGGCACATGGCTACAATACAATATACTGCTGAAAATCTCTGTGTAAATACTGCACCTTACAGCTTAGGATGCCTGTGAGTTATCTAATTACAAATATTTTTTACACTTAAAAATCACAAGAGGTATCATACACGGAGAATGAATAACATAATGTGTCTGCATATGTGCTGTCAAAAGGGTGAAACGAGAGCCTCCGAAATTCATCATGATGCACAACAGCATAACCAGTATGATGAGAGAAACAGTGCACTTCTAAATGAACTAACAAGTCGTGAGCATTTTCCCCAGCATTACAAGGTGCGTAACAGCATTATCAGTCAATCTCTGTGAGCATCAGTCTCTCACTCCTTGCTTTGCTCTAGAGAAGTTGTTGCTCTAAGGGAAACTGCATACGCCTGAAGTGAACCAGAGACTTGATAGCTTGTGTTTGGGAACTCCCAGCTTGGCTTGACATAAGGTCAAGTGTCCTTAAAGCTGCCAGATGTACTACTAAGGGCTGCTGCCTTTATCCATTTTCAGCTGCTGCTTTAAAAATTGCTTTAGTTGACTCCTCAGTTGACAGATACCTGTATACGTATGTAATTAACTTGGAGACAGGTAGATGGGGATATTGCTTAGCCACTCAGTATGAGCTGGTCTACCTTGGGCTTGCTTTTTTTTTTCTTCCCCTACTCCAAGCTTACTCTGTGCCTCCTCATTCCAAAGAAAAAATTGGTGCTGTATCAAAATGAATTTGATACATTTTTATATAGTGCTGATATTGCTTACACTGGATCTGTATAATGTTACCATTACAAATTTTGGACTTGATCATAGATTATCAGGACAAAAAAGAAAAAATCTTCTGCTTATTAAAGTTTTGCCTGAGTAACAATTACAGCATCAAGGCTACTTTGGAGTTAGGTATTATAATTTTTAGCATAGCTAAAGACTGTTAACATTGGTCCTGTAAGTTTTCTTAGTGATACCTGTGTGAAATGTTTGCTGACACTAATAAACAGTTGCAAGTTAAGTCTTCTTTCTTAGGACAGGCAATAGTCAAGTACTTTTATAAAGGTACTGCACGTTACTACAATTCAGAGAAGCTATGACTGAATCAGTGTAGAAGTCTTTAAAAAGCTGAGAAGGAGCTTAGACTGTATATTAATTTGAGTTCTTATTCTGGAACAAAGGAAAAGCTTTCTGGTTTGTAACTGTTACAGAAACACATGCAATTTTTTTTTTTTTTTGGTGACAGTTTACCTCCATTAAAGCTCTGGAAAAAACATCAATATTTGCCAAATGGAAAAGGCTGAAATGCTAGAGAAAAATGTATTGACCAATTCAATAAGTTATGAGGGGAGAAAAGCCACCAAGCTTTTCTGATTATAGTTTTACGTTCAGATCTCATAGTAACACCTAGAAATTTCAATCAAGTTACAACCCCTGCATGACAGGCATTGTCCAATAATATAGCAAGTAGCAGCTCCTGTCCCGAAGAGATCAGCATATTAATATCACCCGATTTAGAAGATGCAGTAGTTACAATAAGTGTGAAATTTGCCCTTAATGCAGCCAAGACCTATGCACTGATCCCCAAGGAATGAAATTCTGTGCTAGTATTTAGTTACACATTCTCTATTGAATGTATTTGCTAAAAATGCATATTCATGGTGTATCACTAAAAGTAATTTCAGAGGACCTATCTTATTTTCAGACAAAAAGCAAATGAGTAGTTTATTTAAACAAACTCATTGGGGCTGAAAACCTTATTTCCTAGTAGGACCACTCAGAAAAAGCCAGTATGCATGGGGTCCTCAAAGTGGGCTTGCATAGTCCAGTGCAAGCTTCCTTGAAATCTAATTGAAAGCAATTGGACTGAATTAGATGACACAGAATCTTAACTAAAGAATTAAAATGGCTAAAAAAGGGAGTAGCTGAGCAACATGTGTGATGATAGAAATGCCCCATTACCCTGTCACTTGGAGTCACAAAGAGAACAACAAAAAAATTAAGTGGCGAATGCTTTAGACGGTGTTGAATTTATCAGTGGGGTTTTTAAAAGGGCTTGGCGTTTGTCTCCTCTTCCACTGGGGCCAACAAAAGTCTCACTACTGTCAACAGGGATAGATATGTCCCCACTGTGGGGTTAATGGGGACAGATGTGTCATGACTGTGCCCCTCCCCCCCACCAAAAAAAAGAAAAGAAAAAAGTACCAAAACCTGTAGAATCCCCTACAGAAGATGCATGCACTGTATCCTTTCCAAGTCTGTGGGTATAGGGAAAGTTCATCCCTTTGTGGAATGAGCAGTGATGCCAGCCTCAGGATTTTCAGAGACCTACACAAAGACTCTTCAGCCTCAGCATCTCCTACCCACCTCTTTGAAAGTTCAGGGAACCGCTGGCTCCCAAAGTTGTTTATGAGAGTACGGGGATTAAATGGATTGGAGTAGACAGGAAATCACAGCAGCAAACTCAGTTCAGCACAGGATAGTCCTCACTTC
>NW_008824445.1:2482518-2513866 GCF_000699105.1 Pygoscelis adeliae
TAAATGCTTTGTTATGCTGGGGAAAAAGTAAAACAAGGCAGAAGGGGTAATTCTGCATCAAAAGGTCAAATTCTCTTCTGTCACAAGCACCATGGCCATGAGTCCTCTCCATCGGGGTACTGAGGTTGATCTTAAGAAAAGTTGGGCTCTTTTTCCTTATTCTGATGGAATGGCTGCTGCTGCACCTCAGTGCTCTGGTGGATGGGAACCTGCTTCTAAACCGCCAGTCTGAAAGTATTAATGTCTTATCTGTATCCATTTATTCTTGTGTGTCACCATTATCCTTCTCCCTCCATTTTTATTCATAGATATATAGCAATGATGTCCCTATCCCTCATATTCTATGAGAAGGAATGACAGCCCCTAGTTTCCTCCTGTACGATCAGCTTTTCATTCTCCTAATTATATTAATCTTCTTTTGCTCCTTTTCTGGTTTTAGCTCATCTTTCTTGAATATAAATGAGTAGAATTGCAAAGATATGCCGAAGGAGGCCATATCAAAACTTTGTTCAGTGCCTTAAAACTTCCCCTCTTTATCAGGAATTTGTCTCTGTTACATATTAAGTTTTAACGTACTTATTCTGCATGATGCTGCGAAGTACCAAGCTCCTTCTAAAGCAGGAAGGGGGAAATTAGTACTTGCAGGAGGATCCAGATGTGGAAATTGGATCCGATGTGCACTATGTTTTCACTTTAGCTCTGCTTCTTTCCAAAGAAACTTCCCCATTAATGAAAAATAAAACATACAAGGAAGGAGAGGGTAAGCATGTGAATTCTGGTGTCATTTAAAAGTACTTCTGAGGAACATGGGCTAAAATGTCATAATATTTTCTTTAACACCATTAAACATTCTAAGAATTCAATCAACATAGTCATTGCAATTACATAATTAAAACTCAGAACGAAATAGTATAATTGCTGTTTTATAGCCATCATTACATAATGAGTGGTTTTATAGCAATCTCAGCTAACTCTGGATTCGGGTAATTTCAAAAAGTTGTTGATTTCCACAGTAACACTCATGATTTGATCCAGAATACTTCAAGAAAGAGGAACTCTTAAAAATGTTGTTTGTGGTTTATTCTTTTAAAAGATTTGAAAGGGGGTTCCTTTTGAAAGGGTTCAATAAAAGCTTAAGAACTCAGAAAGTGTAAAGTGGATTTTTTTTTTAGAGGCATAAATAGCCAGCTTCAAGCTGATAAAATAATAGAAATGTTCAGCTCAAAGTGATTTTTAATGAAGACGATAAGCCCCAGAAAATAACAATTTATGGGCAATATATAACTTAACTTAAATTGGCAGCTCAATCATGGAGTCTCTGCCTCCCACACACCAGATTACATGCTGTGCATCTCAAGATCTGAAGCATAAAAGACACAGCCTAAGGAAGAGAAGGGAGAAAAAACCAAAAATAATATGTGTGTTTATTGTGCCTCTCAAATATTGGTTCAGCTTGAGAGGCTTTCTGACCCCCAGTTGCCTCTTCCAGCTACCTGGGAGATGCTCTGCAACTCAGTCTTTCCTTCTCCTAGTTTCCCCCTGTCCTTGTGCTCTGCCCACCAAGCACTGCGAAGGTGGTAGAGCGCTGGGTAGCATATGCCAGCTCAACCTCATTCCTACTTTGTGGGAGTTGCTGTGGGGCCTGTAGATCCCCTGTTTTGCTTCAGAATAGTATTTGTTTAGGTCTGTTTTGCTTAAGAATAGTATAAAGAGCTCCGAGATGAACGGTAGCAATCAAGCAATGCGTACAAATCCTTACGACAGCATTTTTGGGCATCGCAACAGAAAACAAAACAGGCAACCATCTGCCACTTTTTATTAGACCTCATGCAATCACAGTTGCATAAATATCCCCATGTCATACAGCAATCACTCTGCAACTGTTGCCTTGCGTAGATGAACTAGAGCTAAAACAACAAATTATCGTAAGCACACACAACACCAAGCACAAGGTCTCATTGCAGGCTACAAGTCTGAGAAAGTGGGTAAGTTTTACATGGGTTAGCTCGTACAATTTTTATCAATCCCCAGCCTAGGTGGGTAAAGCTGGCTAAGATATGTCTACATAAGCTTAAGCAGACCTTTAACTGATGAGCAAATATATTTTTGGATCATCTCTTTCACTATCACTTACCAAAAACCCGTAAGCTAAGGTTGCATGAAAATCTCATCTATTCTCATTTCATATACTACAGAATATTCTGATGTCAGTGTTTGGTTTTTCCTTGCCAAGGAGAACAAAATTACAGACATGTCAACCAAAAAAAAAGGTGTACATCACAGAACATGTTACTAATGGAAGCTGAAAGCTGAACTCTCAAAGAGTGTTTATAATGTAAGAATACTCAATATTGCAGTACTGAGATTGGCATGAATGATTCAAAATATTTCTCAAATTTGTTGATAGCATAATAGTAATAATTAGAAAAAACCAGTTCCCTATATATACTCTAGTGAGATAATACTAATAAGAAACGTCACACTTGGGCAATAATGACAAACCAATATTGTCCTGGTTAACTACAGCAATTTCCAGTTTACAGTGTGCAGATATTGGGGAACGGGGGAGTTACCTCTTTAACACCACTTTGTGTCTAGAAGGTTGCATGTATTCTGTTCTTCAAATAAACCACAAAAGCTTCCTCTAAATACATTTTCAGTGTTACTAAAGGAAAGTTTGCCCTGCAGCAATGAGTGGTAAATGCTTATTTATGACTGTAAGCTAAAGGTACTATCCTCTTCAGAGCATGAGACCTTCACAGTTAAAGCAAGCTGATTAAGGTTAATGATCAATTAATTTTGCACCTGGTATCATGATTAGTGGGTAACATTCTTCACTTTGTCCTAGGGAAATATATAACAACGCAAGACCAAGAACAGAGTTATTTGGGTTGGAAAAAGATACCGTCATCCCTGTGTCTCTCAAGCCTTGAATGAAATCAAAGACAATGAAATATTTAGACGGTTGTTTTCTCACTAGTGTTACAACACACAATTCCTGCCCCCCCGAAGTATCATCAAGACTTAGAGCATGTGTGTAATATCTGAGGTACTTGCTGAACTGGTAAAGTCATGTTCACGAATTGTTCATGGGTGGCACCACAGGTGGGCACTGAACATTTTCATTGTACCGGCACCCATGCCATTCACCCAGCCCTCGGCCTGCATTTGCTAATATAACTACAGTTTAAAAATATCAACAATCAAAAGATTACATTCTACAGGACTAAGTGAATCAATACAACAGTTTTAATCTGATTCTTATTGAATAAACATTTAATTTCATGGGTAGGGGAAGCCTTAAGTTCTTGCTTCATTCACTCTTATTACCTAAAGTCACCATATTTGATGGATATTCATTCATGGGTGAACTTTTGGCCCGTTGGCAAAGAATAAGATTAAGTTGTACATGCCTCTTGTATTCAAAAGTGTCATTTATTTGCAACTGATTTCTAAACACACCCAGAAATGAGGCCTTAGCAGTCCTTTTATCTAAAGCATGATTCCAACCTGTTGAATGACATCATGCTAATAACATCAGGAGGTTTCATGTTTAGCCCTAAATGGAATTCTAGTCAAGCTTGCCTAATCTCATTGCCTGTAACATACATTAAATCTGGGCTCTTATATTTAAGCTTGGCTTTCACTGCCTCATCCATTACAGGCAGTTGCCTCTTTTCTGCAAGTTATTTTAAAAGTGTATTAAAAGAGTAAGGCTTTAGTTTCATATTTAAAAGATGACCCTGCTGATGGACAGATGTAACCTTTATATTTCATCTTATGTTGGTCAAACTGTGCATCAGCCTTCAGAACAGACTAGTTCTCCCCATGCTAATGCTGCTTACCTACCAAGAGATTTGACATACAGAAAGAGTCATCAATCAACAAACAATTACTTCATTAAGAACTTTGCCTTTTTCTTACCCCATAAGTCTGATATGCAGGCTCTCCGATTTCTTTGCCTTGGACTCTCTTTCTACATTTATAGTGCATTTCCCCCTTTTTACAGTTAGATTTACATCACACAGTGTACAATATAGGAGTTTTGTTCCTTTTCAAAAGAAAGTTGGAGGCGGGGGGGAAGAAAAGGGAACTCCACAACTCAAAGCCAATATACTTCTTGGAAAGCTCCCAAATTCTTCAGTTATCTGATTGCTTACATGTTTCAGGTTTTCCATTCTAGTTGCATTATAAGTTATTTGCAACACAGAGCAAGATGGAGCTCAGATGTCCCTATTCCAGCCCACAGGACCAGGCTGAGTTCTGCAGCTAAAGACAGCATAGAGGTAAGGCAAAACCTAAAGTATCATATTCCACATTTGAACTCCTGACCAAGAGGCTTTTCTCAACTCTGACTGTTATGAAAAAAGATTTAAAATAAAAACCGCACAGATACTGCACTTTGATCCAAACATGATGTAGTTCAAGTTCAATGACTAAGTTTGGCTGTGAAGAGATGCAGTAGAAGAAAGCAATGAAGACTAACTGTTGCTCATAACCTGAGTGCTTAGTACATAGGGAGCAGCTGGAAGGATCTGCACTCAGCATATTTTCCTGTTCCTTTTCTGGACTGTGAACAGTGTCTTAATTTATGCTGAAACAATCTGGCTGGAACCATTCATTCATCTTGCTTCTCAGGTCCACAAACATCCACTCCTCCTCTGGATTTGATATTCTGCTTTTTGTTTCCTTTCCTGCCTGCACATGAGATAGAGACAAAGACTTTTGCATAGTAAACAGCAAGAGATTTTTTGCAGGAAAATTATCATTCAATGTCTTTATGTACTCCTGTTCAAATGTGGACCCATTGGTGTGTCTTTCCACAAACCTTCCTACCTTTTCTAGCATTTAATAGCTTACTTTTGAAGCAGAGGTACTCTGCATAGTGGGAGCCAAAAAGTACATTAGTGAATTAATCTAAGAGAAGTGTGCTGTTAAATAATAATATGTAGACTAATTAATGTAAATGCAATGGTGAGAACATGCTGACATTGTTGAAGTTAATGATCCAGCTGCCAAAACCAAAGAACTTGGCTTTCTGCATCCCGGAACAGCATTCTCACTAGGCATCTTGCAGAGACAGTTAAGCAGTCTTTCTATACTTTACTAAAGACCATTGTGTGATTTTATCATGGAATCTGGGACAACAGTTTAGCTTTACCTACAGCCTTGAGCAAAATGCGACACAAAGGTTGTGCTATGCCAGACATATTTCCCAAAGCCCTGTGATTCAATGACACAGCTCCCAGAGTCCCAGTTCTCCTATTGCTCACCTCTTTCTTTGTTGGCATGGCTGACCTACGCTGCTGGTTCTAGTAAATTTTAACATCCTATCTGATAGTCAAGGGTAGTAGCTACCTCACTGAGATGGTGAAGCCAGCACCTGACCCATTTCCATGCCTCATCCCCTCTCACATATGCAATATCTATTTGCTAGGAAAGAGATTTTAAGAGATGCAGAGCTTTGACCAAAGGTCAATGGGGTCTAAATGGAACTTACACTGTCGTGCAACAAAAAACTACCACCTCTTATTATTTCATTCTATTGGGGCAACTAATCCCAGTGTGGCTGCTTAAATCTTTTAAATACAAGCATATGACAAAAATGGCCTACTTTATAAAGGAGCTAAAGTCAGAAGGCATTTTAACCATGTACAAGTCTGGTAATTTCAAAGGAGTGTTGTTGTTTTACAGCGGTGAAGATAGCAGTGTGTGGCAGATGTTTCTTGATGTAAACATCTAACTTTCATAGGCATCTTCACTGGCAACTAAGAGATGCTGGTGACATCTGACAGGACTTTGAAATGTAGGCATTGAAATCAATAGGAAGTCAACACGTAAAAATTTTTAAAGCCTAACAGAAACTTGACTTTTGGAGTCTAAACTCTTGAAGTTATGTTTGATAACTATCCTATAACAACCTATGTCCCTTTGACTCTCAATTAAATTTGGGTCAGAAGTGCAAAACTCTCCTTTCAAAAAAGGACCCTGATGCTCAAAAAGCCTTTGGACCAATGAAGTGAAACGAAGAGACACCAAGTCACTAGAAGAGCTGCCAGCTCTGGTAGTGACACAGCAGATTAGCTGCCTTTGCTCAGCACTGTGCCTAAACTGAAACAGAAAAAACAATTATTAGTTTAGGCACAGCACTGCGCTGACTTCCAGCAATAATTTGGGACAGCTGGTATCTCAAACAGGCGGTGCAGGTGCCGTGAGGACACAGCAGCCTGAGATGGTGCTACCTTTAGCACCTCTGCCCTCTTTAGGTTATGCCACAATTCCCTCACCAATCCCCTCTTGATTTGTAGATAGTAGGACAAAAATCTTTACCAAAAGACTTCTTATGAGAAAAATGTTGCTACTTTAACATTAGCACCTGTAGCCTTTTTTTTTTATAATTATGCTTTAAGATAAAGAAAACTAAAAAAGATTAGCAGTCCTAGAAATGTGGACAAATCAAGCATAACTTGATTTGTTAGTACATTAGTACATTATGTACATTAGTACATTTTGGAGGTTGGAAGAGATACCGGGTGAAACAAGTATTTAATGCACAACATCATGAAGAAAGGCAGCCCTTTTGCAAGAGTGACCTGGAGCACACAAAACCAAGCTACTTTTTGCCTAAGAATATTCTACAGTCAAAACATCACTGATAGTTCCGACGATGATGGACAGGGTAGAGGGGAATGCACATGCCCTATATTGGTTCTTTTTCGATGACAGCAGAGGAAAAAAAGCACACATTTTGCCTGTTAGGCAAAATAAGCAGATGCGCTTCAAAGTTTACCAAGGAGCTGTTCTGTTGAATAAATGCTTATCATTTATGTATAATTACTTTTTGACTGAAACTGCTCTTCAGACAAGGCATAAGATGTGAAGCATGGGCATTTCTAGACCTTTTGTGTGTATGTGTGGCAATGAAGGAGGCTTTTGAAAAATCAAAAGTTTGCATCAGCAACACACAATGCTCTCAAAGAAAATGAATAAAAGAACATGGTGCTCTAAACGGCCTAAAGAACAGAACAGCTGGTGATAAGCTTTTGGTTCATTTCGTCGGGAGTATTTTTGTCGCTAATTTTCATGGTTTGGAATGAGGGGCAGTACTTTATAAGCAGTACAAAACTGCAATGAAAACAATACAAAATCATGCTGTCGGTTCATATTTCAGAAGTGAGAAATCACTACCATCTTATTTAAGCAGGGCTAGGATTTGTCTACAACCCTGATTCACAAATGCATTTAGCCACCAAAAGACTTTTTTCACTGTGAAAATGAAGCTCATATGTTCCTGCCCCTGTCTTGAGCAGCGCCAGCGTATATTCTTTTTCTACTCAAGTATGATTCATTTTACAATTTTAAAATTTCCTTCCAGCTACAAGTCCTGCAAAGGGACTGCTACTTAGAAAGAATAAAAAATGGCAAGCACAGCTGACCATCTTGCCTAAAGCCACTCATTCACAACATTTCTTTGAAATCACAGCAGCAACACAGATTGCATTGGCTAAAGTGAGAGATGTGTCAAGGCCCCAGGCAGACAGACAGACCTTTTCCTCTCCATGGCTTTTTCTATGACCAGACAATTACTGTGAAGATTATGCTCTAGAGAGAGATTTTCTGGAGATCTCAGCTCCCTTCTAAATTCCAAAATAAGTGTACAGATTCTAAAAAAGTGCCCAGTGGTGGAAAAATACCAAATACAAGATAAAGTACTACAATAAAAACACATTTTAGGAGAAAATGGAAAAGTCAAACTATTCTTCTTTTTCTCTTTTCCCCCTTCCTGTTACTTGTGTTTTCATTGACAAGGCGTGGCAGTCAAACAGACACAGGTCTATTTGTGAGTGACCTTCATGGACAGCCCTTCTTTTGTTGTTGAAAAACACTGTCAGAAATGAAGGGATCAAGAGTACACCTTATACCATGCAATCTAGCCTTTCAACAGAGCATTTTTAGTTTCAGAAAAATAGCAACTTCAAAGTTTCTGGCAAAAAAACCCCACCAACATTTGGAAATGATGTTGTGAAATGTCCACTTCCCATGAGCTGGCTGGAATTCCAGCCATGCCTATTTCACATGGGGCATCACACCCAGGAACTCTTGTGATACATCACAGTAATTCAGTAGAAGAAAATAATTTCGTGTGACCTGGAATATAAAGCCCAACTGCTGAAGGCGTTTGGAAATATGCAGCACTCAGGATGTTATATCTGCAGATGGGATTTATATTTATGCATCTTTTCAGCTGAAAGGTTAAAAAGAAAAGAAGAAAAAACTTTTTATCTGCTAGCCAACTCAGGTACACATATGCATTATGTATATGAACAGATGATAAATGGTAAATATATTTACCCTAGGGAATTACTCTACATAACAAAGCAAACACAGGCCCTAGTCTCCATTTCATGTACCTCTCAAAGATAGAGAAAAACCCACTGAATTTCTTTAGATCATATAAATAAGAATCCAGTGCATGTGCAAACAGTTTTACAGATATAGGTAATATTCTACACAGTGCTCAGTTACCATGGCGATGGTCATGAATCAGATTAGATAATTTCTCTACTCAACAAAACCTTCTACTGAAGCCATTGTCAGGTTTTCCAGTTGATCTGCAGTGTTAGGTCCATATTTATTATTTTTTCCTCTGCAGAACAGATCGTATGAAAGATTAAATGGCAACATGCGGACACGATAACATTATCTGAGGGAAAGACAAGGAGGCGGTTTAGACGTTAGTTACAGACTGGCTCAAAAGCTCACTGTAACCCAAAGAAAAACACTTATTAATCTTGGATAACTTTCAACAGAGCCCCATGAAAACACAGAAAACCTACACAGGGAAAAAACCCAACAAAGGCAGAGAATTAAGAGAGCGGATGAAACTCCTTTGATATACCAGTATGATTAGATAATTTCAGTTCTTGATAATGGACATCCTCAGTGCCTTGAAGTGCCTTTCCTAAAGTAGCAGCTGCCACCTTCGCTATGCCTATGCAGCACGGGATTAAGGGGGGCCCAGCCCAGTGTATCCTGACCAGAAACTGTCCTTCAAATGAGAAGCAGAAGGAAAAGGCTGGCAGAGCATGCAGGGAACAAACTTCATTGATCTCTTCTGAAACATGCCACTCAACAAGATGCATAAATGCTTTGTTTACCCTGCGGAAGATGCTATGGCAGTGCAGCATAATGGGGCAGGGCTACGTGGGTTATGGGGGTGGAAGGAGCTTGGGGTCCGCATTTACTCTCTGCTCCTTTGTCTGGATATGCTGTTGAATGTAACCATGGTAAGGAATTCCTTCTGTCAGCATGGTAGCTAGCATGTCCTCAGCCTACTCAAACCGTAAGGTAAAATATATTGGCTTAAATTTCAATTATTCTGCTGTGAAGAAATGAAAGGGCTTGCCCAAAATCATACAAAGTAGGAGGAGCTATATGCTGCTGAGGCCAATGTCTACATCGTTTCAACACTGTAAGCTTCATGTAAGATGCTTGAGCCACCTGTCCAACTTCTCAGTTCACATAGTTACCTACAGAAACCTGAACAATTGTGGATCTTACTGAAATGTCATCTCAATTCTTAGCTACCAAACCATCCTCCTTTTCCGAAGTCCACCGAAAAGTCTTTCCAGAGAGATGAACAGAGGATTCAGAAGTCCAGAAAGATTTTATTTCAATTTGAAGTCTACAAGGAAAGTTTTAAAATGATAGTTCTACTTTATTCCAGAAACAAAGGCTCATCACAGCTGTGATGCTCTTATTGGAGTGCATGTGCAAAGAATCTTTGGTTGACTATACAGCAGCTAATTGGAAGATAGCAACATACCACAGTATTTCTCCAGGGATATTTTAAGCTGACCCTTTCTTGCCTCTTTTAATCTCTTAAAAGCTAGTGTCACTACAGCCCTGGCAGGAGTGTCACTGTGTAATGCTTCTAGCACTCAATAGCCTTTGGAAGTGCATTCCCATGGTAACACTTCAAACCCTGATGGCTACATCATTTCAGCACAGTAAGCTCAATATCAGATGCTTGAGCCATCTGTCCAGCTCCTCAATTAACATGGTTAGCTACTGAAACTTGAGCAATTACGGGTATTATTGAAATCACATTGCAATCAAGGAAGAAATCCACAACACAAAAGCAGGACAGAGGAAACCCTAAAGCAACATTGAAACAGAGCTAGTATGAGTGAAAAGAGAAGGAAGGGCAATTCATCCAGAATTAAATGCAAATTAGAACTTAATCTGGCCCATAATTTCTGTCTTGAGACCTCATTTTGACTGTGGAGCCATTGGAATCCTGTTCTCATTAGTGTAAATGACTGTGTGGTGCAAGGAAACAGAAAACCAAGCTCAGCACTTGTCTCCTCTATAAATAAACTTAAGAGAAACACCCTGGGACTGAGATAGAAACAGAGCAGCCTAAGGCTAGGCCATGAGAAGGAAGATGTCCTTATCTGCTAGGTTTGGATTTGAGCTAAATACTGTGCAGTTATCTGAATTTATTAAAAACCTGGTAGGTAAAAGTATACCGAGAACAATCAAATCCTGAAAATTCAGTCACATCCTATGGATGCTCCCTTATGCATGGTCTGGGGATATGGGGTACAAATCATTGGGTTAAAGCAGGTAAACAGGGGCCCTGAAGGGGTAGCAAGCAGCTTCCCTACATACAGGCTCTCTCAGGGAGACCGAAAGCTGTGCCACATGCCCCTATGTGAGGGGCAGCAGCCCCAGAGGTAGTGACATGCAGGGAAGCTGAAAGAGAAAATGCAGGAAAGGACCTTGCGGGAAGGGGCAGCGTTGAGGTGGCAACAGCCGGGCACACGCGGCTTAGATGCTGCCTGCAGCGCCAGCGCCTGTCAGCAGTCGTCTCGCTGTTTCACTTGAAGGCCAGGGAAAGGCTCTCATCTCACCTGCCTACAGATGGGTAAATTCAGAAGTCTTCAACTAGTTATCTACAACATCTTAATAGTCCTTGGAGAGACATAGGCATTTCTAAAGCATAACTTATATGGCACTTTAGACATTTACTGTAGAATAAGACAAATCATTCCCTATTTCTCTCCATGGACTATAAAAGCACTCTGTATGCCCAGCTCAGCTACAGATGTCTGTACTGCAGATGTCTAAATTAAGGCAGCAGAGTCCTACCTTGGAGTGCTCTGATGATTGCGGTATGAGGAAGAACAGTTTTCTTAGTTTACAGGGGTCCACTGTTGATAGCCATCCATCACAGTATTGAGGAGACAAATGATGTTTCCTACTACAGCTGCAAGGCCTACCCTGCTAAGTCCTTGCTAAAGCAGTTACAAAAATATGCTCAAGGTTTTGCCCTGTCAGAAACAGCAGCCTGTTATCACACCTGAGCTCAACACAGCCTTCTTTCTGTTTGCAGCGAGAGAAAATCTGTTCCCAGTGATAAAAAAAACCTGCATGAAACTAAAAATAAAGATATCAAACAAAAAAGTATATGTCAAAAGACATTATGGTCACACGTGTCAGCAAAAGAAAGGCAAGGCACAAATGAAGATACCTGTAGCAGTTTGTCCTCTCAACAGCAAGCACTGCTGCACAGTATTTCATCTTTCAGTTCACACTGGGTTTGATATTTAAGTGTTACTGTTAGCCCCCAGTATTTCAGGTAGTGTTTCTATTTCTTGGATTGAATCTGTTAAGGGAAGCAGTGATGCCCAGTTAATCTTCCCATATGGCTTTTTGTTTTGCAGTCTCACATTCCCAGAGTCTCCACCTGCAAGTGAAGAAGAGTTCACTTCGCACGCGAGCTGAAGGTTCTCCCTTCTATCAGCAGCCACTTCCCAGGCTTTTCACCCAGGTCACCTCTCAGTCTGCTGCACACATAGCCTCTCCTATCCTCACTGATCCCTCTGTCTGTCTTGTAGCTTGCTACATCCCCTCCACCTGGAGAAATGAGCCCATAAATCACAAATATCACTTGTGCTTAAAGGAATTGGCCATGGGTAGTGCTTTCCACAGAAACTCAGGGCTTTGCCAGCCTTTGGCAAGCTCCCTGCAGACGTCAGTGCCTTCGGCTGCGGGCAGCTTGCCTCCCTTCTTGCTTTTCCCCATCAGGCTTAGTGCCCATCCGGGAGGCAGAGGGATGATTACAAAAAGGCTGACTCCGACCCAGATTTTGTTGCTTGGCTGGTTCTCCCCTAGATGTTTATTTATTTGTAGGTGTTATTCTATTTCCTTAAAGAAGGGCATGTCATGGAGTAAATCCTGTTTCTCCTTGGAGGGAAAACCGGGGATTTTGGTAGCATACCAAAGCTCCCTTATGTTCCTTATAGCGTCACAATTCTTCTTTACCTCTGTGTTTTTGCTGCAGACTATTAAGTCTGCTCCTTCTTACAAGAGATGTTTTTCTAACTAGAGCTATTCACAGTACAACATTAATTTTCTCCTTATTTCATATGAATGGATTGATTTGACCACAGCTACAACCCATGCTGTTGTAGCATGAATGTTTTGCTGCTGCTACATTCAGGTACTCGAAATATTATTGCCATGTAATGCAAAACTATTAACTGCAGCCTAACATCTACCAGCCAGTGATGTGTGATAGAAAACCAGGGAACTATCCCAAAGGGAAAACTCAAAACATGTAAATATAGTTTAGTGATTCAAATAATTATAATTGTTTTCAATAACATTCAAATGCAACATTCAGATTATGAAGTTAATTCTCTGTATCCACTCATCCATTGGTTTTTCAGTTATTATAAAACCCAGCCATTACAAGGTTCGTTGTACGGCTTAACAGTCAACGAGCCGTATGTGCCAGACTGACCTTTTGTCCCAGTCTGTTTATGAACTCAAGCCTAAAAATAGTACTCATTGCCTCTAAAGTCCATTTAATGCTGATACAAGACTGTTCACCTTCTTGTAATCGGAAAGATTTCCCACATTTTAATCCTGTGTATCATCAATATTGGGGACTGCTATTAAAAAATAAAAACTAGCTATTGCACATTTTTGCAGATCTTGTGGAAGTGACTTGGCTGGAGCCACTCGTCATCTTTGCTGGTTGAAATTGCAATATTGTAGTACCTTTAACTCCCGCCAGCAGCACCAGCCATGTATGTTTCTGAGGGAAACCGTTCGTAATGAAAACCTGCATATGGTATGGGTTCACCCGCCTGCTCACAGGATTAACTTTGCCTCTGAGTGCTTTCTGTGATTGCATCTTTCCCAGGGAGAAATCTGTGGTGCTCTCCAAGGAGGCAAAAGGCCTGAGTTGCTGTATCCTGCAAATCAGTTATGATTCTCCTGGGTCTGGTGAGGCATAGACGGATAAATAATTAATGCACTGTCTTTTAAATCCAAATATATTTACCAGGGAGTGGGGTTTGTTGTTGTTTTGGGTTTTTTTAATAATCAATACATGATTTAAACGATATTTTCCCTTGCATATTTACTGAGTGACAATCACACAATCAGCAACTGCAACTAAACAAAGTACAGTAAATTGTTAATCCAACAGTACTTCCCTGTGAAGGTCTATAACCATCCAGGGTCTCACCTTCTTATTTATTTCTCAGCAGATTGTAATTAGATCAGACAAACATATGCATACATTAAACACTTCAGTGACCCAGTATAGCCTTAGGAACTATATCATAAACCAGCACATGCATAAGCTTTATAACTCATTACGAAGTCCACAGGTTTTCATTAGCAGCACAAAACCAGAGGGCAGAGATCTGTTTGACTCTTCCATTGTCACACAGCACAAAAGCAAGATTATAGTTAGGCCAATAATTTCAGGTTTCAAACTAGCTCATTTTGTACCATTAAATTGTAGAAATACTTACTTTGATTGGTATTACTTCATAGTACAAGTTCTACTGTTAAAAATTTTTAAAACTCTTATAATGCTTCAATATTTTTGCACAGTTTTGTGACTTAAGAGGAAGCCTGTTGTAATTTATTAAGTCTCCAAACAGAGTATTTTGTGAATATATTAATTTTACTTTTTAAAGAAGTGAAAGGAAAGATGAAAGTTTTCATGATGGTAGAGAAAATATTTAAAGTTATCAAAATATGTGTCCCAAAGGTCCAAGTAAAAGAGAATTATTAATTTTAAGTTTTTCTGATTTTAATCCAGTTTTATGATTTGTAGACCTTAATCATAAACTTAGAACTCTTGGGGTTGCCATTCCTACTCCAATGGCTATCTTTTATGGAAATTGGAAGCCTTTCCAGAGAGGCACAGACACTGCTTCAGTACCAAGCCATGACCTGAAAAATGATTTTATGCTACTCAACTGATACAACAGGGTGCAGCGAAAATGTTATTTCACATGCTGCTAGCTGGACAGGGCCTTTAAGTATGATGGCAAGCGTGGAAAACATCAGCCTACTGAAGATTAGTGAATACATGCTACATTACCACTACATTTCCACTTCATTTATCTCTTCTACTACCTCTTCATATGTATAGTATGCATTACTGTCCTTTTCTATCTTGCACTCTCTCATCTTTTATCCACCCATCTGATCCTTGTCATCTTTTTCAAAACCTCCATATTTGGGCCAAAAGAAGGAAAAAATCCTGGAAAAAAGAAGCCATTCTAAATATGCTGACACCACTGGCCCTACATGTCAGAACCATCTATCATATTTATTGCCTCAGTAAAATTGCTGGTGTGGACAGAATGCAAATTCTGTTACAGTAGAAGAGGTATCTGAGCACCTGTTTGCATACCAGACATCTAGGGGTCATAATCAGAGGATAAATAAGACCATTTCAAGTGTAATGCTGATTGTACTGTACCAAATTTGCTAATAAAACCCCTCCATGCCTGAAAGCCACAGAGCCTAAGAAAATGTGCTTCCAAGAAGAGCTGTAGTGTGAGCTGATTTATAACGAGTGTGCAGTCATGAGGTGAAAATGGCAAGGCAAAAGTTAACACAAGACTGGGTGAAGTCATTAGGAGCCCTACTAAACTGTATGCAAAATGACAAAATAAGGGCGTCTAAATTCCACTGCAAATCTGATTGACTGTATGCTGGAAGCAGAGAAGTGAGATGAACAAGGGCTCATCTACATTAGAGAGTTTTACTGCTTTAATTAATCAAAAAACATAATTAAAGCTGTGAAATCTTTCTAGTATGGATGCAATTTTACTGGTTAAATGAACAAGCACTTGGAGTTCACTATGGTTCAGATCTATCATTTACCTGTCTGACCGTACAGTACTCTGGCCTATTTTAATATACCCAGTTTTCTTCCACAGATGGTTCTGGCTACCAAGCTAAACTTTGTATAGAAGTATTTATCCTCTAGACTTCCGTGGAGGCAGGACTAGACCAAGGAGGTGTTCTGGAGGTGGCTGGATTAGATCAGACCGGCTCATTAAGGACATGTACTCCTATTCTTGAAGCAGTTGTCCTATGGTTCAAGCGTTAAACTGTAGTTAAATGCTTTCCCCAGTTCTACTACAGGCTTCTCAGGAGTCCGAGAACACCAGTCTATACTGGTGGTTCTTTGCCTATAAGGAGGAAAAAAATGTCTTTGTTCTCTTAGGTTGAGAACTGGGATTATCCCTTACTGAAAGGGTTGCTAGTAGTTTCTCTACTGCAGTTAAATAACTAAATAAATCTGGCAAGTCATAAATAAACATACTAGGCTTAAATTTCCATATAGTGTGTGCTTTTCATGACACAGTGTAAATTCAATTATTCTGATTGCATGTTTCTTGGTCTACCTAAGCAACTAGCCCAGTGAGTTGTTCTGACGTTAGAGATCTCCTATCTTCACACCTCTGACAAAAGCAACAATATTAGCAAATATAGCTTAAATTTTACTGCAATATGTAATAACAAAATGACCAGTAAAAATAAAATCACTGCATGTATAAAAATCACAGCAACAACCATACAGCTCAGATTCAATGTGAAATATTGTTTTCTAGTAGAATGGAAGAACCTCTTACATTAAACAGGTTAAGAATTTTAAGTGGAAGTGCCCAGAATACTTTTCAGAAATTGTTTGCATGGCATCTTTTCAAAAGTTGTCCTTCCCTCATGTATAACACAAAGCTCAAGCTTGCATATCAGGTATCATCTCAGACAATAAAGACACTGAAAAAAAATTCACTTAAGCATGCTCCTTTGATGTATGTATCATCTTTTTCTACAGCACAGAAACTTCTCTCTCGCCAATTTGTATATAAAAAGGGAAAGGTTAAAATGTTGGACATGTTTAGAATTATTATCTAATGCACAGATAACTTTCACATAGAGTATACAAAAAATAGTCATGTTATTGCTACAGAACCTTTGAAAGTAAGTTTTGAAGCAATAAGACTTAAATGAAATATTACTTTTCTACTAAATTTTATTTAAACTGTGCCAAAAGAGAATGCACAAGTCAAAACTAAAATATGTATAGTTCTAATTCTATGCTGCTAGTGACTTTTTTTTTAAATGGAAAATGGTTTTTACCTTCATGTCGTTATGCTCTCACTTATATTTTCTCATGAGCAACCTTTCACATAATTTGACAGCTCTCTCTGCAGACAGAAAAACTATTGTGACTGCAAAGCTTGGATCTGCTTTCTGGGCACTGAGCATCAGAACACGAAGGTGCTTCACAGTTTTTTTGCCTGACTCTGTCTTCCTCCCAGTTTTTATGTCCATAGATAATAAGCTCTTAATGAGAGGGCTACTCTCACCCTTTCTGTGCCCAAGGACTCAAACTAGTAGTTATGAAAATATAATTCTTCTTACTCATATTGCAATCACAGTTTGTTCATCTCCTTTCCTGACCATCCCATCAACATTCTGCTGAGAGCACAGGAAAAATTGGGCATAGGAAGTGAGCCTACACTACGTGGCATTTTTTCCACCTACAGATTAAGAACAATTTATCAACAAATAATTAATTGATTGAAGGTTACTGTATTAATCACCATACATTGTGCACTCTGAAATCAATGCAAGAGTTACCAAGAAGTGGCCACTATGGCTTGCTACGATACAAGTATGAATGTGGCATATCTCACTGTACACTTTAATCCACTCTAGGAACCAAGACTACTCCAAACTGAGAAGTCCAAGATGAAAGGAAATGCAGAATAGTGCTGAAATCATATAAGTCCCTTAGATGATCAAGAGGGAAAACACTTCACATTATTATTTACGATCTTCACAGTTGCGCTGAAGTTATGGTTATAGTAACTTCTAAGGGTCATTTCCTCCCACTCAGCATATAAATATTCTGATTTATTTTTTTTCCTGCTAAGTGCTGAGGTACTAAACAAAGCAGTGAATGTCATTTTGAGACTAAAAAGATGACTGGCATACACACAAAAGTCACAGCATTTTATGTTGCTGGTAAATGTAGCGGGGGTTCTTTCTGTTGCTATGCACTCACCTTGTAACTGATCTATTTCAAATCAGAAGTCGATCTTCCACTCCATCCACAATAAATATACTGTTACCTCTGCCTCTTCTCTCCTTGTCATCATCCATTTGTGTTTTAGTTGGGATCACTATATCAGCATCTGCAGGATCTGAATGCCCCCAGAATTTGGAAACCCAGATTTCCCAAAAGGACTCTTGGGCATTCAGCTGACTATGGCTGTAACTACTTTTACTTGATGTTTGCATAACAGCTTCCCCAAGCGAAAAGCCTCAAGGGAGTTTCAATGAAATAGCATCAATCAGGACTCCCAGTTGACACTCAGGAAATGGAATAGGATGTTCCTCATGCACGTGCTCAGCATATTCAGTGACTGGATAGTAGTTTGGACTTCATTCAGTATTGGTGCATTACGACTTGGCTGTCAAGGTAGAACGCACCTGTTACACCAGTGTGATTTTGCAGACTTATGGTTAATGGGAAGAAATTGTCAAATAACAGGCAAACTGAGTTTTCTGTCTATGAGTTAGGGCTAGGTGACCTTCCCTCTTTTAGAACTGAATACATAAGCAGCTAGAGCCTTTGGCACCCCTTCTGTCCCGAGACCCTGTGGCATATGGGGCCCTATTAGATAAAAACACTCAGCTGTCACATTCTGCTGGAAGAAAAGCAGTTTCCTTGCTATTCAGGTAGCAAGCAATATTGAGGGATGTCAATCAGTTCCCACACGACAGCAACATGGCTAAGGATAATGATATTATTGCATTCATGTTCACAGGGGAAGATGAAAGTTGCCAGTACTTTGGAGAAAGTAATCTGCAGGACCGAACGTTAATTCTACCATCATCCCCGCCTAGCTAGGGGAGAGGACTAGAAGTGTGCTCAGAAGAGTGCTCAAACTCTTGTGAAAATTGACTCAGGAAGGAAATGAGTCAATCTAGGTCTTCCTCATCCTGCTTTCAAGAACCAAATGATCTCTGGATCCTTTGTTAGAAGGCTGTAATCACTCTGTACCTTCATAACGTCACACCTGAAAGATACAGTGCTGTTCCAGAGAAGACATCCATTTATTCTATCAGGAATGAGTATACCAAGGCCTCAGAGCAAGTTAGCGAACTAAGAGTTCAGGCTCCAACTGATCATAGCTCTCAAGCAGGTACTCACATGAACCAAGAATCACAGGATTGTTTCCTCCTCAGTCCTGAGCTTAATCCCAGGGGTAGCCCTGTCTCCTTTTCTTCTTCTTAAGAAACTTCTTAAGAAACTACAACCCCATGCAACACTACAGGCTTGGGGAAGAGTGGCTGGAAAGCTGCCTGGCAGAAAAGGACCTGGGGGTGTTGGTCGACAGCCGGCTGAACATGAGCCGGCAGTGTGCCCAGGCGGCCAAGAAGGCCAACAGCATCCTGGCCTGTATCAGAAATGGTGTGGCCAGCAGGAGCAAGGAAGTGATCGTCCCCCTGTACTGGGCACTGGTGAGGCCGCACCTCGAATACTGTGTTCAGTTTTGGGCCCCTCACTACAAGAAGGACGTTGAGGTGCTGGAGCGTGTCCAGAGAAGGGCAACGAGGCTGGTGAGGGGTCTGGAGAACAAGTCTGATGAGGAGCGGCTGAGGGAGCTGGGGTTGTTTAGCCTGGAGAAAAGGAGGCTGAGGGGAGACCTCATCGCTCTCTACAACTCCCTGAGAGGAGGTTGTGGCGAGGTGGGGGTCGGTCTCTTCTCCCAAGTAACTGGCGAAAGGACAAGAGGAAACGGCCTCAAGTTGTGCCAGGGGAGGTTTTTCCGTGAGGAAAAATTTCTTCACGGAAAGGGTTGTCAAGCATTGGAAGAGGCTGCCCAGGGAAGTGGTTGAGTCACCGTCCCTGGAGGTATTTAAAAGACGTGTAGATGAGGCGCTGAGGGACATGGTTTAGTGGGCGTGGGGGTGTTGGGTTGACGGTTGGACTCGATGATCTTAGAAGTCTTTTCCAACCTTAGTGATTCTATGATTCTACAGATATTTCTATTAGTCTTGTTTCTGTTTTATTCTAAGAAACCTGAAATAGAGAGCTAGATGTATCCTTGCTGTAGCTTACCTTCTCCATTTAGTGCTCCCATTTCAAGCAATGCTGAGAGAACTCAACTCGCAATGGGAGTCAGAAACCTCAGTGCCTCAAAGGTAGAGGCAGAGTGCTTGGCAAATAGCTCACCTGCTCCTGAGAGATGCCATCTGTAGACAGCTTCTGTCCCATTGAGTAAGTATTTCAGTGCTGAACTCAAAGGAAAGCGTAACTTCTTAGGACATTTTAGGTTAAACTTAGCTGCTTTGGAACTGCCCTATCATGCAAGCCATTCACTTACACTTCAGTTATTCTCTTTTAGCTCTTTCAGCTTTAACTGAAGTGGACATTGAAGATCAAGAGTTTACTCTGAGCGTGAAAAACAAGAAGTCCACAATTTCTCCTATCTCTTTGCTCTTTTACTAAATACTTGGGTTTGGGCAAGATAAAAGATGTCCAAATCAAGATTATTTGTACACTCTGAAGAAAACAGAGATGGCAATTTTTTTGCCCCGTTTTACAATCTTCCCCCTCCAATATTTAAATTAGTCAAAGAGAAAGTCATTTGACTTTTAATTAAAATGAAGTTTCCTTTGAGCTAACTGAAGATATATCTCCTTGTTCAAACCCTCCTTTCCCAGTTTCAAAAGAGACAGAAGTTTTGATATTGGTATTTTATCCAAATCTTTATGCAGAAGTGAGAGTACATAAAGTTTTCTTCTTTATGGAGTTGTTTTAAATTTGGTGCAACATGCTGGACACATGATTTCTTACACTGAAATAATCAACTGCAATTAAGCTCAGGGTCATTTGTAATTAGGTTCTGCTTTACTCAGAAAAACCATGCAAACTTGAAAAAACATCAGAACCATTTCAGGTTTGCAGTGAAGCCAGAAAATCTTTGCATATATTCATGCTTTTCTCCAAAGTCTTTACACAATACGGGTTTCACACATTATGCTTGGTAGCACATCAAAATTCCATTCTAAGTGATTTGCTTTTTACTGTTGTTCAATTAAGTACCTTTAAAAAAAGAAGTCTATATAAATATCAATATATAGACAGATAGATGAGCACACACACACTCCTGCTGATATACTCTTGAAAATGGAAGCACAAAGCAATTCCTTTATAAAGTGTCACCCACAATTTATAATCAATGACACTGTGTCGCTAAGTGGACAGCACTAACTGCTTTGTTCCAAATGTCCCTAAGGAAATACAAAGATTTTTCATCTAAGGAAACTGTATCAAGGCAGAGGACATTCAGTAGTCTGAGTAGGCTAATTTAAAGAATGAAGGACAAATCATTTCTCACTTCTAGTATAATTTTGAAGACTGTATATGCTGACCTAATATATATTGAGCTGTAACAAGAAGCTTTGTTTGAGCTTTTCGCTACAGCACAGTATATTTAGAAACTGGAATTTATAAACAGAGTATATTAAGAATCAATGCATGTATGGTTACCAAGTCACATAGAGACAGCAATACACTAAGGATTTGAGTAGCACCCTGTCAGGATTTGTATGTACATATCGCCTGAGCCCAAAATATAACTATGAGTCACTTAGATTTATATAGATCTGTTGGCAGTGCAAATACAGCCTCCACCAAACAGAACTTTGTATACGTGAACTTTTGTTTAGAATTGGTTTTGACTGCACCTAATGCAATGACAGAGTCCTGGAACAACTTCACTATTGTAAGCAATATTCCTAAAAGATGTGGTCACTCCACTTTTTTCTGAAAATAACATCAACGTGTAGAGCTATGCTAGAGTTGCCACTACTGTATTCAGACACACCGCTAAATTTTATTTGTGTTATGCTGACCTTTTTTTAATTGTACAGAAACTTGATTGAAAAAAGTTACTGAAGATTGATGATTCATAGGGCGATCGGAAACTGCCCTCCCCTCCAAGAAAAGGGGGAGAGCTATGGTAAAGTTCTTCTTGTGGAGAACACGGAGATTTCAAAAGTGTTTAACTCAAACCCAATAAAATTCCTCTCAGTGCTTGTTATCGAGTCACTGGAATTTTCTTTTGAAAAATTTAAATGTATGTTCAATTTGAAATACACTATTTTGCTACAATCTAAATATTTCATTCTGAACTAAGAAAATAAGATATTGTTGAAACTTGGTTTGAAAAAAATATTCCTCTGCTATTTTACTACTTATTTCAACTTGATAGACAAGTTTTCCTCACAAAAACCAGCTTTATCAGGATTTGGTTGTTTAGCCTAGCTTTAATAAACTCACTTAGAATGGTGACAAAAATGAAACATATCCCATTTTGTGGCAGTTATAACTCACACAAAACTACTTGAGAGTGTAGATAGATGCTTTTCATGGTTACAGGCAGATGAGTCAAAATAGACAAAAACTTTCTCAAAATTCATTCCCTCCCCCCCCCCCCCTTTAGTTTTCAATATATTTTGCAGTCTAGTTCCGAAAAGGACCTATTCCAAGGTTGGAATAGGTCAAAGTGATTATCTTCAATGCGTCTAAAAAATGTGATTCAGCAAAGCAATTAAGTGTGATCAAAGAGAGAGTCATATTAGTAGTGCTACTACTAACTTCAGTGCGGACGTAAGCAAATGCTTGAAGTTGAGCACCACATACATGCTCCATTTCTTACCATGGGCCCAATTATAATGCCTTCTCGTCACTGAGCAGGACTTTGCCTCAGCCTTTAGCAAGATCCTCATTATTTAGCACGAGGAAAGTTAATTGGCAAATGGTTCCATTCTCCCAAAATGAAGTTTTTAAAAAGCTTTTTTGCACATTACAGCAAAGCCAAGGTCTTTCAAAGGTTTTTGGGGATGGGTAGATGAAAGGATAGATGGCAGGAAAAGCCAATCTGAGAAATGAGCGCTCAAGATTTAAGGTGATGCTGCCTCTGATTCAGACTGGTTTCCTCAGACAGAGGCTGTCCACATCAGCCTCCAATTTTCTATCAATGTTTCTTGTTTTCACCAGAAATCCCATCCTTGAACAGAGATGCCTCTTTGAATGTAAACTTTAAGAATATATGTATGTTCCTACAGCTGAGAAACGAAAAACCTCCCAATCAACCTTTCTGAGTGAAGGCTGCAGGAAACTCTTGAGAAGTGAACAGCTAAGCTGTAAATTAATACAGGATGGTAAATAAGGATGGTATGAACTCACTTAAATGATATGTGGCACTGTCATAAATCAGCACATGCTGATTTAAGGAACCTAATCATTAGGGTGAATCCTGGAATAATTCTAAAGTAGAGCATCTCTGTTTTATGCGCAGCTGGTGACAGCTGGCACACCAAATGACAGAAAAACAGACATTAATGTCACTATCTTCTATGGGGATTTTTTATTGTGTGACTGAATAACACAACAAGTTCCATAAACTCAGAGACATTGTCCAAAGACCATTGAAGGTGTTCAATTAAATATATGAAATGGCACTTGTTTGTGTTTAAAAAAAAAATCAAATCCCAGTATTAATACACTAATATTGTCAAGCCTAGGAAAAAACTTGTGAAGAAAAATGTCAGTTTTCAAAAATGAAAATTTTTCTCCTTGGCTTCCCTGTCAATTGCAATTAAAAACCCCTGCTAACCTATATCGTTTGGTTTCTCTGTGGATGTTAAGACAAATCATTACTCGTTCTATAAAAACTTCAATAAATAATTTAATTAGATACCAGAATTTCGTCCATAAGCCCCACAGTTGGACACATTTCCATCATAAGTATTACTGTCAAAACTGAGGAAGGTTATTGGTGTACTTGAAGGATGCAGGGCCGTTAAGGGTGGATTTTTCCTATCTAACTAATCCACCTCTGTAGTCAAAGAGCAGAGATAGAGACTGCCATCCCACAACATTAGACAGCTATCTCAGAAATCAGTTCACTCTGGTGTCAGCTTTCTCCCCAGATTTTGACTGCAGAAGTTAATGCATTTACATTAATGCATTATATTTAGAATTTGAAATAAAATATTATAAAGTATAATAATAAAATACGTTAGAAAATAAGTCTGGAAATGCCATCAAGTCACACAGTCTATCCCTTTTCACAGAGAAGCTTGAACTATTCCTTGACACAGGTTTTCCAAAGAATTGTTTTAGAAGATGCTATGATAGAAATTCTACTTTCTTCCTAAACCACGTGGTCTCATACTTCTTTTTAATTGACAAGCCAAGAGAGACAGCCAAAGCAGCTAATACCATTTAATTGACTTAGGGTTGGCAATTCTTCAAAACAATGAAAAAAGCTTGGAAAAACCCAACCCTCTTACTCTCTTCTCTCTCCTTTGCACACAAATCTAAGAGACAAAATTTAGTGAGGATTTGTTACGTGTACCCGAGGAGGTTATGTGCCCCATTATCTTAAAAACACTGTTGAAATTTAGTATGTTAATCCCTCAAAACTACCTGGAAAATACTAATCTAAAAGAATGAGAGTTGCCTGTTCATTAAAGGAACCATTCAGTATAACAATACTGACTGTGTACTAATTTAATCCATATACTTACATTCTATTAGCATATGTTTCATACCTAGCTACCTGCTAAGTATGAACGACTCCATAAGCATTAATGAGATTTTCAAGTGAGTGTCACAGGCAAAGCTGCTTGGGCAGAACAACTACACTTCGCCATGGACAGCATTCCAGACAAAAGGCTAATCACACGAAAGACTTCATCGCAGAAATTCAATAAAGCAGTGAGTTCTAATAAGCTTAAGAAGTTGCTCAAGGAGAGTTTAAACAGGAAAGCAGGGTGGAATTGCACAGCTGAGGATTAATCGCTTATGTAATGCATTAGAACAATTGTTATTTAGTATTAAACTCGCTCCATCCTTTAAGCACTTCTTGTACAACATGTTTAATATAAGGGTGAGTTTAAACTCGCCCTGTAGCCCTGGTCCTGCAGGGTTTGTTTGGATCTCGTCTCGTATGTTGACTTACTGAGATCAGGGCATTATGTTTTTCAAGTTCTCTCTTTTATTTAGCACATCTTTGCAGGTATGGTCCTTTCTGCAACACTTTTCTATAACGTCATGAACTTGTGCATTGAACTGTTTTTAGGAGCAATATGAATTAAGCATAAAGCTAACATAATTGGAATTTCAAACATTATTTAGCTGCTTTTCCCCTCTGCCCCCAGAGTCTGCCCCAATGCAATAGCAGAAAAAGTGAAATAGTTTTAATAAATTATTCTGAAAGATATTAGATAGAGGTCAATTCCCAATTCTTTTGAACTCCATCACAGAACTCTCATTTAATTTTCTGGGAATAGAATTTGGCCCCAATCACTTACAAAATGGGATTAAACTTCTGGCTTTCTTCCCAGAACCTCGAATGAAGGTACACCTATGAAAGTCTGTAGAATCATGTAACATAGCTTCCCAAACAATGGAAAGCCTTCTATGTAGCTTTATGAAATGCATTTTCTAGTTCCTTGGATTGCCACCTTCAGCATGAGCCAGTTTATTCTGTCATTCATAAATTAATTAAAATGCCTGAAGTCAGAAGCAATTTCTTGAACTTGCCTTGAATCTGCGGGCTTTCCACATTTAAACATTTTTCAGCATGCATTTAAAATTGAAGACTGAGTATGAGCAGCTATCATTTCTGTAAGACCATAATAAAGGTCAAACATTTGTTAGATTGAAAGCAACATTAATACCTTCTGAATTCTTGTTACAGAAGGTCCATCACGGTATCATTTTTTTGGAGAGTAATAGGTCAGCTGTCAGCTCTATCACCATGTCTGTCTCTATTTTCCTACTCTCAAGCCAGGACCAAAGAGAATAGAAGGAAATCAAAGAAATACACTTCTCAAAAGCACTGATTTGACAACTTTAATTAAAGTCACAAGTTCAAGCATATGGCAATCCATTGCATGGAAATCCTAGAGTTGATTCTTCATGGTACACTGACCTAAAGAAATTCAATTTGAGTACAGGACTGCACAAGGCATTTGTGTTCTTACGTAACTACCAACTCAAGATATCTGAATGACTTAACCCAAAAGATAAGAAAGACTAATCTTCAGCTGGGGCTGACTTCTTACTCAAGAGAATTAAAGAATCACCTTCATGCTAGGCATGATACCCTGGCCTTAGATTCAAACAGGTTACAGAGAGGAGTTATGCTTTCAACTCCTGGTCTGAAACAGCTGAGCACGAAAGTATGAGTAATAGGCAGAAATCTGGCTCCATTTCACCTTCACATTTACTAATTAGAGAGAGGGAGTTGGATGAGAGGCCAGGTATCTTGCCCCCATACCCTGCACACAGTGGAATACTTCTATAGACCTGACGTTTGCCATTTGCATGATAAATACTCAGTAAATGCTGAGGCAAGGATCAGGTGTCAGTAAAATCACTGTATGCCATTCAGAGGCACAATCAACCCCCCAAAAAAACCCAGACCTGTAGCTCTCATAAATTGGTATAACTCCTTATAGGAGACATGGATGTGCTACACCTACTACGATGGTTGGGCATCTCAAAGCTTCATAATATTTGGTTAATAGATTAGTACATACTTTTTAAAAAGTATTTACAACATGAGAAAAGCAATAAAGTGAAAAATGCAGCGGAAAGAAAGACATATTTTACATAATGCAGTCACGCTTCTGGTTTTAAATGTCAATGAGAGTTAGCCAAGTTACTTGTGTTTTACGTATTTGTGCATGTTGGTTTAAGAAGAACATAAAATTACATAAGTAGAAAATATATTATTTTAACTGCAGAAGGCAAGTCAAGTGAGAAAGAAAGAAAATGGAGGGAACTACTCTTGTGTTCCTTATCATTCAGAAGTAACTGCACCTTTTCTTTAAACCAGGCCAAGATACAGAAAAGCGTACAAGAACAAAATCCATTATTAAAAGAGAAGGGGGGGGGAGAAAGAGAGAGAGGAGGCACCAAAATTTATAAGAATCAATAAAGAATGAAAATCTGATGTCAGTGTAGCCAGGGCAAATCAGGAATAATTTCCATTTACACCAAAAGAAACTTCTCCAGTTTTACACCCAAGCTAATTCAGTGAAAGTCTGAGCCACAGACATGAAAGTTAAAAGATATGAAATTAATGAAAACAGCCAGGATTCACAGAAAAAAGACCCCATGTTGTTTAAACAGGGCGCTCTCTTCTATTAGTCTGTTTGATAAACAGAAATATACTGCCCCAAAATCACCATTGTTCTAATGGCTTCAGTGGAACAACACTGATTTTTACCAAGTGAGACAGAGAGAGCATTCCTGTCTATAACAGAAGTGAACAAAGCTCCTTGCTCTGAATTCCCACATCCAAACCCAAATATAGGTACCAATTTTTGCAGCTCAGATTCCACCATGAACACAGGTATTTTTAGCAGCAAGTATTCCAAATTCCTTTATATAAAGAAGTTATTTGACAAAATATGAGACGACGATTTCCTGTGAATATACAGTATATCGCACCTCTTAGCAGCACCCAGACTCCAAAGTGTTGACAGTGATAAATCTTATAAAGAACTTTCTAAAGCTGTGGTAAAAAGAAAGGTTCTTATTCAGTGACTTTCGTCTGAGAAGGGAGTAAGAGAGAAAATTTCTCTATATTTTAGCCAGTTGATTAAAAAAGGTTCTCCCCAAAATAGGGCAATGCTGAACTGAGATAAGCCACTTGAAGTGATTTATAGTCATGATTCACAGAGCGTACAGCTGAATACCTGATGACATAAATTGTAAGAATGAAGGAAAGCTTTAATGTAATGAATGAAAGTTCTGAAGACGCAGACAAAAGTATTTTCTGTATTATTTAAGTATGAATGTAAGAAATTTTTTTACCTGAATAATTTCTCGTACTGGTCTAAAATACATTTGTCACGGGTTCAGCTTCCACAGGTCTTTCACATCAGTTTCTACAGATACAAGAAACAACATGAACATGATGGAAGTAGAGTAAAACTGATACAAGACTAATAATATGGCACAATTAAAGAGGGAGAAGAGGCAATCCTAGCAGTACGCATGTAATTGCAGAAGTATTTCCTTCTCTGAAGCACTGTCTTTGCTAGTATCCGCATACAACCTGAGAATAGAAATAATTATTTTGGCATCCTCCAGGTTTTATCTAATGCTGTAAGGCCACGACAAAACTTCTGTATCTGGTACATGTTAATATTATGGATTTAGGAAGAGTTTTTCCTGCGTTTAGCTGCCTACTAAAAGATTGTAGAAGACTGTATTGTATATTTAAAAATCCATTATTAATACCATATTAGCATTTTGAGTCCCTAAGGAGGTAGATGTTGTTGCAGGTTACCCACAAAGAATCTACTTTCAGTAATGAGGGGAGGAACGCTGACATCTGTCAACTGAGTTCTACTGTTTTGTAAATATTGATCAAACAATCATGGTTAATGATACAACTCTGTAAGTGAATTAGACAAATGTTCCCACATGGCTATCAATTTAATTTCCCAGACTAAATTAGCTTCTTTTGTAAAGCAAAACCATTTTAAGGAAGATAAATTGTTCAGTGACATCAATGTCCATTTCAATTATGGCTTTATTCTGGTAGAGGCTGTTCCGCATAATATACCTGCTGTTCGCCTGGTTGTATTATAAGAATATACAGTGGGAACCACATGACACTAACCTTGAACATTTATATCCCATTTCGCTAAAATATGGGATAGCTGATGTAAACGATACCCGAGCAAGTAATTACCTTTTTGTACCAGCCCGTACAGTCAAGCTGAAATCACCATTGTTAGAAAACATACCGATTTAATTCACCTTCACACAATCGTGTTTCAGAACAGTGCTGGAGGTAACAGCTGCCAGCTGAGCACGAGCTAGGTGCAAGAACGGGGAGCCAGAATACACCAAAAAGATACTTGCAAATGGGGAGCAAACATATCTTAAAACCAGACTGATTACCTCTCAGGAGTAATTCAGGCATCACACTACAGCCTGCTTCAGTGGAGACAAAACTGCTTGGGGTTCAGCTCAACCGGCCCCTATAAAGGAAGAAGGGAGGGGCAGGGAAAGGTTTAAATTGGTCCCATTTAAAGAAGCAGGTAGCCCTTTTTCTCAAATCTGCTCTCCCTTCAGATCCGAAATACCGCTCGCTGAAGTAGGGTAGCAGCTCCCCACTGACTTCCATGGACTTTGGAAAGCCTGATATGGAATATGTAATGCCTTTTTATTTCTGCATGTTAGCTTTATTAGCAGCAATTCATTAGTTTTGAAAGACTAGAAAGGCTCCTTAAAATTAAGCTCAACCAAAAGATCATTTATTTGCATACAGTTTATTTCCAAATGTTTATGTTAAAATAAACATTTTTGGAAACATCATTAAATTTTAAACTTGATTTTGTGACAAAATGGCTATTAACTCTTTCTCCCAAGAGAGTCTTTTAGTTGATAAATTCTAGTTGCATATAGTGGATGGAAGGAAAAAATCTGAGTAGGTTTTTATTCAAAACTATAACTACTCTGCCTTTTCCCCTCAAAAGACAGACAGCTGCTGTTTAAATGACCTGGTCTTCCATGAGGAAAGAAAAAGCTTCATCGCTGTTCTGCAATGTGAGTATATATGGATTGCCCGGCAGAAAGAGAGCACAGCACGAATCGCAAAGCCCTGTTGCTACATTATGCAAAAACAGACAGTAAAAAGGAAGAGGTTATAGAGGCAATTTGCATACTGCATTTAGAGCTTAATGAAGCTCTTTTTTAAGAGAGGGTCAGCTTTTTTAGGATATTCAGGTGGCTAACTCAATAGGAGTAAAAAGTGCCTAAATGCCTTTAAGTCTCCCTTACGGTCCTCATTCTGACACATTGATTTCAAGGACTATGATGTTATCGGAACAATGAAATAAGTCATATTTAGACTATGAGGAAACTTTAATGTTTATTTTTCTCTGATTGCTATGTGTCTTTCTGTATATTTGACCCCATTTTGAAAAGGCACAGTCCAAGGATCCGTGTAAATAAGCGAGAAGAGAGTTTGCTGTATAAGCACAGGAAACTCTACTGAACAAAATCTTTTAGAAATTCAGCTGGGGGCTGCAGCTACATCATGGGTAAGAGCCGCTTAGAACATCTTTAATACCCTAAAATACTACAGCAGTGTCCAGGCTAAGAAAATGCTCATCCCTTCCAAATGCCATCACTATCACACAGTTTTGCATAAGGAAACCCACCTCTTCCCTAAAAATTCCATGATATCTGACCTGATGAGACTGCCTGCTCCATGAATACTGAGCAACAGACCAGTTAAAGGCCTTGGACTACAATTTTATGCTGGTCCAGTGTTATATGCTCTGGGAAACCATTCCTGACTGTCCTGTCCTGTGGGCATTTGGTTCTAATCTGTGTGTGTTATGTACATGCCAGCACATATTGCATCCCTTCCCCTCCCAGCCCACTGATGACTGTAAATCCATTATAATTTTTAACAGAACAACCCAGCTACCCACTTGGAGTGATCAAGACTTATTCTTTCAACAAGAATTCTCTTGTTAACTGTCATCTCTCAGCTGAGGTCATGTCATGTGTCAACTGAGTCCATGGCTGCTCTGTTTGCAGCTTGCTCTTGCGTGGTTCCTGAGCAAATCACATAACATGTCTGTTTTACCCTTCTATTCACTACAGATACCTCCATCAAATTTGCAGTGTTGTCATAAGAAAAATTTACCAGAAGTTATAAAGTGTTATTGCGAATAATTGATGGCAACCCGAGGGCTGGCCAGAAAATGGAACATTTCCTCCACAACTCATTCCAACATCTATTTTCATTCTGAATCCGAATGAAAGTCAATGGATCAAAATGAATTGTACAAATCCATGTAAACTTTTCCTCATAATAAACATGATCCTATGAATCATTTAAATGAAAGTATTTCCAGCAAAAGATGGATCATTTTGTAACTACTTGTTATCTGGGAAAAAGGTGATGGTGGGAAGACTGATTTACGATCACACACAATCAGATCATGGAGAGTTGGATGAAACAGTTGCTTCTCCAGAGTGCCAGTCTCAGAACTAATTATTTAAATGTAAAATTATGCACTGTGTGGCTTTTACAAGGCTTATTTTTCATTTCTGCCAGCCATTGGCAGAAATGAAGGGGTTTCATGAAGAACCCCCTCTCCTCCTCTGCCCGCTTACATACATCCACACACACACAGACCCAACACCCCCCAATTAATCAATATTGCTTTTTGACCAATTAAAGGTTTGAGACACAAAATGCCGATGAAGTTTTCCTTTAATATAATGTAGACATTAATTTTTAGGTAATAATTTTTCTTTTCAATTTTTTAAGCCTCCAATCTACAGAAATACTTTAGATATATGGACTTGTTTGTATCTCTAAAATAAAGATACTGCTGTACATTACTGATGGCACTGCTAGAAGCCAATTTAACATTTAACCTAGGTGAAGGATTGTTTAATAGTTGGCATAAGGATAAGAAAGTTTTGCTTCTAATACTGACTTGAATGGTGTACTGGCGAATGTTCTCTTTTGGATGGCTTCTTTGGGTCCCATTATTTTTTGTTTATTTGTTTCTTTCCCACTGAACTGGGTCAATATCTGCCTCATTAAGTGTCTTCTGAGATCTGACCCATTTTTCTCTGAGTACTCCTCTAAGACCTCTCAAAATATCTTTATCAATGATCTGGACGAGGGGATCAAGTGCCCCTCAGTCAGTTTGCAGATGACACCAAGTTGGGCGGGAGTGTTGATCTGCTCGAGGGTAGGAAGGCTCTGCAGAGGGACCTGGACAGGCTGGATCGATGGGCCGAGGCCAACTGTATGAGATTCAACAAGGCCAAGTGCCGGGTCCTGCACTTCGGCCACAACAACCCCATGCAGCGCTACAGGCTTGGGGAAGAGTGGCTGGAAAGCTGCCTGGCGGAAAAGGACCTGGGGGTGTT
>NW_008824445.1:2514709-2531616 GCF_000699105.1 Pygoscelis adeliae
GTGTAGATGAGGCGCTGAGGGACATGGTTTAGTGGTGGACTTGGCAGTGCTGGGTTAACAGTTGGACTTGATGATCTTAAAGGTCTTTTCCAACCTAAACAATTCTATGATTCTATAAATAAAAAAGGGCAAAAACAGTCCAGATTGCTTTTTTTTTAGGTTATCTGAATAAACTGAACAACTATCTGAACAATTATCTGAATAATCAGGAGTAATTGAATCAAATCTCACAGTATGAAAGCCCACAGAAAAAGGTAGGCAAAGCTTGGCTTTCAGGGGAAGGTCCAAAGATGTGAGGCTGGGATAGGGATAGTCAGCTTTCTACAGTGCTGTTCAGGCTCAACATGGAAAAGGGGGCATAAAAAATAATCTTTATGCATTGTACTATGTGTAAATATAGACGACAACTCAAAAGTCTTTTTTGATATAAAGTTGCCATAGCACTTTCATTTGTCAGAGTACAAGAGTACATGAGAAATAGTAGCCTGGCATTCACTACGCCACAACTTTGATCAAAAACAAAGAAACACAGTAATACTCTTAATGCTGAAAATTGAATGCTACAGTTAATATACCTAGTTTCTTTTGAATATCATCAGTGAATAGTAGGCTAAACAGCAAATTTAAAAAGGGGCAATTTTCTTTGATTAATTGAATTGTCAAAACTAAATCAGGATAATTGAAGAAATTGAAAAGGCAGGATAACATCACTAATTTGCGAACATGGGCAATACTTTGCAGTTTTCTTTCCTGGGGCCTGTTGCACTTATCATGGATTAGCTGCCCATTAGATAAATTATATGTCTGAGTTTATCCAAATTTTCTGACATCCATAAATTCATCACTAAAACAAATTATCTATGGACATATATTACAAGCACATCAAGATCTTATAGAACGTATTTTGTGGGATTTTTTTTACCACTGACTTCACTGAACAGAAATATAACCAGTTCTGAGTGCTTTGGCTTAGCTGACATGGGTAAACATCACCTTCTAAATTCCACCGCCATATCTGCACTTTCAAGAATGAAACTTCATGTCCTGAGACAGCTAGATAGATGTAGATATAAACAAGGAATCTGAGTCACTGGGAAATAGAAAAGACTAATCAATACCAGAAAAAGTCTCTATTTGTGGGACAAGGAAATGCTGGTTTGAGATATGCAAAATGATGCATAAATTCTCAGGGTTATTGTTTAGAATTTTAAGCGTAGAAGATTCACAATCCAATTCAGTATATTTTCTCTTTTTTTCTTTTCTAAAAAGCCCACATTTCCTGCAACAATTTCAGTTTACAGATATTTGTCTCATTGTCATAAAATAAAATTTTCCACATACTCTTTCTCCTTTTTTTTTAACAAAGATTTTATTGTTTCAGTACCAGGTTCAATTCTAGTCTAAATTAAAATAACATCAGCTGGATGAGTCAAGAGCAGCCAAATGAAGAAAAAATCTTCTACTAGACAGTCCTTTGCCCAGAGACACTGTAATAAACAATGGTCTTTTCTGACTCCAGACATTTTATTATCTGACTGAATTTGGAAAAATCTAGACGATTGTACAGATTGAATGCTTCACAAGTATGCTAAAACAAAACTGGAAACCATTGCTCGTTGTAATTATTTTTTCTCCAACATATCAGAGTCATCTCTCTAAGTCTTCAAAGGCCCCTTCTAAAAAATGAAACCATTTTTGTTACAGCTCCCACCTTTCCCACGTGTTACTGCTAAGCTTACTGGAATCAGAGTTCAAACTGCACAACTTCTGGGGTTTGGCTTAGCAACAGACATTAATTTCAGCAACGCTTTTGTGTTAATTAGTATTTAGAATTAAACACATTGCTATTAGATACTGCACTATGATTGGTTTTCTGGTTGTCCCTGAGAATGATGCTTACGGCTGTGGGCATTTTATAAACAGCTAACAGAAAAGATATCATGACAGTAATGCTTTGTAGTGGCAGTTGCAACTGACAGTGTAGAAGACAGCAATTCCAAATATCCAAAATATGTATCATTTAATAATTTTAGCAGTGATGGGACTGTAACATTTTCAGAATTTAGATATGGATCCAGATCACAGTTTCATAGCTGGCCTAAATTACTATAATGGATCAAATTCAAACTCCGTGTCCAAACATCTGCAGCTCCTCAAACCATGACTTAATGAACCATGACCAATTCAGCAGGTCATGGCAGAATCACAAGCTCTGAATATCTATGAATGCTCTGCAGAGATAGAGTTGTTATTTTGTTCTTTAAAATAGATGACTAAAAATATTTTCACAGCAGCTAATTGCATAAAAGTACAGATTGATTGATATGAACAACTGCAATTTTTCAAAAGCATAAGGAAAATTACTGAGAAACTATGCTGTGATATTAAAAATAAACTTTATATAAATTGGTGTTGTGATTAATGAAAGAAATTCAGTGTTGGCTTGGAGTATAGTATTTTTATAAGCTGTGAAGGGTGAAGAAAGTGTGGGACCAAGGTCAAAGAAAGTATGGACTGTCTTACATCTTACTTGATCTTTGTCTATAGTAGAAAGCATGTATAAGACATTTTAATTTTGTTTCACTACTTCAGTAGAAAACAAAATAAAATAAAGCCCAAAGACACTACAGAATAGCTGGGAAATTTACCTGAATCCTTTTCTATGAATCTGTTCAAGAAGAATCAGAAAAAAAGAAAAACAACAACAAACAACAACAGATAAAGCAGAATGACAGATCTCACCTTAAGTAAGCTATACCAGAAAGGAAGCCCAAATATGCCTCATATAGAAAATCCATCTGGGTTAATTATGATGGGTCTGCATAAGGGCTAGTCAAGGAGGAGAACTTAAAACAGGACGAAGAAATAAAGTCAAAATGCCTCCTGACAAGTTAGTCTAGCAAAATTTTTCAAATCTGTGAGATATTTGTTCAACATGCATAACAAAAAGCACATAGCACTGAGTTTTGTAGGGTCCTGGGATTTAGGAATGGGAATATCCAGACTGAGCAGAATGACTGTCCAGCTCTGGAGCTGAGGGAAGCAATAATCATGAAATCATAGCTGGATTTTTTTTTTGTGGTAAAATGTATTTCATTGACTTAGTGAAAAAATTAAGGTGGCAGCTGCTGCGCTTGCCTGTAAGAAATATTAGAAATGCCACCACAATCATTAAGAAAAGTTCAGGAACAAATGACATATCACTTTATAGCAACATCTGTTTTGGGGAGGAGTTGGGAGAGTGATGGAGGGGCAAAATCAAGAGAGCTACATCGCATATATACAATAATTTTCTGCTTGCGAAAGCAATTTATACAGTCACTTGGAAAGCTAGAGAGGCAGTGAATGTCACAGTATAAAATACCACTCCAAGGTGACACTACATGATCTGCAAGTTCAGTCTTCAGAAGAACTCGGTGTTCTACAGCCTAATTATTTTAAAACAAACTCCTGAAGATGTAACTTTTCAGGGGGTGTCTGCCCCAGGTCAGTCCCGTTTGGCAGGTGTTTGGAAAAATCCATCCCCTTCCTTCTCCCTTCAGACAAAACCAACGACTGTAATCCAGCACAAGCAATTGGCCATACTTTTTGGCAGACTTCCCAAATGAACAAGGGTGAGATTATCAGAGACATCTGCAAATTCACAGATTTACATCCCATTAACAACAAACAGGCACTGGGCGTCCAAATTCCTTTCTAAAGATGTTTGTCTCTTTAGAGGTGTTTCCTGCCTTACAGTCGTGACTGTTCCCAGCAGTTCCCACGCTTGTCCGTTGGCAAAACAGCGCGGCGTGAGCAGTGCGTTAGGACAGGCGGCTCCCATGGGACTGACCACCATGAATTTAAGCTCTCAACAAAATGGCTGCTTGAGCCTGAACTTCATGATTTTCATGTGCCACAAAATGCTGTAAAAATCAACATCGGTGAAAGGAAACATAAAGTTTAACTAAGAAAGGATCCTGATTTCAGTGTTGTGATGCTTACAATCTCTGTGCAGCACTGCACACAGAGCTGTGATACGTATTCTCTGGATTCTTCATATATAGAGTCAGCTGTGTAAAACTTCCCATGTTATCTGTTTATTGATTAAACAGAAGCACATCTCTTTAGTTACTCTTGGCATACTGTTATCTTCTAAAAACACACAGACATGTCCCTGAAAATTTTCCCATTGCTTTGCTGGGTGACTTATACCAATCTAGGGAATAAATGAGATGGCAGCAGCACACGGGTCCTGCTATCTCAGCCGCAGCATCTCAGCACAAGGAAAATGTGTTTGATGTAGGCTGAAGTGCAGAACAAGCATGCAATCTAGTGTGCCTGCACGTTGGTCATTAGTAATCTTAATAAATGAAACAAAACTATGCATGCTGCCTGTCCACTGACTTAAATCAGAAGTGGTTTTCTATACTTTAAGTATATAAAGTGCTTGTACTGCACAATTTCTTAGTTTTGCAAATTTAGTAAGACAGAAATGACTTAGTTAACAAGCCTAAAAACTTTTCTGCTTTATTTTATCCTGCAAAATAAAAAAATACTAATTTTAATAATTTTAAACAACTTATCTCACTAACCATACTTTTTGTGCTATGGTTCACTGCCAAATCTTCAGGCCTACTTCTACAGGAGAGAGCTCAAGTGCTTGAGAAAGGGCTCAGGAGCCCAGATGTCTCAAGAACTCACATCCACAAAAGGGAGGATTTCTGCTTCATTTCAAAAAGAAATAAAATGCAAAGTCTTTGCTGCAAGCTTCTTTATCTTGCCAGTGCAGGCTGCAGAGTGAGGTCAGGGTGATTCCTCACCAGAAGCAGAATTTGGATGTCTGTGTTTAAGAGAACATGAACATTTTATTCCCATTTTGATAGATTGATCCCAACTAAAAAACTGAACTTTTTTTCATTCATTTTGATCTGCTTTTTTGAACTGAAATATCTTCAGAGAACAGGAAAAACACATGTAAATTCAGCTTAGCTGAGGCAGCACTTTTCATTCTCCACCTGGAGTCTTTGGGCACATCTGGGCTTTTCTTTTCCTTATTCACCGAGTGATGGGACTGAGGAGCTCCCCACCCGTTCCAGGCTTCACCCCACCCAAGGCAGCGGTGACTGGTGATCCCCCTGCAGTTGACTGCATTGCCTCTGATGAGGGTCTCAGAGGCTGTATGCCAGGACCCTGGGAAAGACGGTGGTTGGGATGAGCCTGTAGTGCATTTGGAGCAAATGAGCTGGTCTCTACTGTATAGATTCTAGCAGAGAACAGTTGTTTTTTTTAATTTTAAGAAGACAGTTCTCATTTTCTTTTGGAAGTTTCTGGTACAGAAATAATGTTCTGCATCCCCCTCTGAAAACAATGACAGATTCATTATCTCAGGAGAAGCTTTAATGTGTGAGCTTTAAAATAGTATCCAAACTACCTAGTCTCCTTTTCATCTACTTTTGAAATGCTGAAATGAGCTGGCCTGTTTCTCTTGGGGTTGAAATACTGTGTGTGTCTAACCTCCCATAAATAAGATAAGGGAGAGAAGCAAGTGTAAGGAAGAGCATAGCTCCTAAAAATCCTGAGCACATCATACACAGGAATTCTCCTGAGCTTTTGAGAGCTGAAAACATGGAGCTGACAACGAACGTCGCACTTACTTACAAAACAAGAGCATTTATCAGCAGCAGTATTTTTTCTATAGCTGTTATGAGAAAATTTATTTTGCATTCCAAGTTTCTTCCATTCATTTTGCACCTGGGCAGTAAATTTCCAAGGTATATTCTCTTCTCTCTCACCCCCCACCCCCCCAGAAGCTGGTGTACCCGTTTCTGGGTACAAACAGGAGAGCAGACCTCTCACCTCCTCTCAGATATGCATGAGAGGCTTTCTCTCCTCACAGCAGCGTTAGTTGCATCGTCACCTTTTTGCCCTCAGTGAGATGTCACAGCAATGAAAAATGGAAAAAACAGTATTCTGCCAGTGTAGAGGGAGGCGTAAGGGAGGAGATCTTAAACCAAGAGTCAGTTCTGGAAACTCCTGCAATTACTGTCAGCTCACCTGCTAGGGCAACTAAGAGTCTGCAGTGCTGTCCTCTGTTTAACGCCACAACATGTGCCCAAAAGTAAATAAATACATGAAAGATAAATTCAGCGTATGATTTGTTCATAGCATTTTATGAATGATAAATAAGAAAATTCTTAGGAATTAAGTTAATCATAGAAACTGAGGAAATTTGGACAAAACTCCTAGTGTTGCTAGTTTTGCAGTAAAGTTACTTTGGACTTGAACAAGTCACACAAGCTCTCTGTGCCTCAGTTTCTCATATGGTAAATAGGAATGGCACACCACTATGCATGCTCTTTGCACATCTGGCCAGTGAGGGACCTAAACTGTCCAGACTGTGAGCTATTTCTTATTTGGGGTCACCTCTGGAGAACCATTTGGCAAGTAGAGATGCTTGCATTACATCTGAAATAGGGGTTGTAGGTCTTTCCAGCTCCTTGGTGTGGGTGCGTGTCTCTACTGCTTTCCAGCCTTACAGGAGGGAGGAGGCATGACCCAGCACTCTTTGCTGGGGAGAAACCCCAGAGAGCGGCTCCAGGAGGGAACATCAGTGCCTTGAACACAGAGACACAAATTAGTTAGGCACAGGACCAGTAACCAGGGTATGTGCTCTGGTGATCCGCTGTTGTGTTATGGAAAGGAGCCAGAGAAAAAACAGCTTTCTGAGATCCAAACTCCAGGCACAATTGATTGCTAAACTCTGAGAATTTGGGTACACTCCAATTTAATTGTACATAGAAAGCCAATCCTGAGCAATTTGAAAATTCGCATCAGTGTAATGCATAGCACAATGGGGCATGGATATCTAATAAAAGTAGCAGCAATAAAAAGGATTTGTAGGAACGTGAGGATCTCACCGGTTCAGAAAGTACATTAATCACCACTGTGGTAAAGTAAGAGAAAGGAGACATTCATGTGAGCTTGCAAAGAGATGTCAGGCAAAGCGTTTTCCACCTGAGAGAAAGTGAAGTGCAGATGTTGGAGTAATCTCTCAGAAAATACCTGAAAAGTACATCTCGGGCTCTCATTTAGGTACCTTAAGTAGCATCATGGTGAAAAAAAAAAAAATCAATGTTAATTGCATATGTTTTCAAAAATACTCCAAATTACTCTATTAAAATAGAGACATGCCTCAGGAAATAGCTCCCGTTATGCATATTAATAGAGTAAGAGAACTCCTTTGTGTTTATTATCTCTTTTTTCTTTGTGTGTTTCCCAGTGAAATCTCTGCAATGGCTGTTTGTACAAGTTGACCATATACGCTTGTTCTGTCAGACTCTCTCCGTGGTCCAGAGAGACCATGTAACCGGCACCACTGCGGTAACTTATTCACGGACACTATAGCCCCTATTGTCCCCTGTACAATCAAAAAAAAAAAAGAGAGGAACAAAAACAAAAAGGAAGAAGGCAAAAATGCACATTAAGATGAACTAATAATGAAAGTCAGACCTGACAGGTGACACCCACCCTTGCCAGCATTCTTGAAGGCAAAAGGGATGAGACAGCTTTTAACGCATGGTCTGGTGATAGAATAAAGAAAACCCAGATGAGAAGAGGTGCTAGCCAAGAGCTCCAGTCTGACACTTTACAAGAGAGGTTGCTAGGCAGCTGCATCTGGGACAGCACCACCAGCACTGCTGAGCGGCCACTCTGAGGAAGGAGAACATCAGCAGTATTAATAATATTAGCAGGTTCTGGGTTTTTAATAGAGGAAATATAATTCTTCAATGTCATCTGGGATTCTAGTTAGTTAGAAGCTCAAATTAGGAAGGCAACAACCTCACAAATGAAACAAAACCAAACTTTAGAATACCTGTGTGTCCTAGACAGTTATAGGCATATATACACAGACGCATATATATATATGAGATATGAGATATTAGCTGTATTAGATACTTGATGCTCATGAGAAGCATGAAATGGTCTCTCTCTCTCTCTCAAATGACTGAAAATTCATGAAGTCATTGCTCCTGGGAAAGAAATGTAAGGTGCTTTGTTATCAGCATGCTGCTGCACTGCAATCTACTATTTGCCAGCTCAGGTGAGCTGTATGTCTGCCCCTGCTCTCTGTCCTGGCAGGCAGCCTGAAGTTGGCTGGCAGTGCTGCCAATTCAGCCCCGCTGAATGGAGCTGGTTCCCATTGCGCGTGCTCTGCTTTTCTCATTCGGCAGCGAGTAGTGATAATAGATATAACACAGGTATCCCCAGAGGTAGTGGAAAATCAAGTAGGAACCGTTAATTAAACACAATTTCAATGTCTACTAATACACTGTACAATTGTACAATGTGTAAATAACCAGTACTCTTTAACCTCATTTTTTTAGCAAGAGTTCACTACTTTCTTTTTCCTTACCCACATAACTAAAGTGAATTTCTTTTGAGTTCAATAGCCAGAGTCTGAAACTCAGTCTCCCACTGAACACTGCGTTACCTGAGAAGACATGAAGAAATTCAATAGCTGTGTGTAAGGCAAAAGCTAAATGTATAGATATAAATCTAAATTGTTTATCTAAATATCTTTACAGCTCTAGGACTCACTTAAAATGAAATCTAGGACAAGAGAACCCTTATATAAGCCACTTCTCTCTCCCTTATTTGTAATGGAAACAGGTATTGTCTCAATTGAATGAGCATATAAGCAAACATTATGGACCTGTAAACTGATAAGAATAATAAAAGTAATTCCTACGAACAGATTTTTGCTGAAATCCAACAAAGAAATAGCAAATAAATACTAAAGGCGGTCCAACCACAAATGCAAGCCTGTGCATACAATCAGCTGCTGTCCAGGGCTATAAAGTATTGGGGGCTTTTTTAACTACACTGGAGAGAATAATTAAATCCAGTAAAAGAGAGATAGTTACTGTAACAGCTATGTTCATAAATGGCATAATTCTGAATTTTTCAGGATAAAGACTTGACATGTCTTTATGTCTTCCTTGTCTCTGTTTCTCCAACAGAAAGAGCATTTTCTTCTGTAAATTTCTGTAATCCACTGTGTGTAAAAGAGAATGTCTCCATGCCATCATTAACAGTACCATTTTGAAACACCAAACAAAAATTCCATTTGATTCAATCCATGCTTTACAGTTCCCAAAATAGGAATTATTCCCAAAGGTGCAATCAGAAGTATTTCATCAGGACACAATTAGCAGTCATGAAGACCCACACCCGTCAGAGTAGATACCAGCCTCAATAATGCCTACACCTGTGAATTTGTATTAGTGCTTACTTGGGCAAAGGGAGAAAACACTCAAATTCCTCCAGGAACTATTTGTCATAAAATTCTGTGTCATGACGTATGTTTCATGTACATGAAATTCTAAGCAAGTAGACAAAGAATGGCAAGAAGGCAACATCAACAAGCTAGGTGGCTACAAGCCAACAGTATCTGGCGTGAACTCTATCTTTTGAAGCCTTGCCTAAAACTAACTAAATTGTGCAAGACACTTGTTTAATTTTAGAAAAGCTGTTCAATGTCACTAAGAAACAGAGATAGCGATTGTGATGGCGTTCTATGTATTGTTTTTTCTCGAGAGGTTTTGCAAGGATCAAAGTGCCTGTGAGCAATGATGGCCAGGAATAAACATTACACAGAAACTTGAATTAGAGAAGCCAAAGCAGATGAAAGCGTTGGGCTGGAGGCTGGTGCTGTGTCGGGCTCCCCGTAGGAGGGCCAGGCTGCAACAGCCCCTAGCTTCCATTGGTGACAGGGGATGGTCTCCATCCCCTCCAGCTCACCTTGGAGAAGAGCAAGAGCTGGAAAGGAATCATCTGTTTTTCAGTGAAAAGCTGTGTCAATTAAAAGAAACTTCAGAATGTGAAAAATTCAGATAGCATGTGTCTTCCCATTTCCCTTGAAGTATAATGATTAAAACGGAGAAATAATTAGACAAAATAAGCTAATCTGCAAGTGAAGGGAACAACTGAAAATTAAATATCTGCCTATAGAAAGGGATACTAAAGCATATTGGAAAGTAAATAGATTTTTTGGGGAAACAGAAGCTATGTGGCTAGAAAGGAGCAAAGTACCTTGACTTGTGTCAAAAAAATGCTAATAATAAAAATGACATTTAGAAATTAGAGTAGTGGAAAGAGAGCACATCGCATGCAATTTAAAATGTAAATTCCCTGCAAATGCAGGAAAACCCTGCAGATACTCCAAAGGCAATCAGCGAGCAAAATAAAAATTTAAAAAGCCAAAGAGAAGAGAACCTCATATGTTCAGAACATCTTTTGATATATATATATATATATAAAAATACTGCTGCATGCCATTCTAATCTTTTTTAATTTCTGGTCTGAAAATAGACATGCAGTCTGTGGCAAAATGGGTCCAAGTTTTATGTCCTATCACCAACAGGTCTGGAGTGCAGCCTTACAGACCATTTCTTCCACTGTCTCCCACTTACCCACATATGACCTGACCTTGGGATAGACTTTGGTGAGTTTGAAGCAAGGTAAGATTACTAGGAATTACTAGGTAAGATTCCTAGATATTATATGGAATTACACTAGCATCCGTCCAACCACTCTTTGCTAGTGTTCCAATACACCTAACAATGTTTCTCACCTTACTGCAACCGTGCTTAGGAGGGAAGCACTATTCTTTCCTGATGGAAAGTGCGGTATATCTATGCTGCAGTCACAGCAAAGACTGTTGAACATACATCTGAGCTGATACGGGAACTGGTGGCAGTTAATCTGCAGTAGGATGTGAATTGCACACATTAAATGTCCAAATGTTTACCAGGTAAATCTGGTCCCTCCAAACTAATTCAGTTCCAATATGTTGCACTGAAAAGTTCTGTAAATGTTAAACTAATGCTTTCACAGAAGCACCAAAGATTAGAAAGATGATTCCTACCCCTATCCTGGATCTGGGATCCAGGGACAAGGTAGGAAATATCTAAAATATCCCATGGGAGTGCTCAGACAAGATCCAAGATACACTGCCAGCATTTCACATTTCAAAACAAATATAACCACCACAACACTATTCACAGGTGGCAGCTGAGATTGGTGCTGGTGCCCAGATTGCATAGCAGCTTAGTAGGAAAAGCACTTCCTCTGCTGGAAGATCAAGGTTGGAGACTCATTGCCCTCATCAATAGAAGGGGATCCATCCAGCTTCACTGGACTCATTCAGCCACTGGGCTACAAAAGCCCCAGGATGCCCTCCAGACCTGCCATGGCTACCTCACTCTGCAGCCAAGGGCAGAAGGATTAGGAGGACAGGGGAGAGCAAGCAAGCCAACAAGAATGTGGCCCTACAGCTGAGACATAAAAGAGAGACTAGGAAGACTGTTTCGTATGACTAGTTCTGGCTTTTGGTCCACTTCTGTATAGTGAACAGTCTAAGGAGCAGGATTTGGCATCCTGCCCTCCCACACACTGAGTGAGGGGTTTAACTATAAGTATTTCACAAAAGGTGGTCTGTTATTTGCAGGAAAGAAGTCCAGACTGTGAATCTGTAGAGTAGAGAAGCACTCAGCATGCAGCCCTGTGGGGCTGGGGTTGAGACAGACCCCGTAGCTGGTGGCTCCCACTCTTTAGCAAGCTCTAGTCAGAGCCTGCATCATGTGCAGGATTCAGGTATCTTATTCCACCATATTGGAAAATTTCCTGACCTTCAACCACCCCATTTCAGTCAAAGCCTCATTTCTTTAAGTATTGCAACTCCCACATTGCAGAAGCCTAAGCAGCCTTTCTGGACCTTACTGCACTCTTGCTATATCCATCATTTAAATGTCACTGAGAACTTTGAGCCCCTGATCGTCTATCTTTTAAAGGACATAAAGAAGCAGAAGCAAATCTCTTAGCACAGTTCTTCCATGCAGTGAGGAGGCCCTTGAGCCTTTCTATTTTCAGTTGTGGACCAATTACAGTTCATAATTCTCTGCTGAAGTGCAAAATTACACACAAAAAAGCAAACACGAGGAATGCTAATTTGTGGGTGTGCATCAGAAATGAATCATTCCACAGTCATCGCCCCCTCTTCATCTTATATTAAATTACTAAAACAACAGTGACACTATTCATTAATTTAATTTCCCAACTTACATGTTTTACTGTATTCAACCCTGGGAATTATGTAAAAGAACTGAATAAATACCACGCCTGCAAAGTTTCGGTTTTCCTGATAGGTATAAACTACCACAGCATGAAACTGACATAAAACTACAGATCTTTTGCCATCCAAGACTTCAGCTGAACTCCATATCCCTGTAGGGGAGAAGAGCGACAAAAAAGGTTTGAGTAAGGATTCTCACGCTCACCAGGTACAGCTGAAGCAGTGTGGAGGAAACCTTGCTATGGGCAGGCAAATGATTATTCCTGCAAAACAAGAAAGGGAGAAGAGGGTTTCTTACTTTTGTTACCTGGTCCCTGATCTGCTCCAACACAGCTGTGAATGGTTCTAAATTTAGGGTATCATGTTTAACTTCTTAAATACAGTGTGTCGTTTTATGCAGCTGGCTTCAGTTAAACAGCTAGCTGACCGGTAGATGCCTTGCTATCCAGAATTGGGTAACAGTTTACAGATGCATATCTGTCTGCATCTATATGTTATTCATTTTATCCTTATGTTACTTTAACCTCTTTGTGGAAGCAAATATCCTTCTGCTTTGAGTTGGTACGTTGCCAGGCAAAAAATGTCTTAGCATATAGCCACAATTCCCAAGCTGCATGACAAATAATAAATAACAGTTACACAAGCCAATGGCACATTTGTCAGCCAATATTCAGCACAAATTCTACCATGGAAAAACAAAACCACTGCATTTTAAGCACCAGGATCACTGACAGATCTCTCTGATGGGTTTGCTTGGGCCACTGCTATCAGTCTCCAGCTTTTATGAACACCTCTTTCTCCTTTCTTTTCTGGTCACCTTCCTTCCCATCTCTGCTGCTGTTTAGTTCTGAATAATGGTAAGGGAAATGAATTTTTAAATTATTTATGTTTTGGCAGTTGGATGAGCAACATCCAGTGCTGCTTGGGAATAAAATGTTGGTTTTGATCTTCTGGGCAGTTCTTCATGTGTTTATTATAGATATTATTACTTATAAACAGAAAGACCAGCTGAGTCACTACAGGGACCAATTTCATGGGGTTTAGAAAACAGGTTCAATAGTTTTATCACATCCACCAACATTCAAAAGTAAATCAGGCCCCCCTCCACACAAGGTACTCAGAGCATGGGAGTCGGCAGGGCTCCTTTTGCTGTGTGGCGTCTCTGGGTTTAAGAAGCTTGGGAGGGAAACCAGAGGCTCTGCATTTGAAAGAGGCGGGGTAGGATTATGTGTAAAATCTTTAAAAGAAAAAAAAATTATCAACAAAGAAAAGAAAATCAAGTTGATTGGGTATGAATGCAAGGTAGCTCCTTCTAGGGATAAGCGTAGGAGCGAAAGATGAATCTGACCGAGGGCTGTGTAGGATTTAACAGTGTGAGTAGCAGAGATCTGTGAATATTTCTCTCCTTCCATTCTTCCTACAGGGATGAAACCCTGCCCTGAGAGCTGTGGCCCTGCAGTCTATTCTCTCTCTTTCCACTTGGTAACTGTGAGAAGCAAGGCTTAGAATACATTATTCACATCTAAGACTACTCAGTAACTGGATAAACAACATATAACATTTTTATCTGAACTGGTGGATAGAAAATCAATAGTCAATTGTATAAAATTAAATACATACAATCATACATACATGCATACATATATATAGAAAATGTTTGCGGACAGGAAAATCGGCTGTACAAACATTGGAAGCAGAAATACCATTTCTGATTCGCTCAAACCTCACCCCCAATTTTTACCTTTCTACCCATAATCTATCTTTCCAAAGAAACCCTAAAGAAGGCAATTTATTCTTTAGCAAGGATTAAAAAATGCTAAATGTGAAGCAATTAATTAAATGACATCAAAATCAGATGACAAAGAGCCTGAGTGACTGTTAAAAAGTGAGCTAGAGCTAGATGAATACAAGAAAAAACTACCTGTCACTTTTAGATACTGGACTGGAATTAAGGAGTTTTAAAGCAATTCTCAAATCCTCCACAGACATCAAGAATGACCTTTGGACAATCACTGTGTTTCGATTCCCCTTTATGAAATAGGGACGGCAATAATATTGACTCTCTTTTGCTTCTAGGCTGTCTTGTCTGCTTAATTGTAAGAACACCAAGTGAAAGATGACTCATTCTTTGTAAATCTAGCCCTAAGCACTTTCCTCTTTCTCCAAAAAGTTAAAGAACAATATCATCGAAAGGGTCTTGTATAAAGCAAGTTACCAGTAAGTAGAGAAAGGAAAATCAAGCTCAATTATAGTTAATAAATGAATCCAAAGGACAAAATTGTAAAGCCAGATTTTATTACCAAACTATATCTTGGAAAAAAGCTGGAAAATCCAGGCTGCCCAAAAAGCATTTGCTATGGTTCAGGGACAGTTTCTTTTGTCCAGATGGCAGAGGAACTTACTCAGGTAACTGGTGCCATGGATTTGAATGTAACTCGTAAGGAGAAGCTAGGTAAGAATTTGAAAGTAGAAAGAAATTTGGGGGCGGGTGTGGGTGTGTGTGTATGTGTGTGTGTGTGTGTGTCAAGAAATTGCCTGAGTTTTCTATTGCAAAGAGCAGTGCAATAAGAACAGTGAAACTCAGCTGATTCAGGGAATTGTTAGGTTGGATCTTTTGGGAAGAAATTCTAATGGAAAAGAAGTGCAGGAGAACTGGCAGTTATTAAAACAGACTACATTAAAAAACACAAAGGCAAAAGAGTTTACCATAGAGGAAAAAGACTTGGCATGACTCTTTGAAGAACTTAAATATCTAAAATGAACACATCATAAAGGAGGAATGGAAAGGTATTATACAACTAGACAGGTATACAATCAGAAACACCAAGGTTAAACAGGAGTTTTTATAGCAAGGAATATCAGAGATAACAGGAAAAAGGTTCTTTCAGTACTGTGGGAAAGGTATAGATTATTTAACAGGAAAAGAGAACAAATATGAGATGACAGAGAAGGCTGAAGGATTCAAGGTATTTACTATCTCAGTCTTCCCCCAAAGACCCAGGTATTTTATGTGCTGATTTCGACAAAAAGACAGGCTTGCAGACCAGACTAAGGAACAGTATGCATATTCAGACACACTGAGAACCTGGAGAAATTCATCCTAGAGTAGTTAAAGAACTAGTCAAAGCAATATTAGGACCAGTAGTAATTATGTGTGAGGACTCGTGAAGGGCAAATAGGATCCTAACAAACTGATGAAACATAAATACAGAATCTATTTGCTGACACATGAAAGTCCAGTTAGATATTACTTGTTTCATCATGTATGAAGCTGACAAGAGTGACTATCTGTGATATGAAGTGATATTTAGTGTCTAATCAAAAGCATCAAAACCTGACTGAAAAAACCATAGCACCAGGAGACAAAAAAGCTCAGCTTTCTCTACACCTCGAAACAAAGATCCCATTTGATAATAGTTATGACGGAAGACAGGGGGTTGTTAATAGCAAAGCAGTTAGGCAATCTGTGTCTTCAAATTTTCATATAAGAAAAAAACCTTCAAAATCAGTTCATACCATCTGGGGACTAGCACACCAACCTAACACTTGATCATAAATTTGGAGTTAAACAAAACAATCAGTATTTTACATTTAGATTAAAAATTGCGTTCAGTGGCCCAACCGCATCTAATCTTCTACCTAAAAGAAGTTGACACTAAGCCTTTTGCATGGATCCAAGCATAAAATTAGTGTATTGGAACATAAGACACATATCTTCTCCCTATTATGATCCTGTAATGTGTACAGGAAGAACCAAGCTTTGAAAAATAAGTTTTGAGTAACTTCAGTGTTTAAGTGAATTATTGTTTAGCAAGCCTGGCCTGCTTGTTGTTATCTAAAACACAGAATTGTTTCTACCATCTATTTTTAAGCACAAATTGAATTTTAGAACGCTTAACTCCCAGGACTCCTGATTTTGTCTATAGACAATGAGTCAGAGCAGGAACTTAACTCAGCAGGAGCCTGTCTCTGTGTAAGGAACATATGTAAACTCGTCTTTGAAGTCTGGCTGCCTAAAATTATTTTTTCTTCAATACCTCACACAACCTTGATTGTGTGTAACTGCTTGCAGATGGAAACTACAACCTCTCTTGAAACAGCCCTGAACATCAGATACTCTCTGATCATTCCGATGTGGTTGAGTCGCTTTAAATCCACCCTGGCAAATGAAAGCTGCTTTTCAAAATGTCCTGGTTTTTTATCAAGCAGCAGAAATAACTGACCATCAGAGCAGATACACAATAAGTCATAACTGAAAACAACAGCCTTAGGTTTGGACTATTTATTACTTCTTTTCATATTCATTGCTTTACTTAAGTTTTAATCTTGGAATCTTGGTGGGTTGGTTTTGACCAGAGATGCTGGGGGAGTGTGTGTTAATTTTTTTTTTTTTAGGGATCGTGTTTTTGAAAAATCAGACTTTTTCAAATTTTAGTTAGCTGTAGCATCAAGGGATAAGAGCTTTTATCCATTTTTCCTTAAGGCTATAATGGAACAAGAGAAAAGATGTGTACAACTTTAACTTCAGAGTATTCCTCTTAAGACAGTAGGACTACATACATGCTTAAAAGTGCTAAGTGCTCGCTAAATTAAGCTGTTTGTTCATAGTTACTACAAGTAGATTGTTGTTCTCCTCTTAGTTTATTCTTTGGAACCACTCAGGAGAGCGCTTGGCAACGGCCACTGTCCAATCTGAATATGCTGAAAATTCAGTAATTTGGTGGTATATTGGTTCCTTCAAAATATTATTCAGGGGAATAATTCCTGCTACAAGACAGTAACAAAGCATGTC
>NW_008824445.1:2531663-2540185 GCF_000699105.1 Pygoscelis adeliae
GTAATTACTTGAAGTGATAAAAACATCCTTCATTATCTATGTTCTAACAATTGGACAGTTATCAGTTAATAAACTATAGACCAATTTCTGTCTTCGAAACATGCCTTTCCCATGGACTTCCAATTCTTCCATCAGAGAAAAATGTCATCGTAATCAATAAGATGTTTGCACTTAGAACTGCTGATAGAGTCTGGCAATGCTGCAGTCTACTGAAACAGACCCACAAGCACTTTATAAACAATTAAAAAAAACAACTATCAGTACAGAAAGGTAGCACCACATCTTGCATTTTAAATGCATGTAGACTTGTGCACCTGTTATCAAAGTCTTTCTCTTAATTCTGACTTAGGCTGTATGGACATCTCTGAGGGCATAACCTATGGTCCCTGAAAGAACTGATCCTCTAGATTGTTATGACTTACCAGTTACAGAAATAACTACTCTGGACAGTGTGTGTGTGTGCATGTGTCTTAATTCCTCAGCCATGGACACAACAGCTTAACTCATCACAGATGAAGCAGCACAGGGAGTACTGAACAGGTCTTTGGAGCTGAAAACTGTAAGAAAGTAAATTTCACCAAGAATATTTTATTCTTTTCTTTCCCTTGCTTTCGTGTTTGTGTTTTTACTTCTGTCTGTAAACCTCCAGGCACAGCACCTTGGTACAGTTTCTAAATATCAGTGCAATATAAGTCAAATCTATTCTTGGTGTTTATTATTGTAAATGTAATATCAATTACATACATTACATTAGCAAAAAAAAATCTGCTCTGTATTAATATCTGGATATTAATGGCCCCATGGGTTCCCTCCAAACAGTTAGAACAGATTTTATTTTTTATTAAAGAAATAAGTTGTCCATTAAAAGGTGTTCCTTTTTTATAATTAGTGTTACTTCATTTTGTGGGAAGAAACGGGGGGTTTGCTCTTTTTTTTTTTTTAAAGAAACTTATTATTTTATTACAACTCAGCACTCTCTCTCTGGAAAAAAAAAAGAAAAAAAAATGGTTTAACAACACAGTTCCAATTGCCAGTTGACATCCAGATACCCTTACTAATAAAGATAGTAGTTTACTCCCTTAACTTCCCACTGCAGCATTTACTCAATAAGACAGTATATAACTAAGTCAAAAGATCAATATGTGACCCTATGAATTTATAGCCACCAAGACACCTTAAACTATAGTTTAATCTATATGCTTATTCTGCAACTTGGAAGAGAATCTAAACATCATTTAGCAGTCTATGCAAATACCACATTGCAGATATACAACAAACAGCAATTGCTGCGCGCCTATCACCATCCGTTGTTTCTGAGCCACGTGGGTGGGGTATGGGTGGAGATGAGTAGATGTTTGGATGGTGCAGCATGTGTCCTGTTTTACCTCTAATACAGCACCTGTAGCAAGAGTTGCTCTTAGGCTATGAAATCTAGTATATTATTTTCCTTGGTGATCCCATTCCTGCAAATGAATTTGAGAGAACTGCAACTTTCATTTTCAATACATTTCTGAGTATTGAAAATCTGATTTGAATACACCTTAAGTACTCAGAAATTAAATAGCTGTTGGAATGAACACAAAATTTATCTGTAAAACTCCTTGTGACTTCTAAGTGAATCAATGCTGGGTTTAGTCTTGAGGCCAACACTGCATAAACCAGTAACTTTCTGCTCATCTTCCATATTTGCACACTGGAGCTAGGGAAAATATGGAGGAAATTGTACCTGGAAGTGTATATGATTTATAGTGCCTTGGGGCCAAGTGGCACAATTTATGCACTATGTCCTACATAGCCTAGCCCAGAGGCTCTGCATAACACTTCGATGAAGATTTAATTTACCTCCTGTAGTGATAGTATAGTCTGTCATACCAGAATTTAAGTACATTAAACAGCAACACCATAAAACTTCTCGTTTTCATTTATAAGTCAGAAACAATTCCAGCAGGAAAAAAAAAAAAGATATTTCACATCAGAAATGGGTTCTCATCTTCTGAGACAATCCTCTTCTGGTTGGAAGCTGCAACAGTGACAGCCCATATACCCTTCTGATCCTTTGCTGTACAGATACTGATAGGCAGCAAGGCAGCAATATATGGACATCATATGTTGGTCTCCTGTCCTAACTCCCTGAGTAGTACAATAAATTAACACGATGTGCAATGAGATGCCAACACATCTGAAACAATCATCAAACATGTTTTCATCTGAGAGACGGGGAGCTGCTTTCTAAGCAGCTTATTAATGATAACGTTTCAGGCTAGAACTTTGCTCTACCATCTTCCCATCCGTATGAGGAGGTAAGAATTAGACTCTCAGATCTGAGTCCTGATGTCCTTCCTCTGCCAAATGATTTCATTTGCAGTGAGGTTCTCAGATATCTGTCAGTAGACTACCTGGTCAAGGTATAAAGCCCTAAGGCAGGCCAAGTGCCATACTGGTATTATTATGTAGACTCAATCAAATACAGCATTATGAATTCCAGTCTGGTTTAAGACACTTAAAAATCCAGTCATAATTTCCCTGGACTGAAATGGGTTCTCATTTTCTATGGGTACTTTGAGAGGAATATACAAAATATCTTAAATAAGGGATGACACATGCACATAGGTTAAATAGAATTATTCTATGTAAACTCATTCCCTTCTGCCCAGAGTAACTGAGATTGATACATACATATCAGACTTACAGGCTCATGCCACAGCGTTCAGATAGACTTTCCAAAGGGATGAATTTTTGCTCACTTGCATGTGTGAATTGCGTTCACTTAAAATTAAATTTGGATATGCTCTTTTTTTATTATTAATGACCAGGAGAAAATACTTGGCTAGGCTTGGCCTGCAAACTGGGTAGATCGCTTTTCATCTCATTTTTCTGGGAAAACTCTATCTTGTTTACCAAGAGTTAAGTATTCCTGATACCAATGCTCATATGGGCTGAAAAATCTCTCAGCTCAAGAGCTTCCTAAAGTAGATAAAGCATCACCTGAAGAAGTAAAAATAAATAGGATAAAATCTGACTTCTCCTATTTCTCTGAAGCTTTTTTGCATACATTTGTCTTTTCCCTAATCTCAGACAGCAACCAACTAAAATAGTTTACTTTTGTTGAGCATTCTCTTCTCCAGTTTCTGCAAAGTTAGGAACCCTGTGTGAAGTTTAAACACTAAATTAATACACTCAGCAGAGGATGGAAGTCCAGTTATCAAGTTCCATTAATCAAAAGTTTTTGAAATGCAGCTGCTAATAAAATATCAGAAAATTTGTTGTAAAATGACTTGTAGGACATTTGTGGCTGAGGCAATTTAAATAGCACTCAAAAAGTTCTTGTTATACAAAAAAAGTATCTTTGCTTTGAACTAATTGCTATTAGTGGGAAATATTTTATTAAAAGAAATAAACAAACAGCACAGCTCTCTTAGAGGCAAGACCTAAAAAGATGATTTCAAACATTATCCACATGTAGTTGACATTCAAACTAAACGGCAGATCTGACAAAGAGGAAAGCTGAAAACATCAAATTACCACTTGGGAATTTCTTTAACTCAGAACAACATTTGTAGTGATTTCAGACCCATTCTAATTCCATTGAATTGTCCTTGAAACAATGCTAAAGGCTGTGGCATGTAATAACCGTGAGGGAAATCCTATTCTTAATGGTGCAGATCCAAAAAAAGATTTAAGTATCACAGCAGCAGTGTACTTTCTGGACTTACACAGGAGAAACAGCTTAAGAGATGGAAATTCTACAGGTATTTTAGCTTTTTCTTGAGTTCCAGTTACATTAATTTTAACATTTTGCAATTTATGTTTCTGTTCTTAATGTAAGTGATTGGTGTCTCCTTTCCTGAACGAAGCATTTCTCTCTCATCAAATTGCAGTTCCTAAACCCCATTAAAATCAGAGACACAGTGTTAAAATGTCAAGTGTGTAATTGATGTGTGAAATAAATGGACCCTCAGGGCTGTGCGAAGGGTGAACAGGCACTCTGAAGGATACTTCAAATGAATGCAGTAGCATTGTCTGTCCCAGTACAATAGACAGGAACATTTTAAGCCAGCTTTTACCACTGCCCTTCTTTTCTCTTTCCTGACAATGTCTGTAAAACACAAACAAAAATTCAACGTATGCAGTATTTCATTTGGGCAAAAATTCTACTGCAAATCTCCCATTTCTCTGAAATAGATGCAAAGTGAAAAAGATTCAGAAGCAGAGCAAGCAGCCTGACTTTTTTTTTTCATGATAACAGCAGACAATCATGAAATTGAAGTTAGTTTCTGATTACTTTTTTCATGGTGTAGTAAAAGACCGGGAACAACCACCCCTCGCTGAAGCCCTGAGCAAAGGTTGAAAAGGACAAATGCTCCAATTAGCTAGAAGGTAACTCTAGAGAAACCTAACTTTTGGCACTTTCAGAAACTGAGGAATAATTATTGATCTCATTCAAATGAAATTTCTATCCATCAAACAAAGGGTCTAATCTCTCCTTACTCTTTTTAGTTTGTTCAAATGGGATACTTTTCTTCACACTGAAAAGCTATTGAATTTTGTGATTGCACGAAAAATGGCATTTCTTCATTTAAGAGATCAAGACATCAATGTGGATATTTATGTAAATAATATTTATTAATACATATTCATTTTTAAAGAAGTTGTGCCATTTTAGACTATGATAAAAGAGTCTAAATTATGCTGTAATTCAAGGGCACAGATGAACAACTTTGCAACATCTAAAGAGGACAGATAGCTACAGGGATAGATGTATAGATGGTGGGGACTAATAACGCCTAACCTTTTTCTAATCAGTCTGAAGATTTTAATTTCCACCACTACCAGCAGAATTTAAATGTGTATTTAATTGCATAAATGTTGCCAAGTATCATACTTTATATCTCTACAGTCCTTATGAATATTCATATAAAAATAATGATTGCAAATAGGTTGTCAATAGAGCAGATAGACAGTCTGAAATGCTTAATAATAATCATCATTATAATAATCGACCCTTGTGTAGCATTTCCCATCCAAGGTATATAATGGCCCTTTCTCTTCAAATTAACAAAACTTAATTAGGATACTTCCCAATTACCTTGGGAGACTGCATCGTGAGAGAGCAAAATGAGAAAGATTGGTCTACAAGAAAGAAGACTGGTCTGGTAGAGAAGCAATGAACTACAACAGAGGAAACCTGGAACCAAGAGAGGACACTGGCACACGTGCCAAGCACTGATCCTGGGCAGGTCTGTGCGCATTTGTACGTCCTGAATAATTTGGCTTCCTTCCCCCTTCATTATCGTCTTCAAGTAGTTTGGAGTTAAAATGAATTCAGTATTTTGGCCATTTGATGTGACAGAAATTGTCATCTGTCACACTATCATTCAAGATTTCATAGTGTTTCACTAGGAAGAAGCCGCTGTTACCATTATATTTAATTCCTCCTAATAATTAATGAGAAACAATAATTTGATTTTTTTTTTCTTCTGTTGTATTTCTGCTCAGCGGTGACAATAAATGAAAGATCAAAGCCTAATGAAAGTCTGGGATCTATTAAGGGTGTTTGAGGACCCAGGTATCATACATGCAGACATTCAAAAATACACTGAGAGCACAGCAGTCTTGCATGTCCAGATCTTTCAAACGTGATATCCACATCCTTGGTTTAATAATTATGTCTGTTCTGCTAATGATTTACTCTTAAAAATCACGTTGAATGTTTTAGTCCTAGAGGGTCAAATGACAGATTACAGACAACTTAATTTATAATTCCTCAAATGAAATAAAGAGATTGACCTTGTCCGCCTTTGCACTTAAATGCAAAGCAGAATATAATGTGTTAACTTAAGCCTGAGGAGGGCACTTGCAATCTTATGATCATTGCATCTCTCTTCCTAGGTACAATCTGCCACCCTACTCCAAATCTGATACGCAAGCTTGAATTATCAAGGGAAATTCTATTCCTTATTTAGAGTGCCTCAAGGTTCGTACATTCCAGTAGAACTGTGTCTTACATCAGGTCAGTCCATGCAAAACAGCATTCAAGCAGTAACCATCATTTCCAGCACGACTACCTTTCATCACATTACTTAAATCTGCCGACCAAGTCAATGAGAGCATACTTTCAAGCATGTAACTTCACTCCCTCCATTGCAAGTGTCTTTAGCATCTGGTAGAGCTGTGTTAGAAAAGTAACCTCCCACTAATCTCAGTCTTTTTTCCATTAGATATCCATTGATTTTTGTCATCAGATTCTAATGAAACTTGAAATTAACATGTTTTTTCTTTAACAAAGGAAAAAAGTTTTTTAGTTAACCTGGGTTCCCTCTGCAACAGCTGAAAAGGAAGCATTGTAGGTATACCCTAACCAGCAGAGCCTATGTGCACAGTATTATCTTTCTTCCCTTAATGGGCACACATGTACACATGCATTTTTCATCTTTTAATTTCTGGTTTTGTTTCAATAAGGCACATTTTGGTTAAAATTATCTCTACCTTTTTAGAAGTGGAACACTTCCATATAAAGCATTCCTTCCATGGGTGGACTAAAGTTAAAAGGTAAAGATCCTTTCTGTAGAAATCACCAGAAGTCTGCTGACTTGAATGGAGCAGAGTTGATTTACACCAGCTCAGGACCTGCCAGCAAACATCTGAAATACAAAATATGTCCTTTTTCTTTTCCTTTTTCTCTTTAAGCCACTCCATTTTTATTACCCTTTGAAAGGAACTCTGAAGTGTTTACTTGTCAAGAAGATAAAATATTTGCTCTTAAAGTTCATTCCCTTAAGTTTTAAAGCGATTGTCAGCGTTGCGGAGGTCATTCTTCTCCCCATACCGAACCCCAGTTTCAGTACAGAGACATCAGTTAATGTGTAGAGGACAAGCGAGCCCCCGAGCACGGCGAAGGAGGTGTGCGTGCCTGGGAGCCATCGCGGGAGCTGCTGAGACAGGGAGGCGCTGCCCTGATACGCAATGTCTTCCTGCCTCTCTCCTCTCTGGGCAGCGGCGATTTTTTTCCCCAAGTTATCCATGCAGCAATCAGATAACAACAGAAGTATGTCAAAATGCCCCCTAGCCAGTTAGGCTGCCAAATCCTCGCTGTTCCTGCGTGCCTTCTGTGTGTGGTTGTTTCTGAAGGCAGAGCTGGCGCAGTTAGCACGAATGAGTACATGGCGAATGGGGAGAAAATGGCAGAAATTACTAGCAGCGTCAGACCCTCAGGGACAACATTTTTGTAGTGACTCATCAGAACTTGTTTCTATCAGTGTGTTGAGGTCTAGGACTTTATAGCTATTTTAAGAGATTAGGGAATGAATGGAATTTTTAAAATTCTGATCTCCTTATGAAATAGAAAAGTGGAAACAATATGAAAGATCTCTATTTGGGGTCAAACTACTCTGACGACTCTCTTCAAAGACATGTTCTCCACATTTCACTTTTAGATAAAATTATCAATAGATTCTGCTAAAAAGAGGTGAAACGCAGTATTTTTAAAGTAAATGCAACTTTCATTAAACATTGATGAAGTCAATAATTAGAGGAGATAATTAAATAAACCTCTGTTACGTTACCTGAAATCTATTACATCAGTCCCAAGCCTTCAGCTGGGCTAAATAAGTATAGCTCCAGAAATGTCAGGGAGGCTATGACACAAATCGAAAATCTGACCTCTTGTGTTCATATGAATATACACCACCACCTAAGGAAATCTAAAATACTTCATTATTTTTATCTTGTGGTTATAGTTTATAAGATTAACAACAAATTAAATCTAAGATTAATTTAAAAAAAATTCAAGACTGATTCGCTCAAAATTTCAACTTTCTCTCAATATTTTCACTGTTACTGTGATCTTTTCTAGAAAAATACATAAATACCGCTGTGAACTGAAGCTACCTGTAGCCCCTACCCAAGACAGCTCATGCACACGTAACTGTAGAAGTGTGAGGGCTGGGAAGCAAGAGCACATACGATGTTAGTCCCTCCCTGCTCTCCGTGCTAGAGTCTTTGTTTTCAATAAGCAAGGAACTGGCTCCTCCTGTTTCCTTGGAGAAGAGCAGGTATGCCTATTTCAGTCCCTCACTGAGTCGATGATACAGTAGGCAATGAATGCAAGACCTCAGCAATACAAACTGTTTCAGACTTCCCAGCAGTATCAGAATTTAACAATGTGTCTGGAAGCTAACAGTAGCGTATGAATATCCACCTTCATAGATATATACATACGTGCATACAGATGTGCACATATTAACAGCAGATATTTCAAATCAGAAAGTGTTGTATGGAGGGAAATCAAATTTTATGGTCTGTCAACTTGGGCATTTACCTCTTGAATGCCGATATGGCCGAGTAATGACAAATAGTAACATTTGTAAATATTCAGGTGTTGATACCATTTAAACTTTCAGCAAAACCTGTATCTAATTTGTTCATTACCTTTTATCCTATTACCATGAGCACTCCAGCTCTTTAGCACAACGCTTTGAAATACGGTGATACTGCTGCCCCTGTTTTACAGAAGGGGAGCAGAG
>NW_008824445.1:2541490-2557671 GCF_000699105.1 Pygoscelis adeliae
AGAAGAGAAAAGCAGAGCAGAAAGATGAACCCAGACTTCCAACTCCCAGATTCATACCGGTGGACAATGTTTCTCCTTCTTGCACTTTAGAAGTTAACAAATTCTTTTTGAACAAATCATTGGAGGGTGTTCTTTAATACGGTATTGTCTGGTCCTCTGGTTTTCTAGATATACTGCAAGAATATTCCATCCCAAACAGCTGTAGCAAAAATATCTTTTAACGTCTTTTGCTTTGTATGACTTGTGGGAGGGATAAAGATTGGAATGGTACTGTTCCATCTGAGAAACAGAGTGCCGTTTTAGGAATGAAAATTAATCAGCCAGTGGTTCATTAAAAGCAAGATCACAGAAATCACTGATGTAAAAATAATTTTTTGGTGAGATGCAAATGTCCAGTGCAAGATGCAAATATAGAACAGGGAATTTCTGTTGTTGGGTGGTTTTGTTGTTGACCAGAAAAACATAATTTTGCTGCTCTTAACAATGTCGTTCCTGTGTGGTTCATAGAACTGACTAAGATGATGTGTCTGTAACTTGCACCTGATTCCTAAAAGCGATTGAGCTACAGTCTGAAGTGTGATCTCCTAGATCTGCCATATCATCCTTCCTACTGCAGCACACAGTGGCATGTGCAGCAAGAATAGCCATGTCGGCAAACAGAGGGCAAGTCCTTCTCCCTGCAACAGGGTTTGCTAGCAGATAAGAATTTTCAAAATATCCCTCTCCCTTCCCACTATCGTCCATGAAGTCAAGCAGATCATCAGCCCACAAGATCAATAAAAACAGTTATTAGATGAGGAACAGTCAACTCAGGACTCCATACAATTAAACACAAGAGTCCACTTCTGAAATCATGGGACTGTTAAAAGAGTTACTATATCCTAAATCAGCGGCAGATTTACAAGTGAATACTTGTGTGATTTATCATGTTGATTACTACTTAGCTTCTCTGAATTGTCAGTGCCTATTATCTAGTTTAAGCACACATTTATGCATTGTTATCATTAGGTTTTGAAGCTTCTCTAAACCCAAAACTTCTGGAAAGTGTTTTACTTCATTTTCCAAACCTATATAAATATATAGTTTATATCCTTTAGGTTTCATATGTGGAAACCCAGCTTTCTTTCAACTGAGCTTTTAACATTGCAAGGACACGTCCATATTTGATAATACAAGCTCAACAAACTCCAAATGTTTGTAAAATCTCCCTTCCCTTCCCTTCCCTTCCCTTCCCTTCCCTTCCCTTCCCTTCCCTTCCCTTCCCTTCCCTTCCCTTCCCTTCCCTTCCCTTCCCTTCCCTTCCCTTCCCTTCCCTTCCCTTCCCTTCCCTTCCCTTCCCTTCCCTTCCCTTCCCTTCCCTTCCCTTCATTTCCCTTCCCTTCTTCCTTCCTTTCAAAAATTATTCAAATTCTGGACAATTCCTTTAACCTGTCTTTGGAATATTTTCACTGAAAGTCCATACTCTGATTTGGCTTAATGTATTTATTTGGGTCAAGGGAAAATCAGGTCAAGAGTAATGTATTTACACAGAATACATTAGCCTCAAAAGTAGCAAATGAAGAGACTGACTGTCCGAATCTGTCAGCATTGGGATTTGAGGGATCTCATCGCTCATGCTTTCACCATTCTGGCATGTAATTAAGACAAATGCTTCAATTTTGTCCAGAAATCCGATCCTCGATCCTGGAAGTCTCCCATAAAAGATTTTATTCAATCTAGTGCATAGAATTTTTAATGCAGGAAATTTTTTATGTGGTAACGGCAAACATGCCAGAGCATGTGTGATAAGCTAAAAGTATTCTGAATGTGTCGAGATTATTGTAGTCTGATGCAGCCCAGGTGCCCACAACCCACTATTCAATGAGCCTCCAGAACTCCAGAAATCCCTGACGAATTCTTTTGCTTTTTATGCAGATAAAATTTCAAAAAAGAAAACAGATATAATTGGAAGGTATCGGTACAATCCCCCTTCCACACAGGAAGGCGGGCAGGCAGGACTTACCAGAATCTGAACTAAAGCACACACTGTTTTAGCATTTGTTCTACTTCCCCAGAGAGCCAGTTTCATTTATCATTAACTCCCTGGATGCTGAGTTGACTTGTCTGGTAACCTGAAAAGAGAAGGCTGAGTGTCTGCAAAGCTACATTCTAACATGCTGCTTACTTGATATTTTTAGAGATCACCTCAACACTTCACAGTTGTCAAGCTTCTTGATCTTTTTATAGTTTGATTTACATAAATGCAAGTGTTTCTTTCCTCCAAATAAACATCCAAGCAATTCAAGGCTTAACTGATTCCCAGCCTGTTGCAAATGTAGCAAGAAAAGGCTGAAGATGAGAAATTATACCAATAAGTGAACGACAGAAAGAAAGTCTGTGTTTATCTGAGAAAATATTTTTGGCAAGTTCTGTGCTGGCTCAGTCAGGGAACAGTCTATTATAATAATGCTTAAAGACTACTAAATAAGTTTAAAGTCCAAATATTGCATTACTTCTAAAACCACAAAAAGAATAAATAGTCTAGTGCTGGTGATATAAAGCAAACTGCTAATAGCTTAAGTCATCTGATCAAAAACTAATGCATTCTGCATAACTCCGTATTGTGGTCTCTGTTTCCTATTGCAATCCATAAGGATTCCAATGTCAGACACAAATCACCATCAAGCTTCACAAATTAGAGAGAAAATACAGTCAATAATTTCTATCTTAGGCTCCGAGTACAGTATATCTACTAGACCAAATCACTCAGGGGAAGCTTACTGAGGTTTTACTTGTTTAGAAGGATAAGCAGCCAGACCATGCTGCCAGTACACCGCTCTGCCAGTGCACCGTCGCTGATTTGTAATGCCAATTCCCAGTTTAAGCTAGACCTCAATGCACTTCTCCCCCTTAGAATTACTCTGCCAATCTAATGTTCAATCTACAGCTCCAGTGGTAAGCTGCTGATTACTCTGCTCTGTCAAAATCCATGGTAACTTTGTGAAAGGACAGACACTAAGCCAAAATTTCCATCCTGCAGAAATGTCTCATTTTCAAAACTTTAGCGAGAAGAGGAGGGGGAAGGGGTGAAGCTGCTTTTTGTTCAGTATCAGAACCAAATTTCAGCAGCAAGAAATTTTCCAGAGACGGGAATTAAAAAGAAAAGTTGGAAGAATGCAAACAGAGATTTGCTAATATTTCTGGCATGGCAAGGAGAGTCCGCAGTCAACCCGAGGGGGCTGGCAGCGATGCTTGTCAGCCAAGCAGTCCAGAGCAACAGTCACGCGTGGGGTCCAAGGGAATGAGTGGCCTAGAAATGGCTGGCTGGCAGGATTTCTTCCAGCAGACTTGACCTGTCGGAGCTAACATAATGCTTCAATTCCATTGAATGAGCATTTTTCAATGAAAAATTGACCTCTTTAAAAAACTTCAACAGGCTTTAAACGCTTAGGCATCACAAAGGTATATCTCCTTTGCTGTTATGACTTTCATGTAACAGCATTTGCAGCATGTCCTGTTCTATTTATATTGCATATTCTACTATAATGCTGTCTGAAACTGTATTTTAGTCTGATTTTCTTCTCCGCTAGGTGGGTAAGAATTACAGAATTGCTCCCTAGAAGCCAGTGGATATAGAGTAAGTGTGAAGACAGCCAAAACTCTGCCTCCTGTCTAATTCCAAGCGTGGCATATTTACTCTTAGCCTGTTCTAGCTGTTTGCTTTCAGCTGTTATTTGGCACACGAAGACAGCTCACTAATGGCCCATTATGAGATGAAAAAAGTATTTAGTGATGGATTGTATTTATTTTGGTTGCACATTCGGAGCTCAGAATGGTATAATATGGTTATTTTCTATGCATCTTAATGCAATGGAGGCAGGTTGCTTATATTGTATTTGCATTTCAATATCAATTTTTTTGGCTTTGTTTGTAAACAAGCATTCAGAAGAATTGAGTAGTGGAGTATCACATATAAACAGAAGGGAAAACCAGATTTAATACAAATATTCTGAGGAATAAAGGCCACATGCAGAAAAAAGATAAAGCTAAATATATTACGCTCCATGTATATTATTTTAATGTAGTGACAGATGAGCTTCACAGAATGCCACGTGTGACTAAGTCTTTTTACCTGAAGAAATTGTAATGCTTTATGTGCTGAAAATCAGACAGCACATATATTATAGCCACACTGAGAGCTTTTTGCCATGGTTACAGTGCTAACTGTACTTCTGTTTATTGTCAGGTAGAGCTGTGCTGAGTGCTTTTTGTCTGAATTACTCTATGAGCATGAAGAAATGCTTTACCAAAAAACGTTGCTCTGAATATACAGGTGAAGCATATGTACAATGGCTTTTTTCCACTGATTATCTAAGAAGTGTTATATTTTTCTGCTGGTCGGTCCATGTTCAAAAATAGTGATGATCAGCAGCACCAAACTAGGTATTACTTTAGAGATACTGCAGCAAAACAGTTTTGAGTCTGCCTTCTGTCCTCCAAAGTTGACTTTATATTTTTAGGCTTTCTTACATCCCTGGAGATCTAATTGCTGCAGAGGCTATTGATGATTCCCCGTGTTTCAAATTCCTTGGCAGTTGAGTGTTTTAAGTATATTTTAAACTTTAAGTTGATATTGTTTGCTAAGAGAAAGGGCAGAAAATTATAAAATTATAGAAGTACTAAGAGGCAGCAGTACAAGACAAATCTATTGTCTAGCAGGACAGTCTGATCACTACAATTATTAAACTGATGTACTAAGTATATTTTTCTTGAGACGTAATTTTAATTTTAACTTAAAACAGAAAGAAAATACATTAGTTTTAAGGACTGAACTTTCTTTGTCATAGCAAATAAATAAAGTAGCAAACACATTTATTACATCTTGCTCTTCCTTCTGTACTGAGATCAGACATTTCTATTAAAAAATGTTTGTTTGGCTGAACAGCAATAGAATCAATCAGTTTCTGTTATAATTTGACAGTTAATTTATCTTTTTGTGAAGAAATATATTTATGAAAGAAAATCCCAATTCTACTAATTTCTGCATCTTAAAATTTCTTAAATTTGTGCAGATTACTTATTTTATATATATATAAATTATTTCTGTATTTCTATATATTTTATTCTGTATTTTTTTATATATAGATAAAATTTAATAAATCCAGAAACTGGAGAAGTAATTGCTCCCTGAGGAAAAAAAAAGCTATAAGAAATGGAAGACACGTGTCTGCACTGGAAAGGAAATATATAGATTACCAAACAGGCCTCTTTCAAATAATACAGAAGAGAAAGAACAAAATTATATAAATTGTGTTCCATCAGAAAATCAGGATATTGAGGGTACAGCATCATTGAAATATGAGCTGAAAGGGGGTTCAAAAATGTCATGCAGTCTATCTTTTTTCCTCCTAGCCAGCACTTCATCTGGTCATCTTCAGCACCCCTGACAAACATTCAGCAATGGCATTAGCCAGCATTGGGCGTTCCACAAACCGACTAGGCATCTTCTTTCACCAAGTCTTATATTTTGGCAGGCTTTTCAAAATTACATCCCTCTCAGTGTAAATCAGACCAATTTCATCCTCTTCTGTGCTCAGAAAGCATGGAGAAGGAAGAATCACCATTCCTTTTCACAGCGTTCTAATCTACAAAGGCTGTTATCAGATCTGCTCTCAACCTTCTTTTTATTTAACTGTTCTAGTCCTCATGACTAATGATTTTGTTGTTTTCTTTAAAACTGTCTATTTCTCTTGTTTTCCTCAATTCTTTATTAAAAGCATGTACCCAAAATGAACAACCAAGCTAATGTGATTAATCAAATTCAACCAATGAGATTCTAGTGAAACAAAGGAAAAACTGTTATAAACCTTTTTTCTGTAAATTATTTTTACTTTGGACTACTGCCAGTTATGTACCATATTTTAGAAAGATTATTCTGTAAGAACATTTTAACTCACTTGAACATAGCCTTTTATGAGACACACTTTTTAACCTTTATTCAATAATTTATATCTGAATATTAATTATTCAGTGGGTTATTTTACCCACACGGTTTTCAAGAAAGCTATTAGTTGGAAAAATTATGCCTTTAAAGTGTCGGAGAAGTAACACTCAGTACTAGCCACGTTCTGTCAGATACATTGCTCTACAGGCAGATAAATACCTGTTTGACAAATGTATGTTAAGAAGAAGTTTAGAAGGAATTGCATTGTCTAAAGTTTAATGAAATCTTTAAAATTGAGGTCTAAAGATCATCACAATTATTTCCCATCATCTATTTTTACAGGAGCTGCAAAGTCAAAACAGGAAGATTGGAGCTTATCTCACAATTAACCTTTTGTACTAAACTGTTAAAAGTCTGCAGAAAGAAGAAAATTCCTTCATAAGCATTCTGAGAACATTTACATCACCTTCAGTGCCTGATAGGGTTGTTCTGTTGTCTCTCTGAAGGACACAATACCTCAGCGAGACATTTGGCAGGCAGTGGAAATGAGCAAGGGCTGCTGCGATAATGCCACCTGCAATAAAAATATCCTGGTGAAAATCAATGTCCTGGTGAAAAATCATGCACTATTTTCTGAGCTACACCTAAAATTGACTTTTTGGTCCAGAGGCAGCTCTTGGTTGTTTACCTTCTCACAACCCATGGAAGAAGCTGTTATTTTTTCTCACTAGCATTACCAGACCCCTTTGATCCTTGCTGAAGACAAAACAGCTTTTACCCAATCTGTGTTAACAAAGTCAGTTTATGAAATGACTAAACCTCTTGCTGGAGTTGAGCCACCTTGTTTTCCACATTTCTCTTTATCATTACAACTTTTTAATAGAATTGGTCATTTTCAGAGTAAGAAAAAAAATTACTCGCTGGAAACCCAAAACGGAATGAGGCAAAATCATGCAACTGATGACTACATAAGATCTGAGCAAACCTGTCTCCTGTAGATCATATACAATGAGATTTTCATTAATGTGAAAACTGCAAAGTAAAGAAATTCCATCTGTCTTCCAATTCAGAACTGTTCTGGAGTTTTTTTCTCTATACTTCTGTTTCTTCTGACTCTATTTAGGGCTGGATCTCACAGCATGGCAGCTCCTGTGACCACTTAGTCCACTACAAAAAAGTTCTCAGAGAACTGTCCACATAGATGGGGTATGTGCAAATCAGCACGTAAGATTTGGAGAGGCCTACCACAAAACCTGCAGTTTCACTCAGATCTTTGGAACAAATTAGTTATGAGAAAATTATCACTTCAGGACAAATGTAAACAGCTTCTGTTTTCAAGATTAGTGATAACATCACTAGCTTTTAGTTATAAGACATAAAGCTGAAAAATTTTTCTCTTCAAGCGTTCTAAAAGTACTAACAGAATTGTACATCTTTTCTGAAAGTCTCTTTTCAGACTACAAGCTTGCTTGGACTTATCATCCTCTTAAGGAAATTAGAAAGCACAGTGGTTTCCTGTCTGGGAATTCAAAACAAATAGGTAATATGAACGCATCCAGTGGGAGCAGTAAGTATGATAATGAGGTCAGGTTTTATTTTAAGTTGAACTTTCATGTCCACAAAATCTTTGTCCAAGGCAGGATGAAATTAAAGCCTTACCATGCTGCCTCAGGGTGAGAGTAAGCCGTGGCAACACCACTGAACACCACTGTTCTTTCTTGATACGCATAAGACGAGCAGTAAAAAGGGAGAATAGCATCTTTTCATGTCAAGCAGTACCCATGAAAGGAACAGCAGATAGATTATTATTGGTAGTACTTAAGGTAAAAGCATAGAGAGAGACAGTTACAAAAAAGTGATACAGGTGAGAAGTAAGAAGGCTAGAGAGAGCAAAGTAGCCTATAAATAAGTTTTCTGATACACCTTATCTTCAAGACCAGTTCACGCTGTTGTCTTTGATAGCCTTACAAATCAAGCAGGGTTATTAGAAACTGGTGCAAAAATACATTTCAGAAGTGCAAAGTGTTTTTTTTCACACAGAAATGAATGTTCATTAAAACCAGAATTCTATTGTACGCTTGGTTTACAACTCTTGCAGCCAACTGAGTATAAACTCTAACAAAATATACTGGTAGTTCAGATAGATAGTAGGTTAAACAAAACCCAGCAACGTCTTTGTACCTGGAGGAAAAGGAAGCACTTACTCTTAGATGCAAGTTGTAAAAAAAGCAGATACTGGGGGCCTAACACTTCTCTGCCTCCGACTGGGGAAGTACAGGAGTGATTCAAATATGTTTCAGCATTCTCATTATTCAAGCTCATACATAAAAAAAGATGTTTCCTTAGAAAACAGAAGGGGTCAAAACATGGGCTATAATCAAATATGCCTTCATTTTTCCACAAAAAGAATCCCAGTCTGTCTTGGACATTGCCTCTTCCCGCTTCCAACAGGCACATCTGAATTGGATTGCCTTAGCGCTATCCCTAACCTTTGGAGACCTTTCTTCCTTCTGAACAATGTGCAGTCATTCCTCCAGAAGATGGCAAAGTGGCATGGAAGTCCTTAATATTAGGTCTGTCTTACACCTGGCCAAAGAAAAAGAAACGTTCGGGTAAAAAACATGTAACAAAGCTGAAAGAGTAGCCTTCTCTGCCAGGGTAAGTCTCAGAACGGAAGCAAATCCAACTCAGAATTTTCCTATGTCCAGAAAGAAAAAGACTCTTCCATCAACAAGCAATTAAAACAACCCATGTAACTACAGAGGTGAATTTATCTGCTTTCAATTCAAGGGTAACAGTTTGTGAAATAATACCTGTGTCAGGCTCTGCTGAGGCCTCTATGGAGCAGGCCATTTTGTTCCCTTCTTGTCAGGAGTGGTAATACAGATGTTAGACACCTGAACCACATTTTCAGTCTCATCTACTTCCTGATCATGCTCTGTGGAGCAGTCTTCCTTTCTACTTCATCAACAGTTTCATTAATCGACAGTTCAACCAAATATAATAATAGATTATAGTTCTTTGGTCACCTTGTAGCATCAATAAGCGTTCACTGAACATCATGATTTTGAATTTAACCCTGGTTCCTTCTTGCACTTAGTGTGTGTTTAATCAATACCTAGCTTCCAAAGGATGCCATCTAATTAACTTCTACAACCTAATGTATTAGTAATCTAAATAAACAAAATGCATTAAATTATTCCACTGGTTCAATTTGATTTTCCAAACCAAGGAAATCTATATGAGTAGCTTGACATCTATACATAGTAAGTTGGTTGCTTTCAGCCTACTTTTAAAGGCAAAGAATCCTCCACTATTAAGGTAGCTTCACTGGTATCTCTGCAGAGACAAGAGATGTTTTTTATGTGAGTCTGAGTTTTTCCTTACTGTTACACAGAGTTTCTATCTGCCAGTTTGCAGTCCCAGAGCAGAGACACTAGGTGAGAAGATTGCACTTGGACCTGACAGGTTACTCCTCTGCTGTGGATACGGTTAGTGTATTCACTGTTTTCTTGAGGCTGCAGCCACTCTTTTCCAGCAATGATTTGAGGGAGCCAGTGTAGCCTGCGGTCACAGTTTGAGACAGACTAGCTCCTCGTCTGCAGCTCAAGATGAACCCAACATATTTTTCCATGGCAACCTATAGCAATCAATTATTGATTCCAAGGAGTGTTAAACAAGACTTAAGGCCAATCCACAGGGGAATTTGGGTACCAAATCACCGGTGAGATGAACAATAGCTAAGCGCCAAAGTGCCTCTACTGCCCAGGTGTTTGATTGAACAAATATACTTGCAACAAAACATAATTCAAACACAACCCGTTAAAATACAAAGGGTGAAATTTCCTTTAGACTCAGTATGAGGAGAATAGCATGTTTCCTAGAAGTTGCACGAAGGACGGGAATGCTGTTCTGAAAAAAGTATCTCCTAATATATCCAATAAACAAAAACATAAAAAGTGTCACAGAGCATTTTGGTACTTCACATTATATTATTTTACACACAGAAGTACAAATGTGTTCATCTGCAGTAAAATTAAAGCACTAAGAAACATGTTCCAAAATTATAGTCCTCTTTATGATGTCATATTAATGCAATAAGATAAAGAATACACGCATACAATCATTATGTTAGTCACCTCACACAATCAGTTTTCCTTACCTTATTTAATTGTATTTTCATCAGTTCTAGAGACTATCTAAATAACCTGCTTTTCACAGCAATTTACAGAATTTCGATTTTATAGATATCTATTTACACAATTTTAATTCTTATAGATAGCCATTTTAGCTCCATGTAACAATTTACAAAGCTGCTCCTTCTACTGTTCTCAGGCACATGGAATAGAAAGGGAAGGAGACGTAACAAAGGATACAGAAAAAGTATCTGAAAAAGAGGAAGCAATAAGAAACTCTTGAGTCCTTTGTCTCTGCACCCCACATGCCATTAAATACTCCATATTTAGTCCCTGTCATATCACTGATGCTATGATGAAGCCTGTACCATTTTTTTGTGTATCGGTTCTGTTCTGGTATAGCATTTTGTATTGTATATAAAAGACCTTAGCATGCTGATATTTCTGACAGATTGATTTAACTTTTTTTCTGGACTGTCATCTCATTTATATGGCCTTGTTGTGATACCTGACCACCTCCTGGAAACTGTTCTTGGCATTTAAATCAGATTTAAGATGTTCCCTTGCACTTATTTGCATCCTAATCAGTAAGTCCTTTACTTCCCTGTGGGAATTTATTGCCATCCTTTACCCCTACTGCGGCTTATCACTTTCAGTATATAAAGAACGTCCTTTCTCCTTCAAATCCCTATTTACCTAGCTTGCTTGTATTAATTTCCTCACAAATCATCACTGCTTACCTGAGAGGAAGCTGCCATAATGACTCTCCTGTATTTAACTTCAGTCAAAGCCACTGAAGGAAAAAGGAGGACATGGTTTTAAAAAGCTTCTAACGATCTTAACATTCAATTCTAAAAGGCCTGATTTTCAGAAAGCTCCTGGCAATTGCTCTCTGACAACTCACTTTGATTAGGTATTAAGCTAATCAAATTGTCTGGAATGTGACTCATTCAAAAGCACTAGTCTGGAAAAAAAAATTAAATTCATAATTACTTGTGATACTGATAAATCCCCCTAAAATGACTCTGTGATGGACAGTGAGCATTTGTTTGAATTCTCAAGTCTGCATTCAAATAAATAATTGTATAAATAACCAGATACAAATAAACAATCCCAGCAATAAATAAATTCTCTTTCATCAAACATTAAAAACACATTGGTTTTGAAAATGAACTGAAGGAATTACTGTTGTTATAGAAGCTTCCTTTTCAGGTACTGTGTACCTCCCCTGCCAAATGCTTGCGAAGGGCAAATTGCATATATTATGTATGATTCTTAATTTCTCTGAGAAAAATGGTAAGTGATCTCTCCTTTCCTAAATGTATAGGTGAAAATGAGTTAATTAATGCCTAACAGTCTGAAAATGTTTTGTTGTTTATTGTTTTTCTGAACATACTCTAATCAGTATTAGCTATAAAGGTACTGGCAATTCATGTAAAGAAACAATTCCTGCAAGTCTTAGACAAAGTTCCTAAGTACTTTAGTACGATAGATAGAATATTGTTTGACAAAAAAATCTTATTTTTTTTTAAGTTTTGCTACATGAAAATAGAACTTTAAGTATTAATTTTACACTAGCTCGTGGTTTGGTTTTTTTTTAACTTCCTAAATATTAATACTGAGCTAAATAAAATATAATATGCGTCTTGTCTGTGAAACCTTGTGCTCAACACCTACTCTCTTAAATTGACTATGGATTGTAGATCAGAGTTTAGTTGGAAAGAAAAATTATTCCAATGTACCTCAGGAAAAAAAAGCATAGCAAGTTGCTTGCCCATAGCTTAATGAAATAAATGAAAAATTAAAAAAAAAAGAAAGAAAAAAAGAGAGGCACTTCTTTACAGTTGTATAGGGAAAATATTCTTCACTCTTACACCAGTGATGGACACAGAACAAACTCCTAGGTGCATACCTGATGTTACTATGCCAGGCTCTAGCACATATTAACTAGCAATGAATCACTCTGATTTTACAAGAGCAATTTTCAGATAGCCAACAGTATTGACTCTACATCTATTGTTTAAAAAAATGGCTCCTGTGCTTTGATGTTTGATCAGTCGAGGCATTAACTTTGTAGCCATGAACATCTGTCATTCCACTGCCCTTCTCACAGCATCCACATACCCACTACACTAATTACCAAAAGAGTAATCAATCTGAACAGCAAAACAACCTTTTGTATTTCTATTAGAAAATCAGTTCCATAAACTAAAGTTTCAGAAACGACCAGCTATCTTGTTCTGTATCGGGTTCTGACTAGTATTTAAATGGAAAATGATGTCAACTCAGAATGGTGAAAACTCAGTGAAAGTTTCATCCAAGTTTTATAATAGAATTTTTGCTTTATCCATCTAGAAAATCAGAAGATGACTGTAAAAAGGCTCTGACTGAGAGAAATTAAATTCAAAATTGGGCTTGGGTAAAAATGGTGTAGAGCAGGAAAGCCTCTTTCAGAGGACAGAAGGGCATCAGCCCCAAGAATACCTTCAAAATCTTTCTCACTCAGTGAAAAAGAAGTACCCGCGTTCCTGGAATTAACCAGCTTCAGGGATTACCAAACCTTTTACCTTAGTGTTCAGCAATGAATTTTAGTTTTGGTTGGGAAGAGGTGAAGTTCAACAATGAAAACTGAAGAGACTTGCAGGACAACTTACACGATGAATCTCAATATGTGTCTTGCATATTAACCCCCTTGTCAGAAAGAGAATGTTAATTTAGGTATTTGCAGCCCACCAGGGAGTGGCAAGTGCCCAATTACACAGCAACTGCTAAGCAATACTGGTGTCCCCCCGCCAAACACTATTCAGAATTTCTCTGAGTGGTGCTAGGAAGCATTCAAAACACTGTCTTGTGCCTTGCTTCTCCACATATTGGTACAAATAACAGAGGTTTCTTTTACAGCATCAGAATGATATTTCACTCATGATCGTCAGAAAAAATAGAGTGACTGCTATCAGCAGAAACTGCAGTCACAAGGTCACAACGATTTAGAAATCATTTCAATTATGTTTCCTAGGGTTATCCTGTTTCTTTTGTGGTGTTGTCCTACTGACCTCTAAAGAAATCATACATCTGCAAAAAATAAGAAATGGCTCGACGAGAAGAACAGTAGCCCCAGATTTATGTATTATTTATGCATCTACTTCTCAAACTAAAGGAACTGGAAAAATTACTACATTATCTGGCTGAAGTTTTTCGTCAGTAATAGTACATCAAGTTTAATAATACTAACCCAACACTACCATAAAATTCAATTCATTCCTGTTTGCAACGAGTTTTTTGGCAGCTTTGGATGAAAACCTCTGTTAAAGGCAAAAGTGGAGTATTCTACAGCATTTTACCCCTGGCAAAGCTTGGCAGAGGCTGGAGCAATACCTTGGAAAACATTTCATGTGTCCCTCAGTTTAGGCAGAGGTAGGTCTGCATACCAACTGTCTGTTCTGTACACAGACACAAAACAAATAGGGTAAAGCCATGTGCCACAGTACCATTTTGGCATCAAATTCTCATTGAAATTTTGACCGCAATCGATCACGTAAGTACGTTTGTGGTCTAGGTCTAAGTGTTCATATTTATGCCAGGAAGATGGCCCATACCCATCATTCAAAAAAGCAGAACGCTGCTTACAAATATAACCTTTGGATGATGCCATTACATTTACCTCAAAAAGGTCTGAGAAAGGGAAAATCACTGACCAAGGAAATAGACATCAGCAATGAGGAAAGCTGACAATATTGATGATATGCCTTTGGGCAAGAAAAAGAGGTTCTTCATCATCTTTCAGTGTGCCTTAGGCTTCTAGCATGAAGCACAGGAAAGAAAGGCCAGAAAACTTTCATTACTGTTTTACACAATGCATTTCGTTTCAGCTGAAAATGGTGAGAGGGACGGAAACAGCTACCCCCTCTAGTAATGGATATTTTTCCTATCTAATATACATCAGTGTAAATGATAGCTGTAGTCAAATAAACTGCTGAAGCATAAAAGAATTCAGGCTTGGAAAAGGATGTTTTTTGCCTGTATGAAACACATTTGGGAGTCTCACCTGAAAAGAAATGTGTATCTATATACAGGGGAAAATCATGCCAAACTATGGTGTTATGTTTCTTGGTCTTTTCCAGTCAAACATTAAATAATATGAGAAACTCAAAAGTCTTCAGTTCCAGGGTCTTCTCACTCCCACCTTTATACAGTGACCATTAGACCACATTCTTACATTCACTTGTTTTAGAGGAAAATGCATCATTTGTTTCAATACTGTCAATGTGGTGCTTTAACTGTTTGGACATACGTCTTCCCTGCGTATACTATGCATTGTATGATATTTTTAAAAGTTGGATTATTTCACTATGCTTAATGGACCTCTAAAGGATTTAAGGTGTACATTATTATTGTTCTTGTATCCATTAAAGCCGTGAATCTGTAGCATTGTTTTTTTGAAAGTATTGCTTTTGCTACATAATGGCAAAAAGGAACTACGTGCTTCCTTATGGAGGGAGGAGAGTTATGTTGCTTTTGTAATTCAGGAAATGAAATGGATTCTTCTTTTCTCACTATATGTAGAGGCTACAGAAGTGTCAAAAATGGGGTTCAAAGTCAAAGTCTGTAGTGACACTGCTAGCTCAACTGAAATCAGTAGATGTTCCCATTCAGAGGGAACAGTGATTTAATCTCTGGATTATCACGCTCACCACATCAGCATCAAATGTCTTAACCTCTCTGTGCCTCAATTTTCCAACCTACAAAATGGTGGCAAATGGCACTGATGACTGCCAAGTGACAGTCTGGCTATCCTTAACCTTTCAGAACACCTTGTAAATTGTGCAGAGGAAAAGTATATTTTTAGATCACAGACATCATAAAAGTCCTAACATATCTAAAGACACCATAAATAAAATCCCTCTGACTCCAGTGGGAATTGTTCATGCTTGATGAAGTATGGATGATGCACAGAAGCCTCTTGGCTGTTAGAACTGGCAGTGACTCATCTGCATCTGCTCAAATTTCACCTAGAGAGGAAATAACTTTTTTTTTTTGTGTGAAGTATTTTAACCTGGATATGAATGTACTGGGTCTAGTATTAACTGGAAACCATTTCAGAATTAAAATTATTAACATATCACATTTAAAGACATTCTCCAATGATAAAATTCACTTAAATTACAGGAAGAAAAAAAGAATATTCTGTGTTAACATAAAGTTACTTTAGAGTATTGACTGGTATGTGGAAATCATAATACATGCTTGATTTTCTTGTACTCTTCCCTAAGCATCTGCTGTTGGCCTCAGTTGTGAGGAGGACCTTTGTCTTGATCCAGTACCACCATTTATGTGTGCAAGTCATGTGACATAAATGGTGGAGGCATTACCACTTGGGCTTTCCAAGTGCGCTTGACTTCAACTTTGTTTTGCGTGAGACTGCTAAATTCTCATTTGGTCATGATTTGTAGTGGTTGCCACAGTAATGCCTGTATGCCAGATCATTAAGAAAGCACATACGCTACAATTCTCTAGATATTGATGAAATGGAAACTGCTCTCACAGAGACTTTAAAATCTTGTGCATTCCAAAAAGTGTTTGAACCCTTGTAATCTTGGAGAAAATGCTTGTGATGCTCAATATCAGTCTCCCAAGACCTCAGAAGACTGCGTAATGAATCATTAAGTCTGGTTTGTTCTTTAAACAGTTAAATCCAAGGACTTTACACGGCTATTGTTAATTTTGGCATATAATTCACTATTACATGTATTAGATTCAGCATATCAAGTAGCCTTTGTGAATGCAAATGTTCTGACCTCAAGATTTTGTAGGTAAAATCCAAGAAAATATGACCTTTAAGAAAAACAAAAGAAAATAAGTTATTTAGCAGCTAAACCAAACTCTTAAACAGAAAAGAAAACTTCATGGAAGTTTAAAGTTAATATAAAGCTATTTTTAAATTAAAAGTCAGCATCAAGAACTCTGTGAGAAGTAAAACTGTAATTCAGAAAGTGTGTCGTGGTTTAACCCCAGCCGGCAACTAAGCCCCACCCAGCCGCTCGCTCACTGCCCCCGGTGGGATGGGGGAGAGAATCGGAAGGGTAAAAGTGAGAAAACTCGTGGGTTGAGATAAAGACAGTTTA
>NW_008824445.1:2558060-2560171 GCF_000699105.1 Pygoscelis adeliae
CAGGCCGTGTCCCCTCCCAGCTTCTTGTGCCCCCCCCAGCCTGCTCGCTGGTGGGGTGGGGTGAGAAGCAGAAAAGGCCTTGACTCTGTGTCAGCACTGCTCAGCAATAACTGAAACATCCCTGTGTTGTCAACACTGTTTCCAGCAGAAATCCAAAACACAGCCCCCCACTAGCTACTGGGAAGAAAATTAACTCTACTCCAACCAAAACCAGCGCAAAGAGCAATAATAAGTTTCTAAAGGTTTCTAACTTGGCAAGTATTTTAATGTTAAAAAGGAAAATGGAAAAAAGGGAACACATCTTTGTGCCTGAATTTCCACTGAGTAAACAAGCAAATGATTTATCAAGCTTTGCCTCCTTCTCAGATCCTGGAATATCTGTGAGCAATGTTTGATCTCTGTGAAGGAAGACAAAAATATTCTTACTGTGTAGATTGATTATAAAGAGCTGTCAGTGAGGTTTGCCTTCTCTATGCCCCTCAAGCCATTAGTCAACTGGACCATCTCGCATTTGTCAGCCTCAGCTGGACTTCATATGCAATCAGCAGAAATTGTTCCAGTGAGCTCTCTGTAGCTAAGATCAAGCCCGTTTGGCAGATAACTTTTCTGGTGTGAAATCGGTATTTAACAATACCTAAACATGCATTCTAGTTTACATTCTGAAAAGCCCACTTTATTTGGAAAGGGTGCTCACATGAATAAATGTGAATATGTCTGCTGGTTTTGGCTGGGATTAAACCACAACAACATGCAAATTTTGTGTGGAAATTGAGGCACAGAATTCTAATTTTTTATTACTTGCACATGGAAACACAAAAGCTAAACACCATGGAATATGTGACAGTTGTTCAAAAGTGTGTAAAAAGTGAACCAAAAAGATATCAAGCAATGGATTCACTCAGTTTTAAGATAAATAATTTTTAAAGTATGTAAATATACTAATTTACTCTAGTCACTTGATGAAAAATAAGTCCATTTTTCATATTGTTATACACCATTTCAGAACAGAAGAATTATTTAAAGCCACATCCTTACACAGCAGATTGTCTCTGAGACTATTGAACCAAAAATGCAAGAGCAAAGTAGAGAAAAATCAAGAAGAAATAAAAATTGGAAAATTTGGAGCAATTTCTCTATGTTGTTTTAAGTATATAATATTTCACAAAGAGTTCTAATCAAAGAATTACTTATTGGTAATGCATATTTTCCTTTCAAATTTTCAGATCAAAACCACTTTGCATACTCATCTACGAACTATATTCTGTATCCAGCTGTATTACCATGTATTGCTGTCTAGCAAAGAGATCTGTCTTTCTGAGAAGCACATTTTCAGCTGCAGGCAGCATCTGCTGCTTTGAAAAAGCAAGGTATGTTCTTTCTTCTGTAGGCGTTAGCAGGTATAAAGGCTTTGAAAGCAACAGTCATTCCTGAAAGAGAAAGGAACACAGTCTACTCTGCCATCATTATAATAGCTCAGCTCACAGACACATCAGTGGCATCCAAGTGTTTCCACTGTCTGTGTACCGACCACTCAAGAAAACAGGAGACTTAAACTTGCGTAAAATTTGTCACCGTTTTGATGCTGATTGATTTTACAAAGCAACTCTCCCAGCTGTATTGCTTCCTACTTTACTTTGAGACTACCTATGAGCTGAGAGGGAAAAAAAATAAAAGCCATTGCAGAACTCCATAACAGCTGTATATTCCTATTCTATCTCAATCGAATCCCTGCCGGGACTCAAGATGAGCCACTCTGGAATTGCTGTGTGACAGAAGTCACAGAAGACTTAGCGGGCAGGGCGTGCGGTCAGAGATTTAGCCGGGCATTTTTTTCCTTTGGCCTTGCTGTAGGACCCATGTTCAGGTACTTCCAAATGCCACTTCTCTCCAGTTACCACCTCTAATTTTTTGAATTGCTGCTCAAAAAGGCCTTCTATCAGAGTAGTTGAACTGCATATCCATGAAGAAATGCAAAGATTTGCTAGCCAAAAGGGAGAAATGGTGATTGTAAAACAACCAGAATGCTGGAAGAATCATGGTCATAGTGTTAGCGCTATGCTTGTTATTCATGTAACGTATAAGGAAGCATGAAAGAGATTTTGTAAGAGTCA
>NW_008824445.1:2560191-2581510 GCF_000699105.1 Pygoscelis adeliae
GCAGGAATGAGGCTTAAAACACAGTCCTTTCCAACTCCTCAGCTTTCCTGTACAGAACAGTTGACATGATGTTTTTCTAAGCATTAATACAAACTTGTGAAATAAGCTTGTGGTTTAGTGAGATTTAAGTGCAGCACTGCAAGCCAGTAAAGAATGACAACTTGATTTATAGTAGTCAATTTAAGAAACATTATTGTTCTTATTGGGAGATACATACAAAACCTTACGCACACCATTTTTCATGATTCACATGTACCTCAAAATGCCAAAATTAGTCTTAGACATTGTTATTCCAACATCCTGTAAGCAGAATGCATACTGCATCAAATTGGTTTAATGCATAAGAAGTATGCAAAAGAAATTCCTGTATCTCCCTAAGACAAGGGGGAACAAAAGAAATGGCTTTGATTAACATAGACTAAAACAAATTAAACTTATTTAAGAAAATATTAAGAAAATTGATCTTAATCTGAGATAGAAAACTATCATGATTGTTCCAATTGCACCGAAATAAGTATAGGTGAAACCAAAGACATTCTGGTTTATGAAAAAAAGTCAAGCATTATGTATTTGCGATGTTTGCTGGTATGAAACTGTCCTTTTCCGTACCTACACACTCCTCCTGTTCCCGCCTGTGCACTTATGCAGTGTCAGTCAAACCCTGTTTGAATATGCTAAGCCAGTGGAAAACTAATCTCATGAACAATTTGCAGAAAACTTTTTCTCGGTCAGCTTAATTTTATGCTGACTCGGCACAGAAGTGGCTCAGGCAGCAGCGAGCTCAGCCTCACATCCCTGGGACCACATCCCAGACGAGAGTCTTAACCTCCCGGTTTTGAAGTCTGTCTCTGCCCCTGCTAATATGCACAGAAGGGAGAAGAGTTCCTGCAAAAGGGCTGGGAGATGAACCGAATGAAACGGAATAGGAACCTGACCGTATTTCCCCAATTCCGTTTGAGTGCACTAGAACATTATTAGCTACTGTAAGAATGCATTTTTTCTTCTCAGCATTTTATTCTGGACCTCAGACACTCCACCTATTAAAATTTTTATTGAGCTCAATATATTTCTGTGAAACTTTTCCAGTTTCAGCAAAACAGCACGTCCATCACAAAAAACTATGTTTTGTTATTTTAATTAGCTCTATTCTTGAGACTATGACTTCGCCAAACACAGATGTGCATTTCTCCCAATCCTCAAGAAAATGAACAAATCCAGTGAACTTGAAGAGCTCAAGAATGCAAGACCCCCTCCCATTTAACCCCAAAGGGCTCCAATTCATATGCCTCCAGCAATTACAACTCCTTAAGAGGCTGTTATATTTACAATGTTGAAATACAGTGAATGACATTTAATATTTTAATAATCATAATTCAGGTAGGTTAATTCTGTAAATATTATTTAGCAACATTTAAAGGTCTTGGTCGTGTTTTGTTTCTTTTTTAAGTAAGTGGACAAGGTTGCTTATCTATTGTCCTGTTTGTGAACTTGAAATATGAAGGAATTTAGTATTGCATATACGCTAACCTTCAGAACACAACTGCATGATATGAAACAGAAAAATCAAAATTATCTTTAGATCAAAATAATACAGTTCTCACTCAAAATTCTGACTAATGTATAGAAATATTAACAAGGCAGTATGATGCCACTGGTTGATCTTATCCTTCCAATTATTATATTCACATTATGGGAATGAATCAATATTTTCACTAGAAAAATTGTCCATGTTTTTTATCTGGCTGTCTCAGGCAAAACAGTTTCATTGTTCTTGGAAACATTTATTAAGAAATAAAGAAGTGGCAAGAATAAAACAACATCTGAGACAATTTTCCAGAGCCTATGCATTTGCCTCACACATCCCCGATTAAAGCAATTTATAACCTATGCATAAGTTGGAGTATAATTGAAATGTATGACCTTCAAAATATTATTACATATTGATTCTGCCAATTTATACCATAGGATGAAAAAGTATTTTGCAGTAAATTGCACTATTATGGCAATCAAAGATTTTAGTTTCAGAAGAAACAAAGCTTTAGAGGAACAGCTAGAATAATTGAGCTTATTCAGATAGGAGATTCTGGATGTGTTATGAATGCGAAGCAACCTCTGATTGCATAACGCTTAACACAACAATCATAGAAGTAATTGATTCCACACTTCTTTTAGGTTTTGTTTCTCATTACTAGGCAAAGGCAGTGATCATCTCATTTCGTTTCAATGCAAGAAATGACAATTGTTGCTAATTAATACAGAATATCTTTAACAGTTTCTTAGGTGTTTAATTTTCTGGATCTCTCAATTTTTTAAAAGTCCTCAAGTTGCAAACCAGCTTCTCTCATAATTGTACAACTTTTATTTTCTTTATATTATTTACTGAAAAGATGGTAAGAATTCGAGAATAAAACCTGTGAATTTGCCATGAAAACTGCTGTGATAAGATTTCCACATATCTGGGAAAATTGCCCCTTCCTGCAGTGAGTAAGTTGAATTGCTATTAAAGCGGAGTTAGCCTGAATAGAGAAAGGGGAAAAGGAGTGGGGGAGAAAGAGGGAAGGGACAAGTGCGATTTTAATAACAGCAAAAATGAAAGGGTAAAATGTGCTTGAATTGTTTAACTGTTTAACCAGTTCTGCTGCCAATGAAACTAATGCACATTCTTCCTTCTAAGATATCGTATAAAACTGATTTAACAGCTTCACGTCAATAAAAATATTTTCCTTGACTCTGGTGGGCCCTGGAACGGCGTTACGAGAGCAGATTTGAGTTCACACAGGTCTGGGTGGTTTAACGGCACCATATGTCCCAGTACATATGGTTAAACAGTCTTCTTTCCCATATCCCTCACGCTGCATCTTCATTCACTCCTACCCTACTATTACTTCATTTTCTTAATCTATGCCTTGCCAGGTACACCTGCCAACATCTGATTAAGCTGAAATATGAAGCATTTGTTGTAAATGGTGGATGACCAGGATAATAAATCTTGTCTCAATATTCTGAGTTTTTCTTGGCAGTTCGCATCCAGCCAAACACCGACACACAGCTTCAATTCCAGATGAAGTTCAATTCAATAGTGTGTGCGCGTGCCTGAATCTGGGCGTGCTGTCGGGATTTTTAAGAACAGCAATGCTGGGCACACAGCTGCGCGCCTCTCCATCGCCCCCAGACATTCCAAGGCTTTGGAAAGATTTACTCTTCACCTGTAACACAATGGAACCACTTCCTTTGCATTTTCAGAGACATAACATTAATTCTGCCTTATGCAAGAAGATCACATCTTTAAAATAAACTTACCTGGTAATACTTAGTGCTCTGAATGGAGAAGGGGACTCTACTTAAGTTTCACCTTACAATATAAAAAGACTATGATAATATTTAACTGTTTTTAGATCAATTGCTTTAAAAAATGAAAAATAAATTCTTGAATTGATATTTTTTCAAAAGATCCTTCTCAAAAAGTTAAATAATGGAATCCTCTTATATTCATTCATATTCAGGGAGTCACTGCAGATACCTGACCAGATCATCATGCATCTGCTTTAAGAGAGAGTTATTATCTTCTGTTCAATGCCAAATGTTTTCTATCCTACACAAGAATTGTTAGCAAGAATACATGTCATACAGCCATAAAGCTACACAATGCAATAGCAGTCATTTGAATATTGATGCACAAATATTTTGCCAAAATACCACCCATTAAGTCACAATCTTTCAGGGAATGGCACATTTTTCCACTGAATATAGACTGTGACTGATAGTGGGTTTTCCTCAGAGCATTATCCAGTCTTTTCTTTCTGTCACCCCAACCCTACAGGGGCTGGGCATATATTACCGAGCCTATTTTGGGCGCAGACTTTGAAATCCGCCATAAGCCTGTCTGTTGATGAGTTGTTTCGTCTGTTGTAAGATACAGAAACAGGAATGACAAAACCAATATCTTTTTATGCTGAAAACAGGGGAAAGAATCGGTACAATACATCTCAACTCACCTTACATAAGCTATCAGCATTTTTTTAAACTGCTTTTTTCCTCCTAAATTTTACATGAATGGCCCTGCAGTATCAGTACTTTCAATTTTCTTTAATAAGACATTGTTTGTACAGAGTTTTTTCCCACTCTAGAAGACATGAACTTTTTTTTTTTTAATCAGAGCTAAGTATTTTCTCCATACCCTATCTAGAAAAAAAGCCATATTGAGTCATTAATACTTCTCAGGAGTGCCACAGGTTTGTTTTAGTTGGGAAAATAACTGAGGTCAATTTTTGATGGTGTTTTCTACCTTGTTGTAATAAATAGCTACCATTTGGGGTTTTGAGGACTATATTAAAAAAAAAAAAAGATTTGGTCATCTTATATACCAGGATAATCTTCATGTTACATGAAACACTTTTTTGGTTAAAGGATGGATCTTTAAGCAGTCCCAATCTGTTCCTCACATCCATTTGTTATGTATGTGTTTTTAAAATATGATTTTTGCCCCATGCAAAGGTCTGAAACCCTCTCTGTGGTGGTTTACTCTCTAGGTGGTTTACCTACTTTCTCAAAAAATAATTTTAGGAGAGGTAACTTTAGCACATTATGCACATTAAGACTTGTGCTGATTCTTAGGGAAAATTTCAAGCCTAAAACTGACTAAAAAAGAAAGTTCAGGCAACAGCTGTGTACATGAGATGAGTAGTTAGTATGTGTTATTCGTGCTGTCTGACAGGATAGCATTGCAGACTTTTACAGAAGTCAATTCAGACACTACCAAAACTGTACTACATCTCTGGCGGAATCAGGAGATCAGGAAAATACTAACACTGCTAAGCTGCCTTCCACCTCTCAAAAGATCAAGGTTAATAGTGCTTCCCACAGCCGCCTGTGCAGTGCTGCCACTCATTTCATCTCTTCTGCAAGACTGAAGTCAGTCTGTCTGCAGTTTAGTTCAAATTTGAAATGCATCGTCTTCTTTAGATGATACCTCAATTTGCACATTCAGCTGAGTAACGTAGTATTGTGTTGGTGAGGAAAATATTTTTTAAACGTAATTGTAATTCTATATTCTTTTTTTCCAAAAGATTCTGTGGAGATACTACTGACAGAAATGACCTGTCATTACTTTATTCAGCAAAACAGGAGATGGAAGTACAATTCCTTATGGCATGATCAGTCTTTGGATGATGCTGTAATTATCGTGAGCTACATTTTCCCTTCGTACTCTAACATGCAGCTCCAAGACAAAGGGAAGATGAAGCAGAGCTTTGTTTGTAAATTGTAGTGTGCGGTTCTGGAAGCACACAATATACTGTCTTTACGTTATTTTTACAAGAGAAGGTAAAAGAACCAAAAAAGCAAAGCAAAAAGAAGGAACAAGAAGTGAGCAGCATGAGCAAGAAAAAACCCAGGCTTTCAGTACTGTGTTTACAGTTTCCAGTTGATTCCAGTAACACAGAAAAATTGTGTTGTCTTATGACCGCGTTTCCTCAGATGTACTGTAATGGGAAAGTAGATAGCTCCTTTCTAAGGAAACAGTTATCTTTTAACACCCTTAAATAAAGTTTACTTTCAGAAGTTTTCCTCTAAAATAGCTGATATTAACCTCTGTCAGCATCAAGATAAATGGGCCTAATCTTATCCAATATACTAATTCTTTTGTTCCTATTAATTTCAATCTAGCCAATCTACAAGGTTATGGGAAATCTATTTTCTGTTGCTTTCCAATATTGATTAGTAATTATTTTGAAGGGTATAATGGAGTGGGAAATCGGTAACTAAATCTTAATCCTATCCTTTAATCTCAGGGCATCAGTGTCAAGGTAGTTAGGTGATTTTCAAGATTTTCAAGTTCTTGCCTGCTATATTTTTCGAGCTCATGTATATGGTGATTGAATTAATACCTGGTGATACTTGCTCAGCCAGTGGATCGAATTATAAACACAGAATTGTCATTACATTTATACAACAAATATCCAAGTTTTCCTGACTGTATCACATCAGCTTCTATTACCAAAAATAGAAGAACAACTTGATTCAGGGATACTCAAGGCATCGAGAAGTCTGATGATAAAGCTTTACTGATCATAAAGCTTATAACTGTGCCTTTATGGATTTCTGCAAACTCAATAAATGAGTATAGTCAGCAGGGAATTAAATCTATTAAGTTAAAAGTTATGAGACTCAACCAATATGCAGAAAGTATATTCAGTAGCTAGAGAACACAACCAAAGATCCCTGAAGTTTTGCTTCTTTTGACTGATAGCATGATGTACAACCTGATATTCACATATTTATCATACTAGGTATTAATCTGACCTCATAACTACTGATGAATGAATTATGAGGGCTCAGAGCGGGCTAGGAATATAGTACAGATGGAAGACAGAGTAAAATGCACCCAAACGCCCATTCTAGGAGGAACTAGAGTTTGGCAAGAGATAGAAAAACTTTCTTAAATAAAAAAATCTTTAAAGAAAAATGTTATTCAGCAGTCATTACAAAGCAATTGAACATGACACATCAAGATAAGGGTAGAGATCCGTGCTTCAAACAACAATGCGCTAACAAGACTGAAGGGTATGTAATGCGAAAAGACTGATGACAGTACCAGGCACTTCCTATATAGGAAGATTTTTTTAGTGCAATCTCAGTCATTTATGCACATCTGGGCGGGTTTTTTCTACTATTTAACTGGCAAAATCCTCAGCTGTGGGAGAAGGACATTTTGGTAGTTCACAGAGACCAATCAAAACCTGGAAGCCCACTATGTGAGGTTCTGCAGGCAGCTAAACGTGCACGGGCAACAGAAGCTGGAGACAGACAACTGTCCAAATAACTGGAAGTTGTTTTGCTTGTTTTGTGTTTACTTTAAAAAAAAAATAAATCGTTGGACCATTTTTCAATCTCCTGTATTTACTTCTGTCACATTTCAGCAGTGACATTTGTGATATCAATACTTGCAAAAGCTGTCTGGCAGTTATAAATGTCATTTTACAGTGTTTACATAAGAGTCAGCACTGGAAGACCATTTCAGCACTTGGGTGTTTTGGCTGAAATAATCAGTAACAACTTGTTTTGGCTTGTAGTTAAAAGACTCATGTCTGAGCCTCTGGACATTATATTACATTATAAACCACAGGGGTGGTTCTATCAGAAGTTAAACTTTGCTTTAAAAATAAAAGCATTATGAGGCAATGTAAAAGGAAAATGTTGAAAATTCAGATTAAAGGAAAGGTAAGAGAGGCAAACAAAACATCGGCCAAACAGTTTATTGGTGACGCGGGGTGCTGCGCTGAACAGGGAGTAGACTTCACTTCAATAATATAATTTCAAGAGAACACATTTAAGAAGTGACTGTACAGCCTAAATGGGGCAAACGTGGTAAAATAAACTACCTAAATGATCACTCTACTACACATGTTAAGTATAAATGATGTCCAGTAATACACCATGTATTTTTAATGACTGTCCTCTGGTCAACCATAATAGTTTCATAACAGATGTAGCTTATCGGAAGAACTTATTAAGGAAGAGAGGAAAAATCTGACCTGCATTTAGCTAACAGGAAGGTAACATTTCATATGGAAAGTACAACCAAAGCTGCTTTACTTTTTTCAGATTACAAAGAGAAATGATTAAGAGACGCAGCAATTCAAGGGAGGCAAAGCTATTCCACTGCGGTAGGGACAAACATGCCTATGCCCAGGCTCGGTGGAGCAGCACCTTGCGGAGCCACCTGAGCTGGCTGTGGTGAGTTATCTCCGGACCCAGGCGCACCAGGGCTGCCTCAGCGTGGTGCTTTGACTAATTACCCTTTCAGGGAGGCAGAACTAATTACTTTGGCTTGAGCCCAGATGGATATTGTTTCCAGGGCTCGAGCTACTAGCTCTGCGCGGTGCTGCACAGTGTGCTGGATAGACTTTTGTATTCACTTGGTTATCTATACCATGGCATTGCTTGAGCTAGATAAGCATATCCTACTTGGTAACTGGTGGAAATGTCACAGAACCAAGGGTGCTGAGAATATCAAGATATTATTTGTGGAATAGAAAAATACGTATTTACTATAGCTGTAAGTTTAAGTCAGTCAACAGGTATAGCCATCAGCACATCTTCTCTATGATTGATTATAATTCAGATTAAATATCAACTATAGCTTTTATTATTGGGCCTTATCAACATGAAAATAAATGCCTTTAAAATATTTTTGCCCTCCAGCACCGTATTTGGTAAACACACTTCCTCCTGGAAAGCAAACAAAATGACATAAAATTCTGTACACTACAGAATTTCTATTTAAGGCGAAATTTCTTCTTTTGCATTGAGACATTCAGTCTGGGATTTAAATTGATTTCACCTTGTTGTTAAACACAAAAATATTTCAGCCTTGAGGAACGTTCTAAGAGTGAAAAGTATTTAGAGCCATGCTTCACAACATGGTCGCCAAAACGCCCTACAGTTAGCAAATATTGACAAGGAGTACGTCGGTTCAGGAAGCCCCACAAGTCAAACAGGAACTGAACATTAGTTTTAGGGAACAATCCAGCAAACACATTTATCCCAACTCTGTAACATGACTGGAGTAACCTCTGAAATTTTAGTGTGGTCAGAAAACCTGCATTACAAATGCAGAAATGGGAAGACTACATTCTCTGACACAGTTGTGCTGATCTTTGGGTGGAAACTGCAGTTATTGACCTGAACACACAAAGTGTTTTTAAGAACTAGAGGAATGAAGCAGGAGACTTTCTAAATTTTGTTTAGAGCCATTCAGCAAGTTCACCGATAGTTTTGCTTTTGGTAGGAAAATAGGATCAGAATGAAAATGCAATAACATAAAACCAACAATGGCAAAGCTATCCTTAAGAGAGAAAAAAAAGTTCTCACAGGAAAGCAGGCTATCTTTTCACAAAGTTTTAGGTTTTCAGAGACTGAATGCAAATCAATCTGATTTAAGAAGAAAACCTATTTAAAGGAGAACTGCACCCGTTTCCCTACCTCTTTTGTTTGAACCTATCATATTTCTCTGCTCTTCTTATCCTCTATTTCTGCAGACTTAACTTTTGCTAAGCGTTTATATCTACACAGTCTGGTTATAAAATAGTCAATACCATCATAGTTTCAAATAAATAAATTTGAAACTCCACACTTCTGCCTGATCCCAAGTGCAAGCTCAGTTTGAACTATATATTTTAATCCTATCAGCTTTCTGAACAGTGTTTCTGAGTATCTGCCTTGAAGCCTAGTTTCAGCGGACGTAAGGCACTTGCTTAAACACCCCGGTAAGGGCTTTCCTGAAGTAGCTCATGGCCACGGGACATCACGGGGTGCCTGCGCTGCCAGAGGAGAGGGGCACAGTGTAACCTGTGCAGGTCTCTGGGCCTTTCAGTGCCCCGTGCCTGGCAACAACTCCATCCCTTCATCTCCTGTCTGACCCAGGGCGTGTACAAGCTTCCCCCAGAAAGGGAACCCTTCCAACACATGTCCATCATCTCCTTTTTCCCTTCTCTTCTCTCCGGCTGACAAGTTACTGAAAGCCCCACAGGTGGGCCATGCTGAGCCACTCACTCACCTTTCCTTCCAGTGCTGGTGAGGAACAGGTCCTTGTGCACAGACCTACCACAATTATTTATACTTCAGCATCTCTAGCTGAAAGTGGTATTAATATTGTCACCTGCAGCAAATAGTTCCTGACATGATTTAATGAAGTGTAACAATCAGGAACTAGAATGTTAAATATTAAGCATTTACTTTAAACATTAAACAATGACATCCTCTGAATTTTTAAATCTTATTCAGATCTTATAAAAACTGAAAATGAACCAGGAAACTTTTAGCATGAAAAATTTACATCCCTTAAACAGGAGAAAGAAACTGGGAGCAGGACGTCAGGACACCTCCGCATTATAAATATTTCAGATCACATCTATAAAAGAAAAAATATTGTGCTATCTCATATCATCTCAGGTAAATATAATCTCTGATACCAATCTTGATAAAGGATCAGAAGTTTCAGTTAGTCTGACAAAAATACCTAAGTGACACTGAAAAGTACAGTGCTAAAAATGTTTCAGCGGCGTCCATACTGTGAGCCCATCTTTGTTTCCATTCGCGGGATGAGGCCAGCAGTAATACAAACTGGGAGAATTCTCTTATAATTTAGAGCCCATCAGCTGCAGAAGTGACAGTCACCATTAGTTACAGTTATATGGGAGTGGCAGACTTTTTTATTGCTAGTTTCACTTGTCTGAACCATAAAAAGGTCATTATCCTGAAAGCTGCATTATGTTATCCTGTAGACAAAGTCAATACCAGGAGAACTGCCTCACACACACTATACTGGGCAATGTCATATTTGTAATCAGCAAAAATTCTCTTCTTTCAATCTTAACTCTTTTCATTGCTTTTTCACCACTTTCTCAGTAAGAGGTAGATGACATTTTAATGGAATTTTATACTGACTAAATTAAAATGTTCAAGGTAATGTTCAATGAGGCATAAGTGCTGCTGGCCACACTGCCTTTATTTTAATTATAATCTCAGAATTTTTAAAAAATTGCTATCACTCTATTAGAAACTTCCCTGAAGGCTGGGGTATACCAGGACAAAGAAAGTAAGTAAGCAAGCAAAGAAACAATTACATGCCCTACTTCTAGGCTTGGGGAGTTTAAGTCTAAAAATCAATGAGTACCTTTGACAAGTTTTAATGTAGTGAGAGATGTAACTGTCATTATTCTCTTTGGGAATAAATCAGAAAGTTTTGACACCAGCAGTCATGTCACCCACCAATCCTTCTTTGTGCCTTTATTTATTTACTTTTTTGATCACTGGGATAGTCTTCAGAGACAGATATCTCATTTTTATGAAAGGCATTTCTATGAAAGTAGCTCTGTTCACAGCTGGAAACAGAAAAACCTGGGATTTGCTTTTTGGTTCACTTCTCCCCAGCTGCTGAATTTTTCATTTGAAGCAATTAAAAAAACCCATATTGATAAGTAGAATGCTGTTTAGGCTAAAAAAGATCAGAGAACATTCTATAGTCTTCTTTATGTGTGTCTAGACCATAATGCAATGCATTAATTCAAGTGCTTTCTACTCTGTATTCATTTTTCACGTTATCTGCTATTTATTAATCAACTCTGTCATGCACTCCAGAAGGTGAAGGATTAGAGAGAGAGCTGAAGAAAAGAAAGTCCAAGGGAGTGCAGCCCTCATATAGTTTTGCTCTGGCAAGAATAAGTGCATAAATATATTCACTGAAAGCAGTCATGCCCGAGTCAGGCTTCAGACGGTATTTTGTTTTCCTTACATTTCACTCAGAATAACAAGCGACCTTCAGCCTTGTCAGGGGCTGAATATCTAAGCAAAATGCCAAACCTTGATCTCTCTGAACCGGTGAGTAACCCATGGAATCTTCTTCTATAAAAATGGAGAGAGGTATCTGAAAGAAAATACATAATACTTTGTACTATGCACTCTCTTTTGTCTTTTTCAATCCTTAATTTGTCGGGTATTTTTAGTTAAACTCACTAGATTCTTCCCTCATACCTGGCAGATGATAGCATTCATTGCCTGTTTGCTAGATACCACGTGAGGGGTAAGACACAGCAAAGGAAAAGCGTGGCTCTGACCCTAGGAAAAGCTAGCACGGAGATCGTATTTTTGACTCTCTCTTAGAAACCTAATGTGCTACACGTTGGAAAAAAAAATATACGTTGTCTTTTAGACGCCTGCATTCACTCTGCGTACACAGTCAGAAAGGCTGGAAAGAATTGATTTTGGTGGCTTTATTTTTTTTTTATCTGTGCATAAGGTTCCTTCTGAACTGTCAGGATACCTGACTGCAGTAACGTGTTCAATCTCTTCAGTCAAATGTGCACGTATTTCTTTATCTCTGCTTTTACCTTTTTAACGAATAAATAGAAACAAGCTGCAAACCCTTTTCCAATAGTGTGGTTGCATTCTCTAGCTATTGACATAGTTCTAAAATGCATTTATTTTAAATTTCAGAATGGCCTTGCCTATCATACAGAAGAGTTTTATAAACTGTTGTCTGGAAACTTACAGATACGAGGAATATTTTTACAGTGCTATTCCTACTTGCTTAATATTATTTTTACAATTTGTTATTGGGATTGCAAAAACCAAACTAACAAACTGTCTTACACATGAAGCACTTACAAGTCTTAGCATTAAAGTGAAGTAGAATGTCCAAATAATCTTCTCAAACATCCGGATTTTATGTCAGCAGGTCTTAATTTACATTTACCTTTAAACACCACACCCAGAAAGCATTCTTTCCTATCCTGATTAGATGACCTAAACTTCAGATATATATAAAATCTATTCTTTTGGGGCTCACTATTTTGCTGCAAATGTTCTTCACAGGATATAAAGCTGAAAATTTAAGACTGCCAAATTGCTGTCATCTCAATACAAGTCCAGAGAGTAGTCAGCTGAGGCTGAAAATCAAATAAAGTATATGATATAATCTAACAGATTACATTTGGGGCAATTATGGAATATTTTCCATTCACATATCTGCCAATGCTTTAAGAAGGTATATGTGATTTGCCACATTTTCTAGAAGGGGAAAACCCAGAAATCAAGCCACATTTTCAAGGAACATTCAAGCCAGTCAGAAAGAAATGTGTAGTTCCAGCAAATGGTAGGAGTTTTTTTATTAAATATGCTGTTTTTCTAGTATGTAAACACATTCTAAAAGTCTTTCAAAGCAATGTATGCAATACTGAAAATGTTTAAAACTACGTGTCACTTCAATTTAAAAGGATATAAATTTATTTCCTTAATTTCCTTCTTAATGGAGGCATATGTATTTAATTTTTTTACCTACATTAATTTCAGCAAATTATGTGATCATTATAATTATTTCCAATTCTTTTTCTGAACCAATAGTTGTTCTTAAAATACGGAAAACAATGAGAGACGGCAAGCGAAATATAAAGAATGTTATTCTAAAGAAGGTAGGGATTCTGAGACCGCAGGATTTTCAGAAGCCAAAACCTGCAGACTAGACAAGACAAAAGACAATTCAGAGCATCTGTGAAATGACAAACACAAATGAGATGATAGCCAACAGTAACAAAAAAAAAAAAAGGCACCAGTCTTTTTAATTTAAGAATAGCTAAGGAAGACTGTTTAAAAAACCTGAAAATCTTACTTGCAATATTATTTTGAGAAGGCAATAGCTCTGGCAACAAAAAACCAGAAAAAAACCACGGATAATTTCAGTCTGACAACCAATTGAAATCCGCAGAAACCATATTCTCTTTATGGACAGAAATAATAGAAGACTGGAGAGGTATCAGAGGAATATCACACGCTTGCCTGTGGTTTTTCCTCTTCCATAATTACGTGCTTATTGCCACTGTTGTACAGGCTACTGGACGGGATTACACCCTTAATCCATACAGCCGTTCACACATTATGGTCTTTGTCAGTGGACTACTACTTTTTCCATGTATCACAAAGCTTTTGTTCTGTCTATAACATCATCATCAAGATACCAACTGAGCTGAACATAAGCAGCAGCTCTCTCGCATCAGTTGGAGAAGAGCTCCCCTCCCCTAAGAGGAGTATGGTTTCCAGATATTTAGGGCTTTGAAAAGATTTCAATAGATCATTTTCCTCTTTTCTTCCCTTCAGAAAAAGTAAGGAAACGTAGAAGTTGATATGCAATAATCATTTGTTTATTGAACCCATGCTTTTCCTCTTTAAGAAGAACAGTATTATGTTTAAATCAGTACATTGAGATTACTGTTAGATACATGCACATGATTCATAAACCACTGAAAAATATTAGAGGCTAAACTGCCCTGATTATTAAGGTACTCATAATCAAAGTAGTCTATAAATGTGCACACATTTAGTTACATTGGTTCAGATGGAGAATTGTAACTTGTTCAGTTGTAACTCAGGTCTGTTTGATTGTATTCCCATGTCCATTTTCTGCAGCTAGTATGTGATGAACATTTCTCCATTTTCAACCAACCATCAGCTAACAAGTGTAATTATTTTTGCATGCTTATTAATCAGATATCATGATGAAATGATTTATTCCCAAGCAGATCATAACAAATGAGGAGTATATAATGTTGATGTTCTCTGTTAAAGAGTAACAGCTGTTACAGTATTTGAAGTTCTTATTACTGTTGACCCCTATGCAATGCATACATATAGCCTATCACAGGCTCGGTTATGGTATTTTGTGTATGGATCTGTTTAGAGTAGATGGGACAGTAAATGACATTTTATTTTCTGGGGCTATATATTTAGCTGCTAGAGCATGACCGTACCAGTAATTGTTACCTCATGAGTATACACTATGGAATATCTAGATTTTCACCTATTTAAAAGGAGGGGGGGAAGCATTGAATATGCTTATGTAATGGGCTATCAATTGAGGTAGTTAAGAACAAAAAGATGACTTTCTAAACAGTAGTCATGTCTATTGTCTCCACTGGATTAGTGTCACTGCCTATGCTTTTTAATGCACTTGTCATCCAGGATAAATGGAGATTGACGGCAACTATTAGACTATTTTTGCACACTTTCTGTGGCTCAGTGCTGTTCTGCTTGACAATGTTGTTGTGTAAAAAGGTGACATCCATCAGCTATATTGTTCATTCGTTCAAATCATATGTTGATGAATGTCAGTGTAGTACTACTGACTTAAAACATAAGAAGTCTCCGGGTCACTGTGTCAAACCTCTGTAGTCACAGCCATTAATGTAAAAGGCATTAAATCCAGAGAGTTCTTGACCATAAATCACAAGCCACAGAAAACCCATTACACTAAAACACTTACATACAAAACACCAAAAGCCTCAAAATACATAGTATGCTTCAGAAAAAGAGAAAACAAGAGGTGTTACCAGTTTCCTGGAATCCTTAAGTACCAGAAAATTTGTTAGGTGCTAAAAATTGTTAGCATTAGCCCAAATGCTCTGGACTTTTCCAGGAAGCTAACTGCACCCTGTGCTTCAGAGCAAGGACTCGCATCCCTCGGGATACTACTTCACTCAATGTGTACAAAAGGCCCCTTTTCATGCTCAAGTCTCAATGACAGTTATCCTATCATCCATCAATGCAATATAGGACCTTCTCCTCTTCTCTTGAAGCCAGACATCCTCATTTTCAGTCCCTAAGGCATGACTTTGCACTTTATATTATTAAATTTAAACCCAGTTCTATTACTACAGGTAACAAGGACATTTATTCTTACCATACGGTAATCTAACTGTCTGCATAACTGGCAAACTCCGTTAACTTTGTGTCAGCCACAAACTGCATTTATCTCTTGATTATTCTCTTTTCTTCAAAATCCATTCTAATGCTGTGCATGGTATTAAGGCCAAACTAAAAGGTTTGTATTTCTTATAGCTGAATATCTGATACGGCATATGTACTTTCACATTGTAATCCTCTATCCATCATCTCTAACCAGTAAACCAAGTTAATTCCAAATTATGAGCTACCTAAATAGAAAAGACAATTATTGAGTGAATCATTTTGCCTCTCCAACAGAGGATTACAAACATTATGGAGTTCCTATCCCATGGTGGTGATCTAAGGGATGAGGAAGTTCCCCGAATGGCACCGCTAACGTATCTCCTTTCCTGTTCCCAAATTGCCCATTCACCCCAGTCCTTGCAACAACGCGCTCCCTGCCTCCATGCTCTGCATGCACCAGTTTTACACTTGCTGACTGTGGCAGAGATGGCATTTTCTGGGGCCAGGGCTATGTGTGTGCTGACAACTTAACTTCTACGTTGTTGTCCAGGGCGCTCCTGTGTCTCTGGGTTAAGCCTCGCAGTCACTGCTGGGGTAAAACCAGCATTGAAGACTGCATGAATCTCTTGGGTCATATTTTGTGCGAGCCTGTCGTAAGTACCTCAAGTCTTTGAACCCTCTCCTTCTCTGATTGATACTGCTCCAAACATTCAAAATGTTTTGGGGGAGGAAGAGAGAAAGGTGGAGCGACAGGTAGACCAGTAGATAAAATGCAACTGTACAAACCTTGCTTCATTGAGAAATCATGCGAAAAGCAATGTAAAATATGCTTTAATTGTAGCTGCTTAATATTAGTTGCGCGATTTTGCTAAGGACACAGCCCCTTTGTCAATTTTCCCTTTGCTAAGCACACAGGTGGTTCAGCTGTGCATTTCCCATGTGCAACTTCCTTTGAATTACTGTATTCATTATTTATTTACTGTTACATTTGTTGTTCGTATACCTATTTAAATAATATTTAATTAAAAGGATACTTATTTGGACTGTGGTTATTCTACATAAATATCAGAAATCACAATTACAATTTATTAATATAATCAATCTGTACTATTGTATCTGGAACAGGTTGAACAGAGAAGTTGTGGATGCCCCATCATTGGAAGTGTTCAAAGTCGGGTTCAATGGGACTTTGAGCAACCTGATCTAGTGAAAGATGTCCCTGCCTATGCCGGGGGGGTTGGAACTAGAGGATCTTTAAAGGTCTCTTCCAACCCAAACCATTCTGTGATCTTTAGGACAGCAGCACGTACTCTTCACCTAGGAAGAATATTTAATTCTATTTGTTGCAGTTTTGCCGAGCTGCTTGGCTTTGTTTTTTGTCTGGGAACCCACAGCAACTATACGGCTAAGAAAAGTTGATAGTTGCCCAGATGGTAGCAGTCATCAGATGAGAATGATGGTGGAAGCAGTATTACGGACATATCCATTTAAAATTTTAGTATTTCCAGCAGGGCTGTCTTTGAGGAACTAAGGATCCTTTGGATCTTTTATGTGTTTTCAGGCAAGCAGACAGCAGAAAAATACATACTAGAAAAGAAGTAAGCAAGACAAGTCACTGACTTGCTTACTAAGGTAAAGTAGTTTGCTTTTGGATTCTCTAAATTTATTATTTGTTAACTGACATGCTGAGATTAAGCTGACAAGTAGAAAGAATAGGACTCTCATCTTAGTTTGTAATCTAAATCAACAGAAGAATATACAGACTGTCTAAAGGACAGTATTAGAGTGGGCCTTTATTGCTAAAAATGCAGTTTTCCCTGTAAGTTTTATGTAACTTTGACTCTTACTGAATTTGATGGTAGTGTGGTCTAGTCAGAATATTAATAATAGAATTTTTACCTGAAATATACAGTCTTACCTAAACATTACAGTCACCCAACTACTGGGTGTAAAAATTTATTGACAGATGGTGCCAAAATGCTGAGAAGCCAATGATGTCATTTAGTGGAGCATATGCAATCTAAGTGTTTAAGAGCCACAGGGAAGAAGTAGGACTCAGGAAAGTTTCACATGAAATCATTGTAGACAGGTCATTATAAATAGTCAAATTCCTGCAGGAGCCAGCAATGAGATGGCAGTAGTCGAAGGAAAATTGGCAAGAGTCTTTCTATCAGCAGTGAAGTAGCATTACCCGTGTGCTCTATTTTTAATTGGTTAAAAATGCTTACACGCAGACTTGCATACATGCACGCCAGGATCTTCACAATACTGTTAGCAGAATTTTACTACTGTAAGTGTTTGGTGTGTTCCCATATAATTAAATCTAATTTATTTCATAAGGTGAATTCTTTAAGAAGCTCTGCTTACCAAGGTGTAAGCAGATCATAGTAAAATGATCATAGCATTTTGTGTGTTTGTGATGGGTTTGAGATATTGCTCTTCTCTTCCCACACAGGTTTTTAATAAAAGTGCTGCCAGTTTGCTGACCTTCCCCTCTTCAAGGTTAATGGTTTGTTATCTATAAATTACTTTTCATGATACAGCTTGGGTTATGAACTCCAAAATTGTCTTCTGTGGGCTCTCTCTTCAATTTGTTTTAGGCTCAGAGAAAAGCACATTTCCTAGTAACTGAGGCAGATTTCACAATAGGAGAAAGTACTACAGGAATGAAAAGAGATAATGTCAGCTTCAGAAACTTGCCATTTTGTTCTATAAGAAGACATACAATTATTTCAGTTGGTCGATGTTGTGGAACAACTACTGTCATGTTCTCTAGTAAAGCTGAGTGCCTACATGACTGCAATTTACCAAACACTGCCCCGACTCCTTTTTTCTTGCATATAGAGCCTCTAGGCTAAAGATGTTACAGAGAGACAACAATTAGCGACATTGCATTATTGTAAAGGTTTAGAAACATGTTAATAGTCAGACAATTTATAATATGCAGTCTTTGTTATCGTTATGGAACATCTGTTACTTAAGAGCCAACTCCATAATAAACCATGCCCTAGTATTTTATAATCCTGTCACAGTGTAATAGGGAAAAGTAGAGATGATATTAAATTTGATCTTGAGAGGTAGCGGACATATTTGCATCCCACTGAGGACAGCACAAGCAGAAGGTGTTCAGCAACACCTTGCAGCTTTCATATACTTTAATGATATATCACATAATTCTTTACCAGTTGGTCCTTGCCACTCTTTAAACTTTGAGAGTGAATTTTGTAAGAAACCAGTGACAAGACCCCAGTGGCACGTTATTTCTGTACCCAGGAAATACACATTTGCTTTCAAGCTCTAGGAAACATTAGAATATCTACACTGTCAAAAAATATAACTTCACCACTTCAGCTGTAATTTCAGTCCTAAAAATAGCTGTAAGAGTCTCTCATCCAGTCTGACTGTTGTTTGCTAGAGATAATTTACTCTACATGATGCTATTTCAAAAGGAAGGTAAAAATCAGACAATAATGCAAGCAAAGCTTTCTCGGCATATTTGTGGTACCTTTGCACATACAGTATTGCAAACTGCTTAATTTGTTTAATTTTGTATAAAGCATCACACTTCTTTTATTTTTAAGGCTTTTTGAGTGATACATGGCAGTATACTCCAGAATTACAAGCTGTAATGACTCTTACCGCTTTATCAACAGCGATAGCAAAGACCAGATTTTTGCTTATGGTTAACTAATAACAATTTTATCATTGCCATTCAGAAACTGCTGAAATTATGTCAGCTTATTCCAACAGGCAATAAGCCCAACTTTTTTTGTCCGAGTTGTTGGAAAAGGTTTGCTAATTTTCATCTATTTCACAAATACACCCTCCATACATCCTTCTCCCATTTAATTACTTCATCAGTCCATTATATTGTGCATCAGAGCACACTCAGTGGAACTCACTTTTATTTTCCATTCTCTAAGACTGAGTTATTCAATGGCTGTGACGTACTAGTTTTTTGCCTACAGAGATCATTATTAAAATCTCTAGTTACAGCTTGAAGACTTTGCACACATGGCTATCTCAGTCCAATTTTATCCAACATTTAAAAAATGTTTTTAAAATGTATGCTCTTTTAAAGAAAAAGAGCAGACATTTTCTGTGTTTCCAGGGGATGGCTATTCCTCTTTCTCTTAACACTTTTTTCTTATTTACATTTAATTTCCACTCTTTTACATGGTGCACTGTAATTACACATTTAAACCAACAAAATCACACACATGCCATATGTTATTTGTGAGAAAGAAAATGCCTAATTGTAGCATTTTCCATATTTTGTCAATTTTGTTATGGAAACACACAGCCAGCTTTGAAAATACATTTCTGTTAACACCCAAACTGCCAAAAGTAATCTAGAAATTGTGTTTTGAGGTATAATTTGATCATCACGAAACATCACAGTTGTCTTATTGCTTCTTATTTAGTTTTTCCTGTTTAATTAACAGCTACCTGTGGACAGAAAAGAATCTTTTTGCTATCAAATATAAACTCAACTCCTGCCACGTTTTGCTGAAATATTGACTTTCTGTAACTCTTCCTTTCTCAATTACTTAAGTTACTCACAGCAACCAAATCCAGGGTTCCTATACCACTAGCAGGCAATATAGGTCTGGTTTTCATCTACTGGAAGGGACAAAGATCACTGGGAGTGTGCCAAGCACCAGCACTATCAAAATCAGCACGGGTTTGAATAAAGGTGCCGAAGTAAACAAACTTCCCAAAAGTGGCACTCAGCTTCCATTTGTGTTCAGTGAAAGGACTTTCAAAAAAGCAAAGTTAGAAACATCTTTAAGTGACTCTATTTCTTGAAAAATAGGCCTTGTTAAGAGGTCTCAGACCGGGGACTCGATTCCAAACGCAAAGCTTTAAAGCGTCCAAGCGCTGTTTTCTAACATGGTTTAGAACGTGACAGTTTCAAGCTGGCCTCCTTAAGTAAAATATGCACTGAACTAAGAAAATCTTCCAGGAGTGATGAATCTGGTAGTGGTACCCTAAAACATCAGCTTTAAAGCAGCAGTGATCCATTATGAAATAGATGTTATAAAAAGATTAAAAGCTTTAGGGTTAAAGAGAAAGAACAGGGTGCTGCAGCATTTCTGTCAGAGTAAATCAGGATAGTAAAACTATCAATTCTTTTACCACTATGCAAAATTTATATTGTTTAAAACCCTAAGCCTTTCATCATCTAAATTAAAAGTATACTGTGTTTATTGAATTCAGAGATTAGCTTGCTGTTATACACAGTAGTCTTACTTTGATGTCTCAGGATTAATATTCATGAAGTTTCAGACTATTAATTACACATGTAAAACATCTGACAAGAAACATATCTTACAGACTACTATTATTGTAGGATGCTTTTAGTTCTGATTTTATCTTTCATTTTGCTGTGGATTCCCACAGAGTTTTCATACTGTCAAACAACATTTTAAGGTTGGTTCTGGCAGGTTTATCATATTGATGGATCTGGCTAAAACTTAGACATCCAAATCCAAAGGACATTTCTCAGTTTCTTTCTCATTTTACATAGTTTTACATGAGTGACAACTTTCAAATTCAGTTGCCTAAAATGTTGTCTGAACTATCAGCAGAATTGGAAATCACCAGAAACGGTTCACTCCTCAATAAGTTCAGCCCAGAATATTGCACACTACGCGCACTATTGGCCAATATTGACACCTGTCACTTTTCAAAGAGTCTCAAAGACATGAAACCTTTGTCAACTGTGATAAAAATCACAATTCACCAAAAAAATTGCCTTTTTCCACATTCGGGAGACATAGCAATAGGAACATGCTGGTTTGAACATCCCAAGGATATTCAAAATTCTCAAGAGCTGTTGTAACTAGCCTGAAGGAGAAAGGGAAAGTGAAGGAGCGGGGGAAAGTGTCCCACCCCTGTCTCCCCCATAGATTGGTTCCCCCAGCAGAAACGGTAAAAGGTGTAATTATTAACAGTTTCGAAAGGTGGCTCCCGAGGTACGGAGATGACAGCAACGCCGAGTAGAAATACAGAAGTACAAATACAAAAATTAGTCTCACGACCAATAGTTTTATCACATCATAAACCAGTAGTGTTACAC
>NW_008824445.1:2581707-2582783 GCF_000699105.1 Pygoscelis adeliae
TAGCCGCCTGGGCACACTGCCGGCTCATGTTCAGCCGGCTGTTGACCAACACCCCCAGGTCCTTTTCCGCCAGGCAGCTGGCGAGAGAATCGGAAAAAAAAAAGTAAAATACATGGGTTGAGATAAAGACAGTTTAATAGGACAGCAAAGGAAGGGAAAAAAAAATAATAATAATAATAAAAGAATATGCAAAATAAGTGATGTACAATGCAATTGCTCACCACCCGCCGACCGATGCCTGGCCAGTCCCCGAGCAGCGGCCCCCCCAGCCAGCTTTCCCCAGTTTATGTACTGAGCATGACGTCCCATGGTGTGGAATGTCCCTCTGGCCAGTTTGGGTCAGCTGTCCTGGCTGTGCCCCCTCCTGGCTTCTTGCTGTTGGGGCATGGGAAGCTGAAAAGTCCTTGACTAGTGTAAGCACTGCTCAGCAACAACTCAAACATCGGTGTGTTATCAACATGATTCTCATGCTAAATCCAAAACACACCACTGTACCAGCTGCTAGGAAGAAAATTAACTCTATTCCAGCCAGGACACACATGGCACCAGTGCTTTGAAAGTAGTATCAGTCACTTAAACAGAAAAATAGCAGCAGAAAAATCAAACATTACATGACGAAAAGTCTAGCCCTGCCAGGTAACATCAGTTACACTGTTAGCTCATATTGTGCTTAGTTCTAGCTGGCACGGTGACTATATGAGCACTATAATAACTATAATTCAGGGAGTCATGCACAATAAGCGAACAGTTAAATGCATTGCTTTCTCTGATTAGCTGCTTGTGGTAGAGAACCGTTCTTGATGGCAGGTGAAGGCTGCCTGGGAACACCAGCTTTTGGCTGCAGGCTTTCTTCGGCTGTTTTATGAAACTTCCTATCGTCAGACTCCAAGCACAGAGCTGTGTAAGATCTGATAAATCAAGAATGTGAGACATTTAAATACGATATGAAGGTAAAGACAATGTAAACTATGATTTCCAAGTACATTAAGGGAAGGCCATCAACCATAAGAGTTCTTCTGAGAGACCAAAATGCATGGTGACAATTTGTGGGATAAGTTGGGGGGGGGGGGGAACCT
>NW_008824445.1:2582818-2602083 GCF_000699105.1 Pygoscelis adeliae
ATGCCCCCCCCCCCCCCAAAGTAGCCAAAAATACAAGAAATGGTAAGCTGCTACTTTTTTCAGAATTCAAGCTAAAACTCAAAACCAAAAATCATGCATCACTTGTATGGTAATTACCATACACGACAGCTGCTGTGCAGAGACCACTACCCACCTATACCTCTCTGATGCTGCCTAAAAGCTTCTACCTGGTTCCCGTAGTGCAGGAGAGAAACTGCATAAACTGCACAGCAACAGCAACAAAAAGCAATAACAAAAGCAAATGTCAGAATTTGAATTGCAAACTATAGATCAGCCTTGACTGCTAAACTAAATCCAGATTTGAACATTAAAGGTTTGGAGTTGCTCTGCTGGGGCTAGAGGTTGCTTCTACTCATCCCTTCAGTAAACTGCTGGCTATTACAGGTAGACTAGAGCTGGTAGGGATGGAGAATCATTGCATAGCAACTCTCAAAGATAAGTTCACAGGATTCATAGGAAAGATTTACTATTTTAATAGAGAATACATACCAAATTACTCCTTATATAATAGAGAATGATTTTTCTAATAGAGTTGTGGTGCAGGAATATAAATTTCTAAAACAGAGACTAATTTCTCCTGAAAACAAAATATATTTTAAACACCACTATGTGAGCCCTAACTCCCACTGAAATCTCTGGATTTGGAAAACCACAGAATTAATCTTTTGAAAGGCACTGAATTTCCCACCAATTTGAAATTTTGGAGCTTCAGTTTTGCTGTCTTTCAAATTACACTTTCTTGAATATGGTCTGTGCAAATGCATATTATTCCTTACATCAGTAAATCTATTAAGCTGTGTGTTTTGTTCCAACACAGCAATGTCATCACATAAAACTGGTTTCAGTTTAGCTCTCAGTGTAAAAGATTAAAGGGAATGAAACAAATGCCATTTTTCAGTCCTACAATTATTCCCTGAATGCTTGATGGGTAAAAAGACTTAAAATGCCCAAACACAAACCAATGAAATATTAACTGCTAAGAGCAGTTATTTCCCTCTAAAAGTATTGATACTAAATTATTTCATGACATGCATAGTCACACCTGAAAGAACTCAAAAGCCACAGACTATGAACCTGGAAAAGATAATGGAGTAAGCAGCTCTCTATTACTAGCTACTGCTGTACTTTTAGGCTGTTTTATGCTAATAAACATTGTAAGAATCTATTTACATGCATACAGTAATAGGCAACATATTTTTTAACTCATGCTAATTTGTAAAACAAACTTCAAGATCCTATGTTAAGGAGATTAGCTAAACTGATGTTTTATGTGACTGATTTTTTGCAAAATACATTACAAACTTTCTTAGTAGGAGTTGAAGGTGAGAGCTGTAGCAACCGTAGAGCACCACAGGGCATTTGCAGCTTTTAGCATTACCAGAAGAATATCATATAAGATAATTTGTATATCTGGCACTTTGGGTTCTAGGTACTTCTGCTTTTAAGACAAGATGGTAGTGAAAAGTTGCATTCTACTGAGTATTGTAAATAAATAATGTAAAAAGAAATAGGAAGGGAGGTTAAATCAGCAGAAAATTCTACTGGAGAACAACTAACTTAATGGGTGCATGTTAACACCAGCCACTTTTCTGGGTACAGATATAGGAAGGCTGAAACTCAAAGCACCCCATATGCTCTCTATGATGAAGAAGTCCATATTAATGGAATTAATATGTGAAGTCCAATTAATCAAGTGCTGTACCTGATCAAGAACTATTTGTATGCGTTTTATAATGCTGGTCCTTTACTAATAAATTCTGTAAAAATCTATGACAAATTCAAGATTCTTGCTTTGGTAATTTGTCCCTTTCTTCACACCAGAAATGACGAGAGGTATCCCCATATGAGACAGTCTCATGCTGTGCACAGGAACTTAACGCTAACTCTGCAAGATCTACCGTAGGCCCAGGATCAGAATCATAACACTCAGCATGGGCCTGAAAATAACGGTGGCCTATGGAGAAATCTGGTCTGTGCTCAGGAAAACTAGTTTTCTGATAAAGGTTACCATTTCAGTGTACAGAACCGAGGGATCAGAATGTTCTTCTGATTAGAAGGTGCTTAGATTTTTAAGGGAAAACTACAAATTATTTTATCAGGGCATTCTGTTCTCAAGGAATAATGCCTGAGTGATTAAGAAGCATCTCTTAAGAATTATTGTAGATATGTCACCCTGGTCTCCTAAAACTCTGCAGGATTTGCAACAGCTTACTGAGCTTTCTGTTTGATTAATAAAACTTAGAACTTATATAAAACCATGCTCCAAAAGTGAACTCCTATTTTCAACATTAATATACTGAATGAACTATCTGTATCTATTCTCCCCTAAACTGTTGGAGACATACAGTAAACTTATTTTTGAAAGAAAAAGAGTAACGCTGTCAACTTTTTCATGCTATGTTTCAACTTGCTGGTAAAATCAAAAGGGAAGCCCTTGGAATATAAAATAATTGTTTACAATTGTCTTTTTGATACGTTTTTCTGTGCCACAGGTACAGTACAACAATGCAATTGATCTGCCACTCAAACCAATCATTATTTTGCCCTGCTTTGTCTGCCCATGGGCTACCACGTGGTTTACTCCCTGGCAGTTAAATGAATCCTCAGCATTGCATTGGGAGGTTTCAAGCACTTCAGTGGAAAACCAAAGAGTGGGAACCACTAGCTAAAAGCTGCAGGACTCCTGGAGCTCTTCTCCAGGGTTTGGGATGCTACTAAGAGGGTTATAATCGATCTTTGTACTCCTGAACAAATTCCTGTACAGGGCTCGTTTTGGTGCCACAAGTTCCTCGGGCAACTACAAAATCCCAGGATCAGCTTTAAAATAGTCACATTTTCTTAATCAACATATTCTGAGCAATTGGTTTTAGAATGTCAGAGACAGAGCAGTAGACACAGCGATTTATCACTCATTTTTTATTATTAGTGGGAGGAAAGAGAAAATACCAAAATGGTCTTTTGCCTGGCTTCTACCACCTTCAAGGTCTTCTGTCAGCCCTGTTTCAGCATTGCCTGCTTGAGAGACTGATAGAAGCAAAATGTTTGGGCCATGCAGCTAAATCATCTTATGGGATGAAGAAAATTTCTTCATCCTATAAAATGGTAAAGGGAAAAGTACGTCTATAACATTCCCCATCAACATAAATTCAAATTGTAACCAACGGGCACAATTATCTCACATATCAATCAAAATCGGTATTTGTTCCCTCAAAAGGAAGGGAGATGGAAAACCAGGAAGCATTACATCATAGGAAACAGATCTCAGCTCAGTAACTGGAGAACACTTGCAAGCTTCAGAATCAAAATTTGTCTGATAAGGTCTGAGTCACTGGAGAAATGTATATGATTAGAAGCATTTAGAGGAGAAATAGTATCTTGCTACTTCCTCTCTAAATGTCTTCATGACTGATTTGTATCCAGTTGTTCTTGCGCCAGCGCTGTCTTTCAAATTCAGTAGCCTCCTTCTTCGGTAGTGTTCATGCCTCTGACGTTCATACAGGTAGCAAGCATACCCTCTTAGTTTGATTTTGTCATGGTAAAAAAGCTACGCTCTTCTAGTTTCTCATAGTAAGGCCAAATTTTACTCCTCTGATCATCCCACTGCTCCACATCCATACTGGTTTCAATTAATCTAGTTTGGAAATGAGTGACTCTAACTACCAGATGAGGACGCAGTTATGTCTTATACGAAGGGTGTAACATTTTTCAGCTGACACTAGAAATCTGTTGTGAGACATGGCCTGGCATTTGCCTTTGAGTTGTATCACACTGGTGGATCATAATGATTCTGAGATCTCATACCGCACCCAGATTTTTCCTCACCTCATTGCCACAGAGAAGATCCTCCCTATGAGCTGGCTTGCGTGATCAGAAAAGTCAGCCAGAAGTACAAAGATTAAATATCAATTTACTAATGTGTATTCAACTAGGTTAATAAAGCAAACTCATGCTGGTAGCCTGTTTTTACTGAGCTGTGTGCTTCATTTAGTTAAATTACCTAATCCAAGTAAATTACCATGTTTATTAGTACTTCCTATCAACTAGTCGCAACACACCATCTCTCTCAGTAAATTATACCAGAGGGAAAACAGCTCGCTGTTGCAATATGACTGTCTGGGACCGAAAATTCTTGTATATGAATAGTTCTGAAAGCTCATCTGAAGACTTACATTCTTAAAATCTGCCCACTATAAGTCATTCTCGCATTGAAACAACTAGTGAAAACAATAATCCATGTAACAACTGCCTGAAAAAAAGGGAAGGCAAAATGAACTCCCATTAAAAGCAAACAAAAGATGAACGTGTTTAGGAGTTAAAAATTACTCACGAAAGAATATATGACTCACAAGACAGAGACTGGGCATTAAAAAGACAAACTTAAGAACTGTATTATGCAAACACAGAACTGCCTTAAATGTATAGATGTCATTTATACCTTACACATACAACTTATAAATATTCTGCTTTTAATGCTACATGTTGCCTGTTACCAGGCATCAGAGGCCGCTAGTTCTGACAGAAAAATCAATACCATTTTGCCAACGATTCACCTTTATCAGTCCATCTTTTTACAGTAATCTCTTCTTTGATCTGTTTGTTTGCTGTCCTTTTATTTCTCCTTGCAATTTGAAGGGAAATTGCCTTTTGAACTTTCATATTTGTTTCTAACTAGAAAAAAATATGTTTCAAATCTGGTACACTTCTCATTTGGACAAGGGTGTGTGTGTGTGTGTGTGACCGGTCAGTCCAACTACCTCCACACTGTCCAAAAGCAAAAAGGAGGAAACCTACATGGCTGCATTTCACCTCAATTTAAAACAAGGTTTGTAAATATAAAACTATTCCAAACTGCAGTGTATGTATTTAGAACAACACGGTCTAATTTATCTATATATATAAATGCACAATTTACCTCCACTATTATGCATAGATGTTTTCTCTGTTATCTATTCCAGAATCTAGGAAAAGTTCACTATGCAGGAACATTCAATTATTTTTAAAACCAACAAAACCATGATGTTCAACCACCAGAAACATAGCATCCACCAGAAATCAAATGCATGCTAGTGAAATATGATTAAAAATTGAAAGAAAATACTTTCCAGTTGCATTTGCTTATTGTTTTCACCTGTACCTTGTTAAACATGTATATAGAAAATCTCCATGTTATTACTGCATCACAAAGCACTGTCCATGCTCACCAAATTTAACAAACATTAAAATCTAAAACAACATGATAATTTGAGGTGACACTGAAGTAGCTGGTGATCTTGATTACATTTAAATCACAGTCAGTACCATTATGCTGCACATTGCACCCTTTTATCTATGTTGCATATCATTTTATTAACATGGTCTTCAGCCGCTGGATAAAGAATTTCTATAGACGTAATAACCAACAAAAGTTTGCATTTAATTTACTAGCCTTTCGTCACTTTACTGTGTGATAAAATCAGAACATAATGAGCTGGCAGTACAATAAACCTTTCATTAGATATGAACTCATGCAGCTGAAAGAAACATACACAGTAAAAATTTAAAAATAGATGTGCTTTGTCTCCACAGAAGAAAGGTTAGCTCCTCTTTCAAGATGGACAGCCATTCTCATCCTTGCTTACATAGTGCACAATCTGCCTGTTTAAAGAAGATAGATAGGCAAACCCTAAGACAGATAGATTTTCAGGGGTGCTTAAGTGGTGCTAAACTGTATGGAAGGATCCCTCTTCCCCTCCAGCACAACGAGGACAAAAGTCAAATCAGTAACTCACTATCTCCATCCGTTCAGGCCAGGAGAAGAAACTTTGGCTGCATTGAGGGCCTGAATGAAAATGCAAGTGAACTAAGGGGCAGGGGACTGGGTGCGTGGATGCTCCTGTTATCATACTGTGAGTAAAACATAGGGAATTTTGTAGTTCAGAGTTTCAAAGGTTTCAGAAGTTATCTGGGAGGTGGAGGGGGGAAGAGAGTCAAAGACCTTTAAGCTTGCTTCACAGAAGTTCAGCTAAAAATATTGTCAGAAAAAAATGACTAGCCATGTTTGCATGGAGTTATTACAGAAGAATAACTGTAATGCATGAACTAATTTAAAAAATAATGATTGGCCAAATTAGCGCAAAGATAAAAAGAAAAGAATACTGGGTGGGATATCCTCTACCGGGAAACATTTGTTAAACTGATTGGGTTTTTTACTTTTTGCATCTGTAGGAATCTACAATTAAAATAGCTTCTTTGGTATTCATGTAGAGGAACATGCTTTCCAAGGAAAAAAATAATTGAATATCAAATTCAAGAAGGAAAAAGAACTCAAATATACCAAGGACTTTCAAGGACGTATGGCTAGGTATTTTTCAGCATATTTCAAGCTCTGCAGTCTGGACAGTTCATCTCTTTTCCTCTGCACTGCCAAAATGAAATGAAGTACGGATTATTATTGAAAGCAAGCAAACCTGCAACAGCACAGAAAAGTTGAAATAGGGATTGAGAAAACTGAAGCCCAGTAGTATCATCTTCAATTAAATATAATTTAAGTGATCTGGAGTCATTAACTTCTTAATTTGCAGCTTGCCCCATTAAACATGGGGCATTTTGTAGGTTTTCTTCTTATCAGCTGACTCATACAAAGTAAATTCTCCGATGTAGTAGATCTATTTGCATTATAAAGAACTGAAGTTTAAATTCTTGGTTTTCACTTGGCAACACAGGCTTTAGAATTCGGTGCTTAGACTAAAGTGTATACTATATTTAAAGTGAGATTTTACCATAATGATGATTAATGGCTAATTTTTCTGTCTGAAAATAAAATGAGTAGCTGGCATGGCATTTTGGACTTTTACCTTTGTAATACTAAAAACTACTTCAGTTCTTTCTTCAGTAAATTTCAGGGTATGCAAGAGCACTTTTGAAATGAACATTGAGAAGTGAACGATGACTGCCATCAGGCAATGAATGTAGTTAAAAGGACCAAGTGGTTTTTTCACAGATTGTCAGTTGTCTGGTCTGGAAGCTGCAGTTTGCTTTTCAATTAATTGTATTTATATGATCAAAAGTTAGGTGTGTGTTAGGTGTGAGATGATAAACAGGCTTGTGGTTAGGACATCCTACTCGCTCCTTTTGACGTATGAAAACTAGTAGGTCTTATCTCAAAATTTCTCTTTGTCCTTTTTCTGTTTGGAAAGGAAATAACAGGTTTACATTTCACTCCCTTTTCTTCAGCAAATATCTTTGTACCCTACAGTAACTCAAAAGAAATCCAATGTGGATATTAACACAGACAAAAGAAGAAACAAAGATAAAATTTTAGTTCCACAGAGTGAAAGGTAAGAAAAAATTCTAAAATCTGATGAGGGCTGAATTATTTTATGCAAAGTCCTTTTCTGCATCTTCCCACATTTGCATTTCAGATGAAATATGTTTTCCTTGCTTCTGTAAAGACTACAGAATGAATCTTAATTTCCTGTCCATATTTACAGACTCTGAACAGCATGTTGTAAGAGGCTTAGCTGTATTGACTTAACAGTTCTTTCAAAAAGCTGGAGGCAACATACTTCGAACAGAAGTTTCTACCTGAACCAAAAATTGGTCTGTGTAGATAATTTAACCATCCTTTGTTATATTGCTAACTGTTGCTCATATTCCTCTCTCATTTGTGTACATTTGTAAGAATCACTCAAAACCTAGTGACCTGGAGGTACCAAAGCACACCTTTGTACTGCCACCCTACTGCTAACGTATCACCTTCCACCTTATAAGGCGGATACATGTTATAAAAGCGAGTTCCTAAATTTCAGAAGTTAATAGATTGTTAGATCTAGAAATAGAATGACTTGGAGCACATAGTCATGGGATCTAGTAAAAAAGAAGGCAATGTAGGAGGAAAAAATCTGCTCTAGGTACCAAAGGTCAAAGCTTCTAAACTAGATACTGTGGAATCACACAGATGGGCTGTAGGAAGGTGGCAGCTCATGTTACACTGCTTTATCCACCTTCTTCCCCACCCTTAAGTAGCACTAGAAATAATATTTTAAAAATACACTGAATATTTTTCATTTATTAAGTTTTCTGAATCAGTAGTGTCAGTGAAAAAGATATGAAATCATTAGGTTGAAAGTAAGTGGTATGTTCAATTATCATCTGATAAAAATAAAATATGCAGAAGACAATCCATCTTTTAATGCAGTCTGTAGCCAAAAAAGAGCACAGGTCGCTCTGCCTTTGGCTGGGTGCTAATATCTTACCATTATTAGCCTACTGCGACAGTGTTCACACACTTGTCAGATATATCATCTACGGATAATTTAATTTGTCAGACTGACAGTTATTCTTTCTTTGGATTAATTAGCTCGGGAGAGTTACCAAAAAAAAAAAAAAAAAAAAAATTAACAAACCCCCCTTATCGTTTTTGCAGCTCTTCACAGAAAAAGATGAATTCTTCAATCTGAAGAGAATTTAAATGAAACTCCAGCCCAGCTTCTACATCTGAATTTCACTGGACTCTGTATACACTACTCAACGCGGGTAGAGGACTTGGAGCTCTCCATTGTGGTAATAGATTCTTTAACTAAAAGAACATTCTACTAATACACAGAAGTTAACTGAAAATTTTCTTTCAGTAGATTTGCATCAATGCAGGGAAATATTTCATTTAAGGAAAAAGTTCAGAAAAGCATCACTCCTACAGAGGGATAATCATAGAATCATAGAAACATCAGCATTGGAAAAGACCTCTGGAGGTCTCTAGTCCAACCTCCCACTTGATGAAGGTCTATTGCCAACAGCGGGTATGGGGAGCCTGGGCTTTGTACAGCTGACCCCAGAAAACCTCCAAACCTTGTGTGACACCTCTTGCAGTGCAGGACTACCCTCCTCCTCAGCATTTTGTGACTATATAGGATTGAAGATTAGGAAAAGTGTCAACAAGTATACCAGACATGATCACACCTAAACATTTTCAGAATAACTCATCAAAAGTGTGAATGCCCTTTTTCTTCTACAGTCATCGTATTCTCTGAAATGTAGCAATGTGTGTAATCTCAAAGGTGTCTTGCCTAATTTGCAGTACTCTCTTTCATTAATAAGCAATCAGATTAAACTGCAAAGGCAGTTGTCATGGTCCATAGATATTTAACGTTAGGAAGAATTTGAGATTTGTAAGGTACAGTTAAGATTACCTTCTAATCTTTTTCCTTATTAACACATGAAGATATATCAAAATACAACACAGCCTTAAACCGATCATCCTCCTGTGCAATTGCAGGAACCCAACAGGGAAGCACATTACATTTATTCTATATTATAGGCATAAAGCAGGTTGTTTTGTGGTCAACCTGACATTTAAATAAAGCAATTCAGAACAGTTTAGTTTTCTGCTTTACAGCAAGAGTAATGAAATCTGTATTGGTCCCAATCGCCACCTACGTTAAAAAACGTGCTGCTATCAGCTGTGGATTTCAGAAGGATGTTGTAATTAATGGCTTTCTGCTGGCTGCATTTTTAGTCACTGTGATGTGCATGGAGTTGGATCTCTTTCCAGATTTGGGTAAATGACAAATTTTCCCACATTTCTTTCACAATGATACCATTTCTACATGATTTTGCTGAGCATTTTTAGCATAAATACACATTTCTTTCACGTGTGTGATAAATAAGCATAATGAAATTGGTTTTAAGCAGCCACAGAGGACTACAACAAAAGCCCTCTGTTTAATAAATAGTGTTACACTTCAAACAAAGGTGGAAGAAAACTGAAGCTAGGCTGGGCTAGATTTTCCAGCCTGTGTCAACTGTTATATAGTTACACTGAGAGCAGTGGAACTGCATTGATGTAAGACAAGCTGATGTATTTAGAAAATCTCTGGGGCAGTCTTCAGTAGCTTAAACAGCAGTTATGCAGGCTGCCAGGCAACTCAGTGAGTGCTACCAAGAGTTTACCTTCAGAATTCCAAAGCATCTTTTCTTTTCCATCAAAATCAAATGGAGAAACTTGGGAAACACTATGTACACACACACAAAAAGAAAAGAAAAAAAGGAAAAAGAAACTGGAAATCACCTTACCCTCCTTCAAACTAAAGAACAGTATATTTTAACAAAAGACATTCCTTTCCTACAGAGATCCTCCCTGTTTGTCCCTACTCCCTCCATTTTAAATGAGATGCTTTAAATCTGTGGGAGAACGAATAGGTACCCTTTTACTGATTGTGTCTTGTATAGGTTATTTGTTTCTTTTTTTTTTTTTTCATCTTCACGCAATCAAAGAACGAGACCTACATGTAGCACTGAGACACGTATAGATTAACTGCTTGACTGTGCACTAAGGACTTTTGAGCGTCCAGCCCTCCTTTCTACAGTTTTAACTGGACCTCTGTCAAGTCCAGCTGCTTAGATTCATGAAAGTTTTGTGCAAACCTTTTACCTAAATTTGAACCAAAGGGGTCTGGTTACAGAAAAACATTTCCAGGTTTGAATTAATACCATTCTCTATCTTCTACCATGGCCTCCAATATGGAATTCAAGCTGCTGAGTTTTGATGTCTCATGATAAATATCAGAGAACATTTACTGTACTTTGACTGGAGAACTCAATGAATGAAAATGAAAAAAACTAGATTAAGTTCAGTTTTATGTTTTGTTGGAAACATTTAGTGCAACTAATATTCATGACTGTTCTGACAGCAGGGATCCAATGATTCAGAGATGCTGCTACAAAAGCTGCTGTAGAAGATGCTACAGAAAAAAAGAAAAGGACTCCACAGGCCTAAGACTGGGAAAAATTGGCATGTATTTCTTGCCAACTTTTATACCTGATATCTGTTACTGTTTTCAAAATTACTATTTGTACTAGATACAAGAGCTATTTTAACAGGAACTCCACAAGGCTATAACTTTGGCTACCATGTGCATCTGACTTGCACTGGATTTATGAAAAGTCAGCAGTAGAAGATTAATTGCCAATATGGGAGAAATCTACTGCCTAAAACGAAATTTACACATGGAAGATCTATTTGTTCAAGAACAAAGACCACATGTGTGCTGTGGAGGCCCCGGAGTGGGATAACGTTACCTGCTGATCAGCTACAAATTAGTTTGCATACATAAAACACAGAATCCCATTTATTGCATAGCTGGAGAGATGATTCGTTTCAAACCAGGTTTTGAAGGGTACCATATGTGCCGAAAGGATACCCTGCCTGACTGTTCCGAGTCAAGTGTTTGGTAGTTGCAGTACTTTATTTTGTTCTTGCTAGCATTTCAGCTTGCATGTCTCTGGCCTCTCTCGTACATTTTAATATACTCAGAACTAATTCATACTGTGCAGTAAACAGGAGAAAAACAGCTCAAATGGAGAAATTTGTGAAAAAAAATAATTTTTTTGGATAAAAATATACAGCCCCACAAAAAAGAACTTTGCAATGCCCATCACTATCCATCACAGAGTGCATGCAGGGAAACAAAAGTCTTATTTGCATCTTGCTTCTTTGTACTACGTTCTGTGGTAGTTTTTCTGAATAATTAAAGTAACAAGAGATTAAGCCATTATTGAGCCACTTTTCCTAAGGAAATGAGGCTTAGATTACAGTGTTTTCTCTCTGTTACTCATTAACAACATTTTTATTAATTATTGGTTGAATTCAGCTGAATCTGACAGAGAAGCAGACATCTCAAATGTAGGATGCTTCCTAGAAGTGAAAATCAACGGCTGGATAGAGGAATGTGACTCAGATTAGTGGTTCCAGACCCCGCAAAACCTCCAGGGATGGGAAGTCTGCACCATAAAGATTTGTATTACGAAAGCATGTAGTACATGTTTAACAACATCAATAAATTGGCAAGAAGTTTAATTCAGATTTTTTTCTCAAAAAAAATTTCCACTATATGTTTCAGAGAATTCAGGGTATGAGCGTGGAAAGAAACGGCTCAAGTATTTCTTCCATTTCCTTTTCTACTATCATCGTAGCTGAACCTGTTTGGTGTAAAACATACATGCATAGTCTGGAATGACAGAGCACAATACAAAATGTTAATATTTCAAATGGTTGAACAGTGCATACTGCATCAGACCAGAGCATAGTGGCCTGTATGCCAGGTTTTATTATGATACTCTGTACATGATACATACCTACATGCGTGTATGTACGTAGGTTCAAAACATATGATCAGAAGTACTAGTGACACTATTTTTACTTTCAGCCTTCAAAGTCAGATGCCATTTCCCTGTGTTTTCTACTGTATTGACTTCAGGTTTCTGTCAGTATAGAATACCTATAAAGCTCTCCAAAATATAATTGATTTGGCTTTTACCTCAGCATCACTACCTCGTACTCTCCTCCAAGGCAAAAGTATAAACCTTTGGGGAAGGAAGTTTTCTTGCTTCTGTTTTGGTTTTCAAGCACCAGCCACTTGGAGATGCTCAGGGATTTTTAAAGTTGAGGTTAATTCCAAGGAATCGAGTTACTAGGCAAGTAATATGGGTACTGAAGAGATATGTTGTATGGCTGTCAGATCTGTATACAATATATTAGGCAGCTATCTTTTGTGGGTCTACTAGCCTGGAAGGGAGATTTCATGACAAATGCAAAGAAAAAAGAGCATTTGGGTTTTGGGGGGGAAAAGCTCTGAAATTTTTCCTCTCTCATTTAAGATTATAGTATACTATTGCAATGACACCGAAAGCCTTATTAATTTTACTAATTAGCTGTGTACTTTCATTCTTTTATGGACTGGCTAGAAGAAATAAACACAAAGCCATCAGCAAACCTGTTGTGTCACTGACATACTAAAGAAAAATAGAAACTCTCTCTGCAAATTCATATTGTGAAAAGGAAACATTATTTCCAGTGCCTATTTAACCATCATCCTTGCAGATATAGGAGGAGGAATTTATACAAACAAGGAAATCCATTACTGGAACGAGGGAGCCTGTTCCTGATTGAAACCTGACTATGCTGCCAATCAAATCCCTGTCTCCGGGAAGGGTTCAATCTACTCATCCCTGTGCTTATTAGTAATTGCAGCATCTTGACAAATTCTCATCATAGAGAGGACTTCTCTTTTATATTGCAAAATTACCAGTGTTCTTTGGCTGTATACCATCCTGCAAAAAGAAATATATGGACATAATAGTCACTGAGCAGTAGTGACACTACCTTGGATAAACGACACCTCAATTATATTAACAAACATCTCCACTGAGAGAAAGATTTCATATAAAGGAGTATGTAAATTACTTTTTATCCGTTAGGAGACAAAGGAAGAAAAATGTATGTAATTAACAGAAAGCACAGCAGTAACTAGCTCTCGCCTATGGCTGTCTGTTAAGAACAGCAGGAGAAATGTGTCTGTGAAGTCTTCATGTTGGTGTGCAAGTTCCTCTGTTTAATGAGCACCCCATTGCACATCTGGTTCTCAATATCTTTAAAATAAACTTACATCTGTAATGCCTAGTATATATTCTGAAAAAAATGACAAAAAGAATAATGGTGGTGGTATCTATTGTCGAGGTGAAGAAGCTGAAGCTTGTTAATTACAAAAAGATTATAATTCAGACACCTTCAGTTGTAGATGAACAGGAGGAAATCATTTTGCTACTGCAGGGAAGCAGTAACCTTAGTGTGCATGAGATCTCTTTGTCTTTAAGGGATTTGCAAGGTCATGCATGGCTCTGCTTCACTCAAGTGTGTGCAATGGGACAAGGCACTGTAATAATGAAACATTCAGGTACATTTCAGCTTTTCAGGGATCAATGTTGCAATGATCATGTCATAGAATCATAGAATCATAGAATCATTAAGGTTGGAAGAGACCTCTAAGATCATTGAGTCCAACTGTCAACCCAACACCACCATGCCCACTAAACCATGTCCCTAAGCGCCTCATCTACATGTCTTTTAAATACCTCCAGGGACGGTGACTCAACCACTTCCCTGGGCAGCCTGTTCCAATATTTAACCACTCTTTCAGTAAAGACATTTTTCCTCACGTCCAATCTAAACCTCCCCTGGCACAACTTGATGCCATTTCCTCTCGTCCTTTCGCCAGTTACTTGGGAGAAGAGACCGACACCCACCTCGCTACAGCCTCCTTTCAGGTAGTTGTGGAGAGCGATGAGGTCTCCCCTCAGCCTCCTTTTCTCCAGGCTAAACAACCCCAGCTCCCTCAGCCGCTCCTCATAAGACTTGTTCTCCAGACCCCTCACCAGCCTCGTTGCCCTTCTCTGGACACGCTCCAGCACCTCAATGTCCTTCTTGTAGTGAGGGGCCCAAAACTGAACACAGTATTCGAGGTGCGGCCTCACCAGTGCTGAGTACAGGGGCACGATCACTTCCCTGCTCCTGCTGGCCACACTAGTTCTGATACAGTGATATATGACTATACATGTTGTTGTATAACTTGCACATTAAGACAACTGAACTGCTGAAAGCATTCATACAGGACTTCGGAGGTGTTAAAAACCATGCAGGAATAGCACATACCATAAGACCTGATAGTTCACAGCTAAAACAGCAAAATGATTCAGGTCAGAATACACCTGATGTTCTAGTCAAGCTGATTAACAAAACTTGATCCAAAACTAGAAGTGCTGACTTTCTACGTGAGCACAAGCAGTGTAGATTTGATCCAAACACATTCCTTCACGTATTTATTACTTTTGACAGTGAACTATAAACTTCATTTTGTTTCTTCTGGACCTGAATACTCCTCAGTTTTCACCTGCATCTGACCTCTCCTACATTCACTTTTTAAATCTGAATTTGAAATTACAGTGCCTACCTAACTTAGTGTCCAAGCAACCAAAAAAGTTACTTTATCTCTTTAGAAGTAGTTCTTGCATTGCAGTAATAAAACTAAACAAACTTGTCACCAGTAGGATTCCTATGAGTAATTATATTCCGTACATTTCTAATTTTTCCAGGTCTCTGGCAGTCTGACACTCGCTGTACCTATTTGTAGGCATGTTTAAGTTAAATACTTGCAAAACTCTGACTGTGATTACTTAAAGGTAATTCAGGGCATGTGAAGTGACTTGGGCATTTAATCTATGCCTCTCAGTTGCTGAGCCATCTTTCTATTTTGGCTCTGGCTTTTATTTTCAGCCAATAAACCTGGCACAATTCAGTTGAAATGTGTGAAGCAAAACCACTTTACACTCCTGGACAACACAGGCCTTTATGCCTACATTTCCCTGATGCTTTCAAAACAAGGCTGTACTTTTGAAGTGCATAGGAACTGCAGAAGCTCAGTGAATAAACAATAATGCATTGTTCACTTTCAAAAATATAAAGTACAATTCTCTTATGCACATCATTAGCATAATTTTTAATGACATCAAATACTAAAAATATTTGAAAGAATGCTTGCTGCTGCAGCTACTCCTGTTACTTCCCATTGCTATACAATTTTGCAGTAATATACTACAAAAATCACCTTCTGTGCAGGTAGTGAGCTATTACTGAAACACTGACAGTATATGAACAGAAAATAATGTACATTACATCGAAGGCATAAACTAACGCCAAAGTTTCCCTAACTTCCATGGCTCAGAATTGACAGTAAGAGGCACAAAGATAAGAGAGACATAAAGATAAACAGTGTTTTCCCAAAGTAACTCTTCTACAGGTACTGACAGTTTTGATGTTTCTTCCAAGCACTAACGTTCTTTCTTTACTGTTGCATTTCATTTTATGGATTTTTTTTCCATGTTGAATTCAAAAAGAATAAACAGAAGTTTGAGTTATAGCATGTAACATGGTCAGAAAGGGACTTTATAGAATTAGATCGATTCTTGTTTCTTATCCACCTGGATTCATAAAACACTCATATTGACTCTCTGGTACTATGATCTTTGTGTTTGGTTGCTCGTGGTTCACAATCCATTACAAGCTAAAGGAAGAGCTCTTTATGGGAAAACTAGAAGTCATGGGACTTTGATAATGCATGATTTTTTCCTGAAGCATTTTAGGGAAGTTATCAATCTTATTTCTGTTGTGTATACATGTATTAAATAAAACCTTTCAATGGAATCCAGTAAATCTATGATTTCACAGTCAGGGAAGTCAGCAGAAATAAATTTCTCCAGTTAGCTCAATAACAAAAGAAATATATTTCCAAAGAAAGCATGAAAAAATTGGACAAATTGTAGATGTGAGGTATGTGAAATGGAAAGGAAGTGAATGGGTGCAAGGAATCCTACTCTACCCACTTCTAGACAGCTCCAAAGGGTTTCTTAGAAGAGTTCAATGCACTTACTTTCCCCTGAGTGGTATAACAACGGAACGGTTGGTAGAACTGATGCAATATTGTCATCCAGATGGAACTGATGATAGACACATCAACTGACTATTCTGGTGCAGGAGAAGAGAATATATCCAGGATCCTTCTTAACAACTAATTATTGCTTAGTTTTATGATGTTCAAATACGGTGTTAGGAAGTGTCCTTAAAGATCTCTTTATAGTTGTATCTCTTAGATTCTTAGAATAATTTACTAACTGTCTTTACCCTCCTTTACTTTTCTTAGAAACCTTAAACAATAGTGGCTTGAAATACAGTTTAAAAGATGCAATTTCTCACCACTTCTGCTACACAGGCAAAGATGAAGCTGCTTGGATTACTTCCAGTCTGGCTCTCAATATGTATGAAGGAAGAAATAACGGTGCCTGTGATTTAATAAAAGTGATTATCTGTAATGAAAAGCTGTGACCCATCTGTAATTCATCTAAATGAGATCTGCACAATAAAAAGGAAAATTTTTTCCTTCTTAGCTTTGACATCCTGGCTGAGAGCATCATCGTTCCAAGCGACACATTGAGATAAGCCCAAAAGCTATAGACCGAGTGTTACTGAGCACAAAATTGCAACTTGAATTCTGACTTCATTCTCTGTATAAAATCCAATATATGTTCCAGTGGGAGTGGGATTAGCCCGTAACTATGAAGAAAGCTTGTATATAATGTGTCTACCAGCAAAATAAATAAACCAATCAACAAAGTCATGGGAGTTGGGCACATAAATCACGTGAGCATTTGAGATGCTGGAAACATTGTTGGTTTTTTTCAGTCCCACAAAAATATTTAGGATGACAATGGTAACCACAATGCAGATTGGATCAAAGAATTAAAATTCCAGCTTCTGTGAACCAAAAATAGGAAATTTCTATTATGGGTCAAAAGAAGTGCACCTTTCAATCATTTTGACATTACTACAGTACTCTTCTGTGTATCCAGTAAATTAAAATTTATATGACCCTACTACTACATTTTGCAATAACAGGACTCTTGATCCAAATATATTTAGTTAAGGAAATCTAAGCTTTATAAAGAAAAACAGCTGAAGACAATTTCATACCGTTAAGAATCAAAAAATAAAGTTAAGAACACCTTCTGTTCTGGAAATTTTAAATGGTATTGGTACCAAAAAAGGACTCTTTTCCATGAACAGCATGCACCAGAAGGATGGTATGCATTTACCTGAATATAGCTATAGTCATGCAGATTTCCATTTAATAATGTTACTAACAATTGAATTACTAACCTATGCCTTCACTGGCAGCCAGGGAATTGTATTGCCTTTGAATATCCTGCTATATCTCAATTTCTTGTCTCCTAAAATAGCTGGACTTGATATGGGAAAGAACTGTATGGGAATCTGTGCCCTCACTTGCTCAAGTTACTGGCATTTCATGGAAAAGTTCTGTTGTGAATTATGATCTGGGACCTGTTCTTGTTGAAAAGGAAGAAATTTTTTACGCTGAGGGTGGTGAAGCACTGGCCCAGGTTGCCCAGAGAGGTGGTGGATGCCCCATCCCTGGAAACATTCCAGGTCAGGTTGGACGGGGCTCTGAGCAACCTGATCTAGTTGAAGATGTCCCTGCCCACGGCAGGGGGGTTGGACTAGATGACCTTTAGAGGTCCCTTCCGACCCAAACTATTCTATGATTCTATGAAAACATGCAAATAACCCTGACTAAAGAACGGGCTAACAAACCCATTTTCTTCATGCAAATTATTCTAGTTTACTCCTTGTGTTAGAGTTGACTCAAAATGATTTTTCACAAGATGCCTGAGCCAATCCAATGATTTATTTAATTCAATTTGTGTGTTATGGCTCTGAAAAGTGACTTAGTCATTTTAAAATTACTACCTTTATATAAAAGTACTAAAGAACTGACTAGAAAACAGCACACTATTATACTTGGTTTAAAACCATCCTATTGAAATTATTAGAGATTTTTTCCGAGAATATTGAATGCTATAAAAAGCATAAATAAATATTTTTAAATTTTTAGAGCAATTTCTGTTGAAATACATTACACCTTCTTAAAGTAGTATAGATTACATCTCGCAGATTATCGGAGATTTAAACACTGTAACCCTTGTCACAGTTAGAGAGCTCATTAACTATTGGTGAACAAGCGCCTTTTCTATCTTGATTCATCAGCTCCTGAGGTATTTCTAGAAAAGCAGAATCCCACAGTTTTCTAGCAGAGTTAAGACCCCCATTATTCCTTTATCATCATTTTGTGTTTTGCTCAATGTCTCACCAGAGCAGTAAGTATTACATATTACATTTTCTGTTCAGGCCAACATTAAGATTCATAGCTTTTTAAATCTAACACTGACTGCCTTCACCTTCAACAAATTAGTAACTTTATATTAAACTCACATAACCATAGCAATGAAAATTAAAGGAAAGATTGTATTCTTCCATGCTGGTACAGTTACTTAGGCTGTCACTAAGTTACATGAAGGGAACTTTTAGCACTTGGCTCAGGAAATGTTGCATGTGTCAATATTTAAAATGAAAAAAAAACCAAAAAACCACCAGAAGAGTTATGAGTTCTTGCTGAACACAGGAGCCAGAAGATTTTGATTTATAACCTATTCCCTTTGGTAGACAATAGATGCTTGTGTGCTTAAGAAAAGAACCAAGATATCTAAAAACCAAATGGAAATAAACTGCATCCACATCTGAAGCCTAGAGCTGTATCTATTATTTTCACAGCTAGTTTCAATAAGTGGCAATCCTCATCTCCTAGGCACTGATTCACACATCATAACAGCTAGCACTAGGCTACTGAATTATAAAAATGTGTCTGTTATCCAAGAATCAGTGCATTGCTAGATACATGAATGACGTAAACCTATTTAATAAAACATTGCCTACAAGCAAATTAGCTTCTTCAATATTTGTATATCAATGAAACTATAGAAAGCGAAAAGAAAATGATACTTGCCATAAAACCAAGTAAAAATTT
>NW_008824445.1:2602122-2616915 GCF_000699105.1 Pygoscelis adeliae
TGGGCAGAGCTATCGTCATACAATCCTCTTGATAGCCAGAAAGCAAATTCTGAGTCTTAGCCTTTCAATGGAGAAAATCTTGCTCCCGCAGACCCTGGGGGGCTCTAGTCACTGACACTGGGCCCAGCCCAAGGAACTACAGCTGGCAAGGCTGTTCTATGCTGCTGCTGCTGCATGTCTTTGAGAAAGGTGGAAAGAGAAGGAAGAAATTCCTTCAGTAAGGGAATGCCAGAAACAACCAGTGCTAGACCTCTCCACTGTCATCCTTCCTATCAGCCGGCTCACTTGGCGGCAAACCTGTACCCCTCGACCACAGCTAGCCCCCCAAACTGCCAGCGATACACAGGGCGCAAATCCAGATCAATTTTTCCTCACAAAATCTCCACAGTTATTTGGAAACGCTATAAGATATCGTGGGTCATAGTAAGAAACTAGAGTGATTTCTTGAAATTTGCTAGGGAAAAAGCTTATATATTAGGCTACATATTCTAAAAATTAATACAATTTGAAACACTGGTAAGACCCACTATGCTGTAATATGTGAAATCCTCACACTCTATTGCACTTGATTCAAAGCGTGGCTTCTCCTTTATGTAAATTCGCCTTGTGCACACACAATTGTGTTATCAAACCAAGCATTCAGACAGTTCTGGGATTTTGGGTTTTGTTGAGGTTTTTTGCTTTTGGGTTTTTTTGTTGGGTTTCTCCCTCCCACCCCCCCGATATGAATCCTGAAAAGAAGAATATCAAGCACAAAATGCAGTTTGGTCTACTGAGTCATGACAAAGCAAATTTGCTAAATAAGTAAAAACGTCATCCACACAATAATATTACTTATAATGATGAAGGTGGTAAATAAATAAGCAGTGCAATTTGCTGGTTTCCTCTGTGTGCAATATATGAAGCCATAACTGTTTTGCTAAACTAACTGTGTCCTCCTAGAAAGATTTCCAATATCAATTACAGCGCTGATTGCATTGCTACTAAGTAGATTTCCCTGTCATGTTTCCTTGATTATGTGTAAATATTTCCTAAATTAGACGTGTTTCAAGCTCCATTTAAAATGTAGTACAATGGGATAGTGTGTCAAAATTATGCAAGGTAGAACATGACTACAAGGACTATCAGACTAAGGTTGATACCTTTTAGTTTGAAATGAAAGGAAAAGAATTCATTGTAGATAATGTCATTTAACAACACACTATTAAAATACTTTGGGTTTATGCTGTGGAAAGTATGCCAGCTTTTCTAGGCTATAAACAAAAAAAAAATTAAAAAAAAATCTGAAGTTTAGTTCACATAAATCCCTAAAGCCTCAGACATTGTTCCAACAACAAATTCAGAATTTAACGGTGTGATGTAGAACAAGATCTCTTTCCATCAGTATGATAAATGAAGCCATTCAGGTGATGGGAATTTCATATGTAAAATAATGACACGTGGAGGGATGTATTAATAACACCTTGAAGTTTTTCATTGCTCACTTCAAAATTCCTGGATTTTTTTAAAGATGTAAAGCTCCTATCTTCTGATCTTGATATATTTTATTGTGTTAGAATTCTGCCATAGTCATCTTTTCTCCAAGTACTGAAAGTCTCAAGAGAAATGTTAGGAGAGTATTAGAGAATACTGTTAGCAGCTCAAAACTGAGATGGTTTTCCTTTAAGCATACAGAAGAAACTAAGAAGCCTTAGTTAATGTAAGATTTCTTTTTTCTTATTTCTGTGAAAATATGCTTTATATCTATATATATATTTCCTCAGAAGTTATTGGTGAGTCACATATTATTTTATTTTCTGTTGACTTTATTCAGGTTTGTCTGTTATTATGAAAAAGTCTCAGAATGATATTACTTCCTCAAAATAAGAAAGTTAGGGAAACTTAAATTCATTGGTTTTCCCCACACTATTTTCACCTCAAGGGTTTGGAAGATAAGGGTGCACTAAGAAGTTCACTTAAACTTTAATAACTTCTTTAAAAATTTACACCTTATGCCATAGAAAATATAAATCAGAGTTCTAACACAGCATAGTCTCAAAGTCAGCCATTTAAATATGCTGAGTAAGCAGAAAACATATCAGGCTTGTGGGAAATTCTTGATGTTATTGAATGAAAATCCAAAACGACATTCACCTTTAGAGGGATACCACAAAAATGCTAAAAAGAATTTAAGAATGCTCACAGTTTTCTCAATGAAGACTGACACTTTTAGAAATCCTTCTTAGATATGGTACGACTGCACTCAAACAAAGGAAATAAAATTAACTGTACAGCATTTGCCAGTCACCTGACCCATGTTTTCCAGTTTAACATCTATGTTGCATTCTATACAACTAGCCAAGTTTTTTCTAATCAAATGGGAGATGATTTATAAATACATTTTGAATGGGACTAATTAAACTCTGAATTAAATTCCATCTTCTCGAAATGCTCAAATTTTATTGAGACAATCTGAAATGTGATGGACAATGGAGTTAAGGTTTGGGTTTTTTTAAGGTAGACTTTTTTTAAGTCTTCAATGGGCCAGTCTTCAAATAAACTATGAATATGTACATGAGTGCGTACACATGCATTTCAAAAAATCGCTGGATCTTTCTTCTTTAATCCAAAACTGACAAAAGACTGAAAACAATCCCGTAACACTCATTCCTCAACTGTTCGACTTCCTGACAGAATTGCTAAAAGCCAATGAATTCAGTCCTTCCATTGACTCAGAGGTTTTGGATTAGGAAATGACAGCACCAGCAGTAGGACAAAAGATCTGCTTAGTCTGGACACTGAGCTTGTCCAAGGCACAAAAGGCAAACAGGGGCATGGCTGCTTCCAATAAGAGGGAACAGAAGCCACTGAGCAAAAAGACCCTCTTTGGTCCTGTAACCCCTTAAAGAGGACACTCATGTCAGATGGGCTCCAGTAGAAGACACGCTGCTCCAAACCAGTTAGAAGAGGGGTGAGGTCACCCTGGCTCTCTGGGAACGCTGTATGCACCAAACTGATGATTTTGCTTTCCCACTTTCACTGTCTTGTGCGATATATTCAACCTCACATGTGCTGCCTCAGACAGGCTGCACATGAGCAATGCTCCGTGCTTCATAGCTGCATATAACTCCTGCGGGTAATTAGGCTTCTCCACAATAAGCCTTGCTTTTTACTTAACAGACCTGACACACTGAAACTTTACTTCTAGAAGTGTCACCTGACACCTAGAGGGTACACTTCAAAAATCATATCTCATCAGACTCAGTGAATTGGCATTTATAGTGATAAAATGCCTTTTCGGAGTGTTTGCTAAAGCCTAAATAGCTTTTTTCACAAATATCTTTGTAATAAAAACCTATGTAACCTACCTAAGGGTGCCAGGTGCACCTAAATATTGAGCAGTTTGGGCATAATTAAGCCCCCTGTTGCTACCCTACTGCTCCTTGCCGTCAGCAGCTGCTTGTTTTCTTTCTGTAATAGAATCACACATGCTGATGGCTCCAGGAGCAAAGAGCTCTTTGGCAGAACAACATCTTATGACTGTAGATCTCATCACTGACTTGCTATTTGAAAAATGAAAAAATGTTAAATCCCACTTCTGAGAGAAAGCTCCGGCAGAACAGCACTTCATGAAAATGAGGATGAGCTGAAAACGCTGGCACAGACTGACAATCCAAGACATCAATCAATACTCAAACACTGGCATTATTGAAAATTTTCAGTTCTACAGAAGGCATAGGAAACACAGAATTTTCTCATCCAGGCCATAAATTGCAACTGTTTCAGCCATCCCTCTGGTAAAAAGACATCTCTCTTCTATTTAAAGATCAATATGGAAACCTTTATGGAATGACAAAATATTATAAAGCTGTATTAAAATCGATCTCACACTGCTCATTTGAAGTTTCCGTTTTATCACCCTGTTTATTAATGAGTTCACATTTTTAGAAATTTCCCATTCACAGCTTTTTAAATTACTACCGTTAGTACATCTCAGTTTCTCCAGAGAAGCAGTCTAAGGTCACATGGACCAGGAATTTCACTAAAGATGAAACCATGTTTCCTCCTTTCTACAGCCTCTTTTGGAGTTTCCAACATTCTCCCTGCTCATGATCAAGAACTGAAGGATTAGCAAAATTGTTCACTGCTGGACTGCAAAGTTTTGTCTTAAGGACATAACGTCACTTAAATTCATGATAAAATGTGTTTCAAAGCAGGAATTAATTTTATGCTTTAGCAGAGAATACAAAACCACAGCCCTTCACATTGCAGAAACCTACCAGAACTATTGATTTTTTTTTTTTTTGCCAGACTTCAGGATTTTTCCAGATAACTGTTCCTTAAATTCAAAATATAGACAAGTGCATAATTCCTTAAAACCTGCTTGTCCAACATCTAGCTGAACTTGCATCTTCACCTCTCACTCTAAACCACATCTAATTCATATTTGCAGGTGTGACAGGGGAAGATATGCTACTATCACCTTACCTTAATTTGGCTATTCCTTTTCCCCTCAGTAAAGATTTTTGAACTCCACTTCCCATATACCACTTACACCCATCTTGGTTAATAAACTATGAGATATTATTGTCAAACCACAAATTATTGAACGTTCCCCCCTTGAATATTCCCTATAGTCTTAAGATGTTTATCTTAAAGGCATGCCATAGTCTTACTGTGCCTCAATTCCTCATTACTAAAACAGAGCAATTTCTGCTTTCTATCTCATTCTCAGATCTCATGAAATTTCTACAAGGATAATTCACTGAAAATTTTTAAACATTTGGAAAAATTAGCAATGGGGCATATAACATAGTCAAAAGTGATCCAGCAAAGTATCTTAGAAAGATAAGCTTTTCTTCCTGGTGGAATTTTCAAACAAGTTTTATATTTCAATTATGCACCTGACCATCTACTGGGATATACAGGACTTTAAGCCTCAGAGTCAGGGTGTGCTAATAGTAACTACAACAAAAAAAATAATCCTGAAAGAGCATGACACAGCTACAATGCCATCAGGCGGTGACAGAGTATATGAAATTTTGACCATGTCAGTGAGCATATCTGCATAAGCTAATAATATACTAGGGACAGGTAACGGGATCTTTGTCATACACGATTTTGGAAAATTGCATTCTCTTTTGGATGCAAGGGGAGCAGGGGGAGGGAAGGGGCAGAAAATACTTTTTCTACTTTCACTACCTGACAGTTTCATTCAACATTTTCATGAGTTACTTCTTTCGTAGAAACAGAAGAAGTTAATACTAATAGTCAAAGGCAGGAAATACACAGTCAGGAGTACAAAAAGAAGTCCTGACACACCAGGAGTGAATGAATAAGAGCTTAATTATTTATAACCACAGAAAGACAAGGTCTCATTACCAGTCTAAAAGGTACTTTTACATTCTACACTCATGCTCCTGAGTGGATCTATTGCTAATTGACCAAGTACTAACACAGAGGGTAAAGGACTGTAAAATAAGGGCATGTAAATTTCTGACCATGCTCTGTGATAAAGTTATCAGTTTTATTTGCTGAGAAGGTAAGGAGGGAGTTAGGGAACTTAGATGAAGAAATAATTTTACTGCAGAATTCTGGTAACAGTAACGACCTAAAAGCTACACAGTCAGGAAGCAGGGCCATTTAAATAACAATGATAATGGCACAGCGACAAATGAAATACTCTGGGACACAGCCAAAATGCTAAGAAACAAGATAATAAATATATGTCACATCTAAGGCAGCAAGCAATATCTTTCTCAAACCCATGCACGCAAGACCCTGCATTGCCTAACCATAACTTGACCACTAGCCCCAACTCTAGCCTTGTTATAAAGAGAAGACCCATCCTCAAAAAAAACCCCCAAAAACCAAAACCACAAGCAAACCACAACGAAAAATAAAGCAAACAAAAAAACCATTTGACATCAGCCCTTGTTAATACCAGACCTCTTCATATATCACAGCCTTTTTGGAAAACTGGATCTTCCAGTTTTCACCTGAAAAATTGATGCTTTGGTTCCCAACAGTTAAGCCTGATTGCAGTCCTCACCTTAGTCTAAACATGAAAGAGGGGACCTGTCTGTACAAGAAAAGCCAATAAATGTCACCGGCCCAAATAACTCGTTATTTTTTTTCTTACCACCCAGTGCTCTGTAGCTGCTTACTACAGGTCCCAGTTTTTAACCTGTTTGAAATGCTAACTCTTACTCTAACCCTAACCTTGGCTTTAGCTTGAAGGAGGAAACCCATATGTATGCGAAAGTAAACCACACGATATAGGCCTGTTAATACCAGTTTTCCCCTTCTCTCAGTTGGATCTGTAGCTTCCAGACATCCAGGGGAGCCAAGGTTGTGTATTTTGGGGAAAGACAGGTGGCATGATATTCTTACTTATACCAGTTTCTCTATTCCCACCATATAGATAGGCAGTGGAAGTGTGGAGGCCTTTGGCCATCCAAGGATCACTAGGACGAAGTTGAGGGCTACACCACCAGCTTTATGTCCCTCTTGGCCCTTTGCTGTCCGTGAGGTTTCTGTTGCTGGCTTTTCTACTCCTCTGTACTATTTAAATTAATTTGATGTTCTGATTCAATTTTCATTAGCCTTGACAACAAGATTCCTTCTTGTTGGCATCTCTGAGACAGGCAATGTTTGTCACTCCCTTTATGTCACTTTCAGGAATTCTTTCTTTCTTTCAACTTTTAAAATACATGGTGCCTCATGTTTGTCACACTTAAAGGTTGAAAATCTTCCTGTAGTATTAACATTAGGTCAGCAAGACAATAATTAATTATGTTAAAAGTAATATGCATCTTATTGCTATAAATAGAAAAAACTGAAATAACAAATAAAGCTAACAAGGAGTGACAGCGTAGAATATTTCTGTGTCTAAACAAACAGATGGCTTCTGAACAGGAGTACACCGTTGACTCTCCTCAAACAAGTATTGGGAAATTTATTAGGCAAGGAAATCAGGGAGATTTCAAAAACAACAGAAAATGGCTTGTCATTGTTCTGAACAGAAGCATTTTGTTGAGTGAAAAAAAGAAGCAATTTTTTTAATGCATGGAGGGTATGAGATGTGGTAGGATTTACTTATACACTGAATAATGTAGCTGTCTTATCTGTTTTTATGTAGTTTGTACATCTGTTTTTCTGGTAGACATCTGGACTCGCATCTTGAAGCAGACAGCTAACTGATGAGAGAGATGTGCTATTATTTCTTGATTGTAGATATTCACACAAAAATAACACCAAGCTGGAAGAAGTACATGTTTTTACAGACTAAAAATGTTACCTAGGACCACTTTCTTCCACAGTTATAGTTTATCATTGCTTTCTTACAGCACTCTGGTAAGAAGGATGCCAATAAATGAAAGCAAAGGAGAAGTCTAACAGACCAAGGAAACTTTCCTTGGTTGTCCCCTTCAGTCTTTTACATCCAGCAGTTCTTCTCTGCCTTCTGAATTGTACGGCAGAATAAAGAAGCAAAGAAATGAACTCGTCAGAAATACCTCCTAGAAAATAAACATCACACGCCTGAAGCCCCAAAAGAAGACGCCATGTACATTACGATCTTGCAAGTACCAATCTTTAACACATCACCTAGACTGCAACTGCTGGCCAAGTGTTGCAGCGCTGCCCTCCCCCCAGACATGCAGCTGGAACCGCAGTGCTAACCCTCACCAAGCAACGTAAAGAGTATGGCATTATTAAGGTGAAAAAGAGGATGCTTTCTCTTAGGCATGCAGCTGCTGCTTCTGATGCTGCAGCGCAGATGCTGATAGAGTTTGACAGAAGTGTTAAGTAGCACCCAAAGTAAGTTCAGAGCAGGGAACTCCAGCACAGGGGAGATCTCTCCAAAGCAGTTATCCCACAACCCCCCGTCAGGCAACAATTAGCAAGCCAGAATGACTGAAAAGAGAACTCAAAAACCAGATATGGCTACTAAATTATTCAGAATCTGGCTAAAAAAAAAAAAACCACACAAACACAAATGCACAAAAAAAGGATTTCCAATTTTTGTTTCAGTAAGGTGTATGGAAACGGCTAGACTCACAAGATAAGCCAAATGCCCTCATAACATCAGAACAGAGACACTGGACAGCCTGTCTGGCCTATTCCAATCCTTGCTATAAAATCTGCTGTATACCTACAGCAGAACAGGACCCTATTATCTCCTTTCCCCCCATTTCTTTTGGCCTTTCTAGATAAATGAGGAAATGCAAAGGTTTGATTTAACACAAAATTATTTATTCTTCTTTTTTTGCCTGAAAATTTAAAAAAAAAAAAAAAAGTTTTGGTCTGGACAAGAAAAACCCCCAAACCCAACAACAATAACACAACATTGGCCAGACCACTGATCTTGATGTGCAGATTCAGAAGTCTTCACCCAGTCCTGAGCAGTTCCTTGGACCAATGGCTCCTTAAACAGGTCTCTGGACAGATAACAAAGTCCAGAGCCAAATACTTTGCTGTTAAGGAAACTAGCATAGCTTAATTGAAGTCACTGACATATATTAGTTCAGACCACCTGAGAATTTGGCTTCTAACATTATTGTTTTGCATCACCTTCATGTTTTAAATCCTCTACCAATTTTAATTAATTTGTCCCCTCTAGGCTTACTGGCTCAAAGCTCTTTAAATAAAGAGCAGGAATAGGGACTCGAAGAGGAGGCAGATTTTTTACTCCAAGCTCGGCCAGCTTTAACAATTCTAGCTAAAGGCGAGTTCCAGGGCACTGAATATTCTCAATATTGTTATGGGTTTGGTTTTGCTGTCAGGATTCTGTAGTGGATTATGTTTCATATGGGTATTCTGATGCCTTAGCTCAAGCCTTCGGCTGACCGTATTTTCAGTCTCTTCTCAGCAAACATGGCAGCGGGAAAAAAACCTCAAAGCATAAGTGCCAATGTGAGAGAAACTCTCTGTGCACACTCGGTTTGAAATCACATAAAGAAAGGACTGTACAACTGTCCACTGCAGAATAGCAGCACTCATTCTTTATGGCATATTATACAAACCATATTACAACGACAGTCTTCACTTCAGCACTGACCTAGGCTCTCGCTCAGGTAACCTCTAACTCCTCTCCCATCCAGGCACAAAAACCTCTTAACTGAACACAGAGGGCATTTTCCGTCGGGTTAATCTGAGTGATGTGGGGATATAAATGAAAACCAGAGTGCTGCTTTCATTCCAGGGAGTAGCTTAGAGAGGTTTTCTCAGCACAAGTACTTATCATGTGCCTGCCCTATAATTCGTCACATGTTCAGAGGCCAAACAAATTATCCTGTAATCCAGTGGGAAAGGATCAAAGCTGATTCTTTCTGCCTTATTGCATTTGCTTCCAGAAGTCGGAGAGGATATATCTGTGCTCAGAGTACAGAGCAAATGATCACACAATAAGTCCGATATAGCTTTGAAGCCAGCATAATCACAGCAGAGCTAAGTTAACCTGGATGCTGATTTCTTTTTCAAGGAAGATCATTTTGAGCAGTGAGTAGTAGGGGGCCCTGCTTCCCACGTGGATTGCCAGAGCAGCAGGAGTGCGCTCTGGGGCAGTGCTGAAAACTCTCTTCTGTATTCATAGTTCTGCTGTTCAAGTTTTAAACTGGGCAGACTGCGTAAGAAAAGCTCCCTAACTCATACAGGGTGCAACCCCTTCTCTGTCGTGTGACAATCTGGGGGGGTTTTGGATGAAATTAACTTCTGAGGTATTGCTAATTAGTGGAGCAAGGCTTGTGCAAGATCTGACCATATATGTTTTTGTTACCAAGACGACTACAGAACAGTTGCTGACACTCAGATTCTCTGGTGTAGCTCAACTAAATTGTTAAAATACAGACATATTGAACTATCAGTTTTTGAATACTACTTGCACATTGTATCGTTTCATAGGCAGAAAGTAGAGTCACATTTTTAAATTCATGTCATTTTCTAACTCCTTTGTTATTTGTGCAGAAGTTTAGCCAGAGAAATGGAAAACAACAAGAACAGTGGTAGTACTGTAATGGTCCTGCCTCACAGCTGGGATGCTGTTATGATAAATCTTAACCAAACAAGATGAACTAACCCTAAGCAGCTTAGATCTCTATCTGTCTAGCTGTTAAATTTCTCCCTATTCATAGATCAGAACTTGTGCAAATTCTGGAGCATAAAAGATTTAACAATTAAGGCAGGAGAACCAAGTTAATTCTACAGCCATTCTCATATATTTCACTTAGTGATAAAACAAGCTTTCCCTATGCTTCTTTCCAGTTCCATAATATACATTTTCTTTTCAATCCAGTCAGCCTTTAGCTGTGGTAGAAAACAAGAAAACGAGCCCTCAGGACACTGCAAGCATTGTAAAGCTGTGATATGATTTTTAATTGCAGGCAGCTTTTATTTGGAACATTTTCTCCCATTTGGAAAAAGTACTGCAGAAAGAAACAGGCCTGTGGATCTCATCAATTATAAAGCACTCCTGTTTACAGGTAGCACAGATTGCACAGTCAGGCTTTGCTTGAGGTACTAGGGAAAAGTGGAAATCTAACATTTTTAAACTGGGGATTCATATCAATGAGAACAAGGACAATATAAGCATGCACTACTGAAAAATGCAGACGTAAGCATTCAGCCCTCTCACCTTTTAATTTGCTAAAAAGGTAATTAGCAAAGAAAATTATGAGACAAAGGCAATGTATTTTATGGATAATTGCATGCATTTCTAGTGTGAGTAGATTTAGAATGACTCACAAAAGTATTAAAGCCATTCATCTCATAAACTTATTTCCTGACTATTCAAGGTTTCTTTTCCCACTCAGTAGTCTCAGCTTTACCAAATGATATCCAGTGGAAATTTGTACCCATACTTTGGGTTACAAAAGCATAGCAGTTACAGAAGCCAGAGGAAATTATCTAAAACTACAGATCACATTATACCACACGAGATGTTTTTGTAAGCAGTAACACAGTTCAGCACATAGTGCATTAACTCAGTCATCTATTGCAACAGCAGCTTTCCCTATCACTTAAAAGGAAAATGTAACATGAAACAAGATACCTCCTTCAGAGTTTGTACCATTTAGACAAGTTTTAAACTTCTTGCATGACCAAAATAGTACTGATAACACACTAATGTTCTAGCTTTTGCTGAACACTGTTTGCACAGCATGAAGGCCTTCTCTGTTTCTCACTCTGCCCCCAAGTGAATAGACTGGGGGATGCAGAATAAACTGGGAGGGACATAACTGGGCAGATAACCCGGACTAACTAAAGAGATACTCCATGCCGTATAACATCATGCTCAGCAACAGAATGGAAAAGAAGGGATTTTAGAGGGGTTAGCCATCTTTTCCTCAGGAACTGGCTGGGTGTTGGTCTACCCATGGGAGGTGGTGAATGATTGCCTTTTCATCATTTATTTTGTTTTCTTCTCTTCTCTCTTCTTCCACTTATCCTTTACTTATTAAACATTTTTTTGGTTGTTTTTATCTTGACCCCCAAGTTTTCTTGCTTTTATTCTTCCTTTCCTCTTCTCCTGTCCCACTGGGGGGTGCTGGGGGAGTGAGGGGGCGTAAGTGAGCGAGCAGCTGTGTGGTGCTTAGCTGCCCACCAGGGTTAACCCACAACACTAAGCATTGGGGGGAAAAAAAAATTAATAGATGAATGACCCAGATGGCTGAAACAGGTAGATTTGATACCAACTGCTAGTGTGTAATTGTAGAGAAAGACCATAGCAAGGTTCCAAGGAGCCACAAGTAAAGAAAACACACAGGGAGAGAACACAAAGAAAATTGGAATGACAAACGTGCCAAGGTAGATTGGTTACTGATGTATTTGGGAGGTATCTTGTTAGTGTGGTGCTATGAAAATAAATAAATAATACTATATTAAATTTATGCAGTGCCCTTCAGTGACAGACAAAGGTGCTTTTCCAGGTGAAACACAGACAGCAGCAGCAAAACACTGCTGGCACATCAATGCTTTTCCAACACTGAGGTAAAAATGCCCCAGTAGAACTGATTTAAGTTCAAAACTATTAAAAAAATTAGGCAAGCCATTATCATGGGAAATAAACAGAACCTGCTCTTGACAACCCAAATTAGAATTAAAAAACATACAATGGAAAAAAAAAGGTTGTAGAAGTCAGTAGCAGCAACAGCCAAGATCAGAGGTGATCAAAGCAAGGACCAAATGGATGTTTACGCAGTTATGCATGTAATACTGTAATGAACTAATTTAATATAACAGCTTACATGCTCCAGGTATTTCCTAAGGAATAGATGCAATAGCTTTAATCCATATTAAATACAAACACGAGGGCTCAGAGCCAGGCAACAGTGTAGCAGAGAGTAAAAAAGAAGTTGAAACCGTACAACATAACAAGTCCGCTCTCATTAGCATTTAACTGTTACAAAACATGCCTTGGAGTAGGAGTTGAGTCCAGGTTCAACTCCAGCGGTGTACTGATACTCTCCACAGTCTTAGACTAGAATTCCTGATTCCACTTGGAAAAGGGTTATAAAAAAAGATCCCACAATGGTTGACTCAAGCAGCATACTTGTAATTATTTGTCTGCAAAGGCTGGAGGCACAAATGATGACGACAAAGCCCTTCATTTCCCAAACTACCTCCAATGACACACATTACACTTGTACAGCTTCTGATTACATAAAGTCAAGATGTTTTCATCAATACTGTCCATCTATTAATACAGCTATTCCAGTAGAGTTTTGTAATATAAGTCAGGTACAACTCTCCAGGATATGTCAAAACCCTCAGAAATGTAAACCAACTGATAGATGAAAAGAAGTCAAGTTGATTCTTTGAAGGGACAACTGCCTACAGTTTGTGATCTGTTTAAGACCTTGAGCTCTGTGCCACAAGCGTGGGCTGTCGGCACGCACTGGGCTGACTGCGTAGGAAAGGAAGACGACTCTTGGAGTGCATCAGGGGTCTGGCACTCGAGGCAGGATGGATGCGTCTTTCATTTAGTCTATTTAACACACATCTATTTTATCTGATCACTTTTGATTAGTGCTGCGGTTTTGACTTTGTTCTTTGACTAGAGAACTCTGATAAATGCAAATGGGGTGAAAAAGTGAATGATAAAGCTCACAAGAACAAAAAATGAATTTCAATAAATCAAGCAATATGAAGAAGATATTAATTAACATCTCTTAAGTTCTTCTGATCCCACTATTTTTCCAACCAGTCAAGGCAGGAATGGAATTCAGGGAAACTGAAATCTCTTAAGCAGTTTTCCTCTTCTCCTTTTCTTTTTCGTTTTCAAAACTGTTTATTTTAAACAAAGTAGCTAAGGAGGCTAATACTAAGGGTACACACAGCCTTTTGTTATGCTACCTTATTGTTCTTTTTCCCCTAGATTTGTTGATTAAGTATCTACCAAACTATTGGAAAAAATAATTTTCAAATCATTCGTAACTTACAAACTATTCCCTTAGACTAGCTGGTAAACATTAATCATGTTGTCTGATAGATCACCCAGCGTCATACAACATTGTTTCTGCCCTTTTACAGGATAACTGAGACATTTGAAGCAGGAGGATAACAAATGGCTAAGAGGTTTTTTGTAGAAACACCATTCACTGCTAAAATTAAGAAGCTTTAGGGATTTACAAAAATTGATGAATAATGCATATCACAGATATCAAATAGTGGGACTGTATGGATCACAGCAGACCAAAGTTAGTGGTTTATTTTCCACAAGTTACCCATTATTACTCCCCGCCTCCTCCACCCCATTGTTCTGACGAGCAGTAAAGATAAAATCAAACCCTTGGCAGAGTAGTTTACACAAAACCACTTTAGATTCCTCAGAAAGATGAATTTCACTTATTTTAACACTACATATCACGCACAGCTTACAATTTTACAGCATTACAATAAAGAATAGTCTCTTTTGGTTGAGCTAGACTTAACCCCAAAAAGAAAAGTTATAAATTTTTTTTTCCCCCAAGTTTCAAAGCACTGAAATGCAGACAATCCCAGGGCAGTAGACCACACAGATTCTAATACTAGCCGTCCAAACTAAGATGTCTTTGGTCAAGATTTCCTTTTATACTCATCTCTAAGCATATCCACTGCACAGCACAACATTCAGAGATCCTGCACTACTTTACTTTTGACTAGCCCATTTCTGGAGAGCTGAGACCCATTAATATAAGAGCGGTAGCTGCTCACCCTTAACCATTGCCAAGATGACAGAGATACTCCTCTGTCGCTAGTGAAACAGAATCACATTGGCAGTCTTTTATCAGATGCTTCAAGTTTGTCTCATTTCCTTTGAATTTGAAAAGCATAGAAGTTGTCATTCTGCCAGTCCTATTACTTTACAACATGAATATCATCACCCAACAATTACACACAGGGCTGAGCTATTTTGTTTCCTCTGTATTTGATATGTGAGCTACTGATTCCTCTGTATTTGACTTGTGAAAATTAATGTGAAATTTGAAAATTCAAAGCAGCCTAATATAATAGAAGTATAAGTACACAAATCCAAATATTCCACACGCTGGTTTGGATTCATTCCACCCATCTGAGAAATTAAAGCAGACAGTCACTTCCAGCTCCCTCCATGTCAACGGAGGAAGAGAAGTCCAGAGGGCAACTCAATCCATCAAAGAGCAGACTCGGTCTGTGTTTCCAAGTACAAATATCACACTACTAACAATACTGCAATGTATTTTTACACAACAATTACCCTCTCTTCACATCAAAATTTCAGATGCTCCATCAAGTTAATGAAAAAAAGACTGATAAAACATTGCATAAAATCTCAACTTTACAATTTGGATTTAA
>NW_008824445.1:2616985-2639886 GCF_000699105.1 Pygoscelis adeliae
ATGTACACATGGTGTCTAACATCCTTTGGGAGATGAGCTGTCTGCTGAGATTTGACACATAATCACGCCATACACTTTGCCCAGGTGACACCCCATATTTCAACAGTAAAAAGGGACTTGGGAGGGATCCACTCAGGCTGAGAATGTTTATTACACCTGAGGTTAAACCAAGACACACCCTAAGGGCTCTCCTGGGACGTCAGAATAGACCTGCCTCCTAACGGAAGATACAGCCCACTGATTTTTACATTAAACACATTAATACTACTTTCATGCCTTTTATTTTTTAGAAGTCCTACCCACCTGAAAGTCGATTGGGGACATCCAGTTTGATTTTGCCGAAGGCACTAGGTGGCACTGTGTTCTGTCTTTTGTGGCACTGCTCACCCTCAATTAGCTAAAATCTGCCCAGGTTTCCCCAATTTATATTCTCTTACCAATCACTGCTTGCATGTTAGCAAAAAAGATTCTTCAGCACTCATCATTATGCTTTGCCATCCGTCTCTAAGCTTTTTCTATGCATCAAAATGGCCGGTGCTATTGAACTCAACATCATATTTGTTTTTAAAATTATGTTTGCCTGCCTAAAAACATGGCTTTCCTCTAGTTCCATTTAGAATGGAAAAGTTTGTCGTTTCCCTTTAGAATGGAAAAGAAAAAAATTGCAGTGCTGATTGCTCAACATCACAACAAAGAAAGCACAAACACCCCAGCCTATACAAAGACTCATTGGCAGTCTTTTCTTCTAAGGCTGCACCAGGAATGTTATTAGAACACAGGACTGAACGTTAGAACCGTAAATCTACAATTTTAGTTACTTGCTTTCACCCTTACCATGCAGTTTCTGCCTAAAAGCTTCCTGTCTTCTGTTGGTATTGTAATGGTCAGATCAACAGGCCATAAGCAAAAAAGGTGATGAACACATAATGTGTATTTATGCACACAAATACAGAGAGTGAAGGAGGTTTTGCTCAGAAGAGCTTTTAATCCATTAAGCTGTCTGCTCAACAATGAAGCAAGCAGATTAGAAGGAAAAGCAAGTTTCCTGATTTCCAGCCTATTACCCTACCTTGTTGACCACATACAAATTTAGGACAACCAAACTTCTTTTGTAACTGTATCCTATTACTCTTTTCTGAGGTGTGTCTGCACTGAACTTTTCTTTGCTTGTATATTACCTTAGCATGAGGTTAAAAGCCTTTGGAAGCTATACTGATCTGTAAATATTTAATCAGAGGAAGCTTTAGTCTCTGAAAATAAAAGCATATATGTATAGCGTGCATGCTTTAGAGATAGTAAAAATAATTACAAATTGAGTTACCTCTAACAGATAATTTATGTTCAACTTGTGGGCATTTATCACTACGTTTTCCTTTTGATTTCTTCCCATGCGTGTTGACAAAGAACAATTTTCAGTCAAACTAGCATTCAGTCCTGATGTACAAAGGCAACACATTCTCACCAAACACACAACACAAAGACACACACACACACTTTCAATCTGAGTTGCACGTGCAGCAAACCTGCCCAACGTATTGTTTACCACGTAATTTCCAGGTCCAGAAAGATCAGGCAGAAGTAAAAAACAACTCTGAAACAGCTACTGATGAAAATAAAACACTATCTGAAAGTTGTGTAGGGTACCCATCAGAGTACAGGAGTGCAAAACAAATGGTCTAAATGCTGTTCACCTGTGTCGTTGAGCTGCTGGTTGGTCTTCGGAAAGTCATTGCTCCTTTCTCTCTGGTTAGCCCCCTACTCTCCAGTCCATTCAAATTACAGCTGGAATTATATTTCCTGAAGTGTACCTACAGCATACAATATAAAAAACGTTGTAAAGACTCCTTAGGTACTGTCCTATGTTAATATGCCTAAAACAACCATGCATACTGATTCCAGTTGTATAAAACATCTGCTTGCTTACCACTGACTCCTAACTTACCTCCTTCAGCATTTCCTGCAGGTTTAAGGCTTATCTTTTTACATATCAGTCATGGTTTCAGCAGTTTCAAGTTAGTTATTTTTAACATTAACAAGCTTCTGAAGCCAATATAGACTGAAATCTGGGCATGACAGCCAAAGGAAATTAAGCCAATGAAGCATAAAACGAAATTATGTACTTTGCTCATTTTAAGTCAGTCATGAAAGTTCATTCTGGGTGTAAAACATCGGGAAACTTTCAGAACTGAAATTGCTTCCTTAGAGCAACGTGCTTACTGCTTCCATTGTACTGTTTGTTAACTTCTGAAAGACAAAAAAACCCCACCGTAACACAATGTCATGGCCAAAAGCATCTTTGTTTTACAGAAATAGAGAGCGTGACTAGATATGTGTGCTTCTGAAGTACAACTTTTGAAATTTAATTTCTGATGGAGCTAGAGTTCAAAAGCGGAACCACAATTCACAATTTACAGAAAATATTTGCGTTCAATTTTTCTACTTTTTGAAATTATGGAGAAATTAAAAGCTATTTTACTAATAAATCCTTATCACATTTTAATACCCTACTTCTATATAGGGACATATTTTTTGTCTTGAAGCAAATGTTTGTTGTGCCTGCTACAGGGATTACATATCATTTAGTACATACAATAGCAGTGAGTGGGAATGCCTACGGTGCTGAAATTTTGAAAATATCCAGCCACCCAGTGACTGGAATAAGAGAACTGTGACACGTGAATAAGAGAACTGTAGGAATATTTTCATTAAAGACTTGGCACCCAGCATCCCTCATTAACAGATTTACCAATTTTCCACTCCTCAATAGGAATATTTTTTTGGCACTTCTCTCTCTCATATAAATTATTCCTAATTAATTAAAATGAAATTCTTAAGATGTGTGAGTTCATTAACTCCTTTAATGAGAAAGAACATTTTGGACCTTATTATTAGACTGTCATCAGTATCTGTTAGATAGTTAAATTAATAAAGTGATTATATTCAAATAACTCAGGCATTTGCATTTTATTTTTAACATTATATGTCTCTCTTGCTTGCTCTGAGACTGGGGAAATTTTGCTGCTCATGCAAAAGTACAGTCTGGAGTTCAGTGCATTGCATGCCTGGACCTTTAAATGTATTTAGGGATCAGAATAGCTGTGGTCTAGGAGGGGCCTACTTCAGGTCTATCGGAGCCTCAAGGAATGATTCAAGCAAGTGCAGTACAGAGATCCCTTAAAAATAAAGGTATTGTGGTCCCTTTATTGTTAGAAAGCAAAAAGCCTGAAGGAAAAGTAGAGAGAATGGACATTTTGTACCCTTGAAAGCATCAAGATAAAGCAGGACACAGCAATAATTTGCTCCCGTACTGCACTCTGTATACTACTGAAAGGCTGTGAAAAATTTCCATTGGCTAAAAGCAATATACAAGGTGGAACTAGAGCTCCAGATGTCTCCTCTTCTTCTGAAAATCCATGGGTGTTTTGTAATGATCTCGTCATGCATCTTTCTCAAAAGTGATCCTCCAGCTATGCAGTAGCCCTCTAATGCTTTTCTGGGACTCTGATTCGGTCAAGGCATACAGAAGAGACACACAACCTTCGTTCAAAAAGGGAAATGCTACTACTTTGAAAATCATAAGTCAGCCAGGTGGAAAAAAAAAACCTGGTACCAGTTAAAATATTAATTCATAGATCATCTTAACTCACAAAACCTAGATCTGATTTTTAATAACGGGTGTCTACTTTACACATACCCCTGCAAACTGAAATGTCAGGACCGAAATTTTTGCTCCCAAACATTATTCGATAGACAATGCAAGCATCTTTTTTTCCACCACCTCCTCGACACTGACAGAAAAAAATCATGACTTTTCTTCCCTTTCTCATGTTTCCCGAGTCATAAACTTCACAGCAATCAATAATAATGAAAAATGAAAAAGACATATCTGGTCTGGCTCCTGCATGAGCTGAATTATATTTTAAATATTGTAATCTTTAAAGCCAAACAAGATAAACTGCTGCTTCTTAAGAGGCTGTTAGATTTACCATAGCCACATGGAAAGAAACTACATGAGTGAGATTTGTTGCTCGACAGACAAGTACAAAGGAGGAAAGTGGAAGATTTTTTTCAATTTAATTAAGAAATGGTTCTGTGTCTCAGGCACTGGTGCCTTCTAGACAAGTGCAGCTGATGAGGAATTTAAAGCACTGCTTCTTCAACTAAGCCTGCTTCACTTACAGAACTCAGACATTTACAAAGAGAGATTTAGCTGAAAAAATAGTGTAACACCTGGACAACGGTTTAAATATTTATGCCACAGCTTATTTCTTTCTTTGAGGCTCCAGTTAGCTGCACAATTGAATACCACAGCAGTTATATTAAGATTCATCCCAGAGATAATGATCAAAATTAAGTTATGCGCACCAGAGCTGTCATAATTTGGAACTAGTATTGGATACTTGGGCTTAAAACAATGCTGTCGATCGCTGTGAGGATACATAAGCTTCGTAAGAGCTCTCTTTTGGTGGAGTGGTGGAGGAATGCCCACGGAGAACAACCCCACTGGTACCTATGCCCTATACCCAGCTCTCACATGAACATCCATCCTACTTTCCATTCCACTGTTCATTTAATCATAGCAAAAAAATCACAACTGATGTGTGTGGCAAGCTCACAGCCTGAAAAGCCTGTTACTGGTGGAGCTGTGAGAGAGGAGGGACCACGAAAGCATTGTGTTCAGCAAGTCATCCATATCACTGGCTACAAATTTAAAAAAAACCCAGTGGGCATCCCTGTAGTAAACACTTCTCAAAACACTTTTGAATCCAGCTAGATGGTAGCTAAACAAAGATGAAGTCCAAACAAAACTGCAGCTCCTCAGGTATTCCAAATGTGGTACAGATGCAGAGTATGCCTCCAGAGCTGGGAATCAAAACCCACAGGTAGGCAGGAAAGTTCTTGAGCAAAATATGAAAACTAAAAGCAAAAAATGCCAATTTGCCATTCTGGAAGACTCTGACTGATGTAAAATTAACCCCAAGATAAGTCCACTTTAAACATTGTCTTATTCTTCACAGTATAGTCATAGAGTTGACCAGTAATCCAATTCAAATATTTATCAAAAATCCATGCTATCACTATCCTAAAACACAATATATTCTTCTCTTTGCACTAAAGCAGACCTCATCGGTTCAATGACAGATCCACTTATACACAGTAAAAAGAGAAAATTGTGTATGCGTTGGCCTATTTATTTCTCCTCTCACTGGGAGATGCTATTTAAATCATTAATTCAATTACATGTTGGAAACAGAACTAACATAACGTTGTATGTACAGCTTTACATCTTCGTTTTTCTGTGGGAAAAACACTGAGAGTACACAGACTCAAATTTCCAAATACAGAAATGAAATATAGTAACTGATAAAATTAAGTGAAACAAAATGGGTTTTTCCATAAAAGTCTTGCAGAGGTGCCTGGACAGAGAGCTGGTATCTTCCATACTAGCCTTTTGTGAAGTAGGAAGTCTATTTGCACTCAATAGCAAACCAGGGTTTTACCAGTGACCTTAATTCAAAGTGAGAAGAGGTTCAGTTTCTGTACACTGAATTAACTACCTTTTTATTGAAAAACTGTTAAGTCTAATGATATATCCATCTTCAATTACTCAATGATGAATCTTAAGGATAGGCTGAAATTCTCCAACCTAACTAAAATTATGGCATGAGAAACCTGTTCTGATTTAAAATAACATTATATTGCACAAGGCTTTTAATGGGCAGCTTTAATTTATTGCTTAAAATAACTACAGTTCTTCGATTTATAATTTCTTGTTTCACCTGTGATATACTACATGTACTTGTCTTCCTATGTGCATCAGCTGGCTTTACATTAGAGTTCTAACGAGTCTTACACAATGTTAGTTACTGAGTTACATGCCTGCATCCAAACTGGATGCCATCATTCCTCTTCAGCAGGTGAGAATGATCTAAATTTTTATCATAGCTTTTAAAGCAGCAGAGGCAGTTACTTCAAATCCACTTTTCAAAAAGACGACCGTACGGAAAAGCTGAAACACTTCAACCTTTACTGAAAATTTGTTTTCTGTAAATGCTGAAGTCAGGGAAGTATCAGGATTGTCAAACCATTTGTGCCAGAATATTTTATGAACACGTCAGTGAAGAACTACTGGTTCAAGTTCAGTTATAAAAATAGTGAATGCAACTCCCTTTGAAAATACAAGGCATCTTCAGCAAATTTATTTCAAAAAGGTAACCTTTTGGTGCTTTTGAAATGAAATATGAACAAAACATCAAAATGAAGTGCTTTCACATTTTCACACTACCATCCCATTTTTTCTAGCACAATTTACAGAATTTAGCCCAAATTCTCAGGTAATTTTTAGTTTGCCCTGAATGTCTATTTATCATATTTACTATTTCTCTTTTTTTTCCACAAATCCCAATCCAAAGTTCTCCTGACAAACATAATATCTTTATGCACACGCAGTGACATAAAAATAAGTCAGTAATAATATATGAATTCTTTTAAACCCACAAAAATATAACATAAAGGCTTCTCTTCTCGTTTTCACCAACAGACCAGCTTAAATACTGCACATGAAACATTACTATTGGGCTTGTTCAGCAAAGTCAGATTAAGTGACCGGTTTTGTTTTCCCAAACTAAAGATCCCATGGCATAACTAAGTGAGCTCTAGACATCCACAGAAGCTTGAATTCAGAAGACAGAAGACAGAAACTTTTAATACAAGTGGCTTCTAAGGAGTGCACATTTTATTTTAATGAAGTTGTCCTGAAAAGTAGAAGGAATTGTTTTAGAAGTTTTCCAGCTTCGCGTTCCCTTTCAGTAGCATACTTAAAAATGCACTTAAGTCCAAGATGCCTAGAAAGACATCTCTCAAGCACTCATTACCCTAGTATTTGAGTAACTCATAGTTACTACTGCATCCGTGACAGAAGAGTGATAAGGCAGTGCTACAATTTTTCTTTCACAAATTGAGCGCTGGGGCACAAAAAGACTGTCCACAACTCTTTTAAAAAGCTCTTCAGAACACACATTTCAGTAAATGAAGCTGGGATACTAAATTATTCTTCAAAACTCAAGGTCACATACAAATATCATGACAGAACCAACAGAACAAGGAAATGTGTCTTCAGAAGCCTCAAGCTACTGCCTTAATCTCGGCCAAGCTTTTTTCCATAATAAATGTCAAGAGGATGTAAGCACATGCTCTGCTGAATAGGGAATCAACTTACTGAATCAAAATCTAAATCCAGAGTCCTGGAAAACAGGGCCAACTATTTAATTTTTATTATTTTGTAGTACAAAGCAGCAAGAAGGGTGATATATTGAATTGAATTCTGAGGCAAACAGAAAGTTGGCACTGCACAAATGAGTAGTCAATTTTCTTTCCTCATCGCCATCCCCTAATGTTACAGTACTCGCACTGCATCACGTCTTATTATAAAGCACCTAAAGATGAAGTCATGAGGTCAATGCAAAGAACATAAATCATGACATGACTAAGCAGGATGTTAGGGAGACACTTAGTAGCGTGCGCCATACAAGTGTTTCTATGAGAGATGGAGCTTTCAGAAGCAAAACTTAGGCATTCACTTTAGCAAAGCTGGCGTTGCCCTGAGGTAACTAATACAAATTAATTTAATTTGTATATACTGGACTTTCACCACTATGGAAATATACCTGCTGAAATAAGCTTCTTTCAAGCATTTCAATGAGCATTTACTTTCTGAGTCCTGAACTCATCTCTGTTGTTATAGAAACCTTCAGGGATTTCTGAACACGTTTTGTGCAGGAAATTATTCAAAAAAGTTACATGAATTGCAGAGACAACAGCCACTTTGGTTCTGAATCCAACAGTGTGCAAGTATTACCATAATGCACACTCTGTGAGTATACAAGACTGATACAGCAGTGGAAAATTAACCACTGAACAAACAAGGACTGGTCCATATAGAGGAGATTTAGGCTGGTGCACAAGCTGTATGTCATCCCTAATACTAGTACCTGTTCTCTGTTTTTCACAGCAAATTTAAAACACAAGCTTTCTGCTGTACTACGTTAGAAAGAAAGGACACTGCACAAAATCCAGACAAAAATGTCAGGTTTTGAACTTGTTAAATAGTTTTCTTCCTGAGAAGGGAATGCACATGCATGTTCCTCTTTTGCAGGGTCTGCAGAATAGTATTCTTCCAATTATATCCAAATGCAAGACAAACAGAGGAAAAAGCCCTTGGTGAGAAAAACTAGGACAGCTATTGTATCTTTTACATTCAAACCCCACACTTCCATGCATTAATGATTAAATCCCAGTTTATATAAATAGCAAATTACAATAAAGACCACCAGGAGTGTTCTGTATTGCTAATCATTATGCTCTGTACTAGTATATCAGTGGACTATACTGCTTTGAATGGAGTTCTCTCTTTAGGGATGTGATTTTAATTTCTGAAGTTTCTCCTGACAGAGAACCTCTCCTGACAGAGAGAAGTTCAAGGTACAGAGTTACAGGCTGCAGAGGCAAAGGAGAGCAAAGGAAGGCAGTAGTGAACTGCACAGTATCTGCACTCATCTGTACTCCTGCCTCTTTAGGGACTGCTATATTTTCTTTTCCAAAGTGATTGAGATGATTCGGTTTAAAAAGCATTGTTACAATATTTTTAAATGCAGGGATTTTTGGCAAAAAATGATGGCTGTGGCCTACACTCTAACAGGAAACTACAGCTTAACTTGCATTGGAAATTTCACAGCTAATGAAAACGTCAGGCCGCACAGTATGTTTTGTGTTTCTTTCTCTTGTGAACTCATTTGACAAAACAACTCTTCTGGATTTTGCTGTCTCTAGTCTTTTGACACTTTCCTTCAGAGTCTTTCCTTATGCTAGACAGCTTATCTTCTGCAGCAGTTATCAATATATGAGAAAACTAGAATATCCTAGTCTTTACACTGATTTAAAATAAAAGGAAAATTTGATCAACAGAACATCAGCACAAATTAAGGCACAGTAAAAAATATCCCTAACATTTAGGACAGATCCGAAACAATTATTTCTAAAACAGGTTAGAGGGATTATAAATATACATTTCAGCAGGCAGGAGATTTAACACTGAATAAAAGGAAGATGCTGAACTGTCCTTTTTGGGCGCTGAACTGTATTCCAGAAATGCAAAGTGAAGAGTTAAATAACTGTGAATAGAGCATAGAGATTACTTTGCTTAGCAGGAAACAGTCAACAATTATATATCTGCATTATGAGCCATTAACTGGGTAGCAGTCTTGTAGGTTCAGAAAGATGTTAATAGAACAGCTGCCAGATATTAGGATGGCTGCAGAAATACGTATTTTCCCATTTGTTATGTTGATGTCACGGTGTGCATCTGTCTGTAGATCAGCCTGATCCAAAGACCACCAGAGCACACAGTAATCTTCTCAGTGACTTATGTAGCATTGGTGCAGGCTCTAGACAAATTTAAATCAAGACTGGTAACCTCTAGATGCTGCTAAATCCTGTTAAAATAGATTTAATTAGGCTTAATAACCTGAATTTGTCTTTAATGTGTTAGATAAGTTGTGCTGTTCCAGAGTTCACTGGGGTGGCTTAATAGTGTGGTGGCTTAATACTGTGGTATTAAAGTAGCTTCCTCCTCTGCTTAACACAATGCCATAATCCTTTACTAAGATCATTGTCACGGCTGTATGTCAAAGTCATAATGGTTATATATTATTAGACAAAGTCCTCTCTAATGTTAGATTTGGCAAAAGTAGTTTCTAGTGCTTAAGTAAAGAGCTTCAGCCATATACTTCATCAATGAATTCTTGGCATCAAGCTTTGTGTAAAAATGTTTCTCATTTATTTGCAGTTTCTTTAAATTCATTTGATTAAATGTTTATTATTCAGCATGCAAAGGGCAGTTAAAAGAGCACTTTAGCTGTCTTGTGGGCTATTAAATATCAAGAATCAGTGTTATACAGACACCTCTATCCAAATTGTCACCGTCTTTGTACTACAATGTTTTAACCTAACCACATCTTCCTTCCAATTTCAGTATTTTAACTCCATATTTTAACTTGTCGGCATCTCTTCTCCACCCAGTGTTGCACTAGCTACCACTGGAGTACAACAACTGCATCATCGTCTTTCTTTGCTATCATCTCTGATAGAACAGGTAATGTCATAGTCCGACAATGGGCAATATAATGTCAATAACAGGTAACAACACCGCCTTCTGGATGTGATACGCGTCAATTGTTAATGCCATGCATACCTTTTCTCTAAACAGACAACCACGAGCAGTGTACAAGGAAAGATCCTATTTCCTCGCTTCCAGAAGTCATCTATGGGGAATGATAACATAGGGATAGCTGCTGTATGAGGAAATGTAAGGCAAGACAAGAGAGAATACACAGCTGGCTGCCTTCTGTGCATGAGCAAATGGATGAAGCATGCGGTAGCATAGAAAAAAAAACACTATAAGACTGAAAACCAGGACAGCATTGAGGACATTTTTAGTATCCACACACTATTCTTTCAGAGTGACAAATAAGATCTCGTTAAATCTTATTACACAAACCATCTTATAAATCACGTTGTGAGTGCCTTAGTTTGCAGTTGGAGTCTCCCCAGCCATCACTAAGCCTTGTAACCGTCACAGCTTGCTCTGTGTGAAGTCCATCCCTATTCTGTCCCTTTCTTCTCCCCCAGTTCTTCAACTACGAAGACCTGTGGTTCTCCGGAGTTGTGTGCAGCACTTCCAGCAACACTGTCGTCTTCTCTCACTAGCAACGGTCTACAATAATCCTTAGAGATACCTACTCTGTTTTCATTTTTCTCAGTGGACTAATACCAGAAACGCCAGAAATCATGATCAGTATCACTGATGTGATATTTTTTTGTATAAGTCTAAATTCTGCTAGGTTTTCCATATTCTCATTTATAATTTAGATTACAACATGGGGAAAAATGCTTGAGGTTTCATTTAAGACAAACAACAAAAAAACATAGCTTCAATTAAGACCTGCAGTAATTCCTAACCAATACCATTCTGAGCTCAAGTACCATTTCGGCATCTCATGGTACTACACAAGCACATGTAAATTCCCGCAGTGTTTACTGAATGGAGCAGCAGAGCATTTCACAATTTCCTACCTCTAAGCAGACTGCCCCGACAGTATTTTGTAAATACGCCATCTTTCCTTTGTTTCTAAACCAGAACCCTTCAGCACCTACTTAAGCCTCTGTTTATTTGGATTTTTTTTTAACCTTGTTTGCAAATTTTTTATTTTAAATCTCCAGCCATCTCCTGAGATCACATATGTTTTTGCTAAAATCAAGTACTTTTACAAGTAATCATGCATAATCATGCTTATTAAAACTTCTGCGGAGATGCTATTCATACACTTCATAGCAAATGTTCAGGTTAATGGAGTTCTCTTTAAATTGTATTCCATCCTGTCCTTTGCATAGCGCACAAACACGCATATTAAAGACTTCTGCAAACACATTCCCTACGCACACATAAACCAGTGGCATTCTACAGACATTATTCAAAGTAAAGTAACAGAGTTTTATTAACAGAGAGACACTGCTTTGTTAGTAACATAATGTTTAACTTCATAAAAGCTTTAAAATCTAAATTCCTATTCAATTCTACCAGATATCCCTGTAGAAGGGAACATACTGAAACAAACACACCAACTCTTTAAGAGGTTTTTTTGGTGCTTTAGGAACTTAGAAGAGATTATATGGTCCAAACAGAGAAGAGTCAGCTTCCAAATCAGTGCCTAACATAATCTTTCAAAAGATCTTTATACCAAAATTTTGAACTCTTTGGAAACTCACTCTGTGTACTGAACAGTTGTGTTTAAAGTGTACAGAAACAAGTAACGTAAACCACATTTTATATGCGTCCAACATGTGACTAAAATAGAGACCAGAAAATTATATTTCTATACGTATTAGAAATGATCTTGTTGAAAATCAACAGAAAACGTCGCCTCATATGGAATGCTAAACTGCGCAGAAACCAAACGAAAGACTATCTTATAAAAGTGCATTCTACAGAACACTATAAATTGGACAGCCACATTGACTTTTATCTCTGTCTATTTTATAATTCTTTATAATTCAATTCTTTACAATATAATATTACAATATACATAATGTATAATGAATATATAATAATTTATCTGCAATTATATAGTTTATATAAAATATATAAATAATGCAACATTATAAAGAATTAAATTATAAAGAATCATATTATTATTCTTCTAAAGGCGTGCAGAATGATTGTACCTACATGAGGAAAGTATCTGACACACGATTTCTTTTTACAAAATTCACTGCCCTACCTATGGGACTCCACTAGTGGTGAGACTCAATCGGTCCAGCACCAGGGAAAATAAATTAGGCCCCACTAGAGATATTACCAGCACTCTGTTCAGACACACACACAGTCCTTTTATACCATTCCTTGGTCTTTATTCAATATTGTATCTATTCTGGCAGTAATAACAATGATTATAATGATACATCATTCTTATTACATAGAGACTGCAAAGAGAGATTGCTATCAAGAGAAAAGCAACTTAACAGAAAGGACGGGAGAAAATGTTTACCACATCAGTGAAAATGTCTGTTTTAAAGTCACTAAAAAATAACTTTAAGCAAGTTCAAATTATGTTGCTAAAGCCAAGACTCACACTCAAGTTGACTTTGGTCTTTTATTTTGTCACCTTCCTTCCACTGAAATGAAAAGAAATACTCCTAACCAATACTTCTCATGGCTTCAGAAGAGGTGGCCATGCTAACATACGCTCACTATACTAAATTTCTCAGTTGGTAAAACCTCTGCTCAACTTCATACTTCATATTTTACAGACTGCAACAGTCTTATCTTCCAGATTAAAAGGCTGCTTATGCTAATAAGCACACACTTAAATGGTATATTGTAACAGATCCAAACGTCTGCGTGCCTAGACACCAAATGCAAATCAAGACTCCTGTGAAAGCCACAAAAAAGTTAATGCTTTAAAAATAGCTATCAACATTAGGAAATGCTTAGATAATAAGGAAGATTTACACAGCTAGATTAGGACTTTAAACATTCCAAAGAGATCGTTTGCTTTCTATGTATTAAAATCCTATTATAAAGGAAATTAACGGAAAAGTACTAAGAATGCTAAATCTCAAAAGCAAAGCATTGCAAAGCATACAAATCAGCATGAAGTTGAGAGGAACTGCTGTGTAATCTGACAAAAGGACGTGGTTATTTTTTTTCTGACACAGCGTGCTGAAATAGCCCAGTGAAAGGCTGACCCAGAGTTAGGCAAGGAGAGAAAAGAAGTACTCTTCCTGGAGAGGGAGAAAGCAAGCCACCCCTTCTCAACAACACGCAGGGGTGTGAAGTTGCACTTACTGGCTGAGCCAGAATAAGTCAAACTTATACCGCTAGTCTTCCTTACTGGAGCAAATACCTCGTAGCCATTTCACAACCACAGTGAAAGCAATCTTTATTACCCCTTTATTTTCTCAGTGGTTCTGAGTAGGACCTCCTGCAATACACGCACTCCCCTGCATTCAAAGATCCTAGAACAGCCTTAGGATCAGCCTATGTCCAGGGGAATTAATGAGAAGTATATGGGGAACAGAGTTTAACAACAGATGACAGCATGAAAGCAAATGCTTTAATTCCTGTTTTGATCTGATACAATGACTAAAGCAAGCAGTGTCAACCACAAAAGAACACAGAACTCAAACTGTAGCAGGCAAACCATGGGAAAGAGAGGACTTAAACAAGGTGCAGTGGCGTTTTCAGATTTTAAACAGTAAAAGCAAAAAGGAGCTAAATACTTGGCTTTTTAAAAATCTAGACAAAGAGCTAAATATTATATTTATAATAATACTACCAAGCAACCAAAACCCGTCTTCCATATGACAACTGAACTTGGAAAACAGACCCCAAAAAACCAAAGAAAGCATCATTATAAATCTACCAATCCCTCAATATAAGATGAAGAAAAGAGGGAATAGGGTGTGCTGCTTCATTAAGAAACATCTCTTTGAAAGTTGTGCTTTAAAGACATGGGACAAGAAACAAAAGAAGAAAAATCAGTAGTCTAAAAAATATGTTTCCATTAGAGATGTGACTCTTCCAAGGTATGCAGATCCAGGTTCGATCTCAGGGACAAGTATTTTGGTATGTATCATTCTCGCACTTGGTGAGATCAGGGCTACCGTGACAGGAACAAAGAGGTAAGACGGGGCAAGTTCTTTGGGAAGTTTTCCTTCTAAGGGTCTCAGCTAGTGTAGGAAGAAAAACAAGAACAAAAACCCCCTGAACTTTGAGGCTGACAAAAATGAAATAAAAATAAAAAACAATAGTCTGAGGAGTATTCAGGGATCTTGGTGACATCAATAATGGCACATGAGAGAACTGCAGACTCAAGGCTCCATTTCCTTATTGATAGTGCTGGAGTATGGTCCTTCACCCCATCCCCCACTCAATAACAGGCTTCTGAAGATGTCCATAGAGAAGTTTTCGGGTTTCAACAGAACTATACATAGTGTCTAGTGAAAGTCTCCATACTCTTCCTTTGTCATAGAAAACCTATGGATTCTGTCAAGGTTAGAGCCTCATCTGACTCAGTCTCTGCTTGCTAAGGCTCCTGATTACCTCTTCTAGCATTCTTCTTTCTGTGAAATCAAATGACAGGGAAAATCTGTTGCCTAAGATCTCTTCTGAAAAATTCGATAACATAGGGAGGATTGTTCCATGTAGGGTCTCAGCTTCATCAGTTTACCTGTTTCAGCTGTTCGAAGAGACTAATGTTTTCAGAGTTTTACTTTAGAATCCAACAGTTTTCTATCAGTGTGGGGTACTTACCTTGGACTATAGTGTGGTTTTATAGTAGTTTTAATAGTTCAGAACAATGTTTGGCGAAGGCACTGATTATAATTAGATGGCTTTTTCAGGCAATCATTGCATATAACTGTGTGCACAGAATGTTTAGCCCAACTGAGTCCCCGTTTCAGACAGGACCTCTTCTGGAAGAGCAACTTGCAATTTTTCTGGCTTACAACCATAGTAACACAGATTAAGCCATTACCTAGACTGTGTATAGCAAAAAGCCAACTAGCATAAAGTCACATAAAGCCAAGTTGAGAAAATACAGAGCTAATTTTAACAAGATATGGAAGTCTTGTATGGAGCCATGGCTTTTTAAATATCAACCAATGATTAAGTTGAAACGCTTGTCCTGCATGTTTTTGGGTGAAAGGAAGAAGACAAAAATATTAGAGCACTAAAACTCCAGTAGGTTCAAAGTTCTCAGATATTCCCTACATCAGACTTTTTATACTAAACTATGAAGATGGCATTTCTTGCTTTGGTTGCCTTAAATATAATAAAAAGAATAATTACCACTTGAAGATTTTCAGTAATTCTCATTTCAGTGTAATTAGATGTAGTGATTGGAATATCTTTTCTATTGCATTGCGGTTCTTCCTTAGCACCAAAGAACAGTGACACAAGTTATTTACATAATTATCTTCAGTTAAAGGAGGAGCACAGCTTAACACAAAGAGTTGCCATTGCTTCCACTGGAGCTTCTACAACCTCCTGCATAATATCCTGTAGTGTTGTGCAATGACTTTGTAAACAGTTTGTGTCACTTCATTATCTGTAGAATTTATTCTATTAAACACAATCTTTTCAAACAACTTATCCATAGGCACTTTTAGCTCATCACAAGTTCCCTCAGGGAAAGATCTCGTTTACACCCCCAAGACCAAGAGTCCTGCTTCAGGTATTAACTACTTCTAGACTGCCTGCCCCACCCATCAAGTTTCAAGCACAGACAGGACAGCCTCGGCTTCTGATCATTTCCTGAGAAATGGATCTCTGCATCTTAATATATCATAAATGTTTGATGTATCATTAGCATTGTGAGTTAATAAGAATACTCCTAGGAACCTCACTAAAAATTTGTTATAAAGTTCTCATTTGTCAACATTTATGAATAATTAGCTACCAATTTCTTGGACCATAAATCCAAGTTTTCTTAATAAGCTATGCCAAAAATGTTTCTGGGTGCGCTGCTTTTGGCTGGGGTAGAGTTAGTTTTCTGCACAGTAGCTAGTGGGGGGCTGTGTTTTGGATTTGTGCTGGAAACAGTGTTGACAACACAGGGATGTTTCAGTTATTGCTGAGCAGGGCTGACACAGAGTCAAGGCCTTTTCTGCTTCTCACCCCACCCCACCAGCGAGCAGGCTGGGGGGGCACAAGAAGCTGGGAGGGGACACAGCCGGGACAGCTGACCCCAACTGACCCAAGGGATATCCCACACCATATGGCGTCATGCTCAGCATATAAAGCTGGGGGAAGAAGAAGGAAGGGGGGCACGTTCGGAGCGATGGCGTTTGTCTTCCCAAGTCACCGTTACGCGTGATGGAGCCCTGCTGTCCTGGGGATGGCTGAACACCTGCCTGCCGATGGGAAGCAGTGAATGAATTCCTTGTCTCGCTTTGCTTGCATGCGTGAATTTGGTTTACCTGTTAAACTGTTAAACTTTATCTCAACCCATGGGTTTTCCCACTTTTACCCTTCTGATTCTCTCCCCCATCCTGCTGCAGAGGGAGTAAGCGAGCGGCTGGGTGGGGCTTAGTTGCCATCTGGGGTTAAACCATGACACCAGGAAAAAGTAATTTATAGAATGATTTTTTGTTTACTAACTTTTTTAGAATAGAAGCAATGTCAGCACATGAATTACATGCCGATAAAGCAATATACTTGAATAACTTTCCAGTCACATATCAGAAGAAAACAATTTCAGCATAAAGAAATACAGATGAGTTCTTTACTCTCTGACTCTCACTGAATGTAGCTAAATGACAATGATGCTCTTGATCAAGGTCTAAATTATATTTTGATCTATGTGTTCTGTATCTTCCATCCTAGGACTGCATGATAACAAAGCATACGCTGTTTCTCACAGACCTTTCTTTTTTCCTCTTGATAATACTGTTGCTAATTTGTTCAGCAATTGATCTCCATCTCCATCCGACTCATTTAGCATTGTGATAGCAATAACTGTTTCACCCTGACAGCTAATACAAAGCAACAAAATCCCTAACCTGGTTATAGCTGAGATTTTGCTACGAGGGGAGCTAGGTGCAAAAACTGTATTCAAAAGCTTTGAGCATTTTAACTGTGTGCTGAGACCTGCAATGGGACCTAAGCTGCCCTTTTAGTCTGTAGCCAGAGAGCAAATGCAGCAGGAGAAGTTTGCCTGGAACCCCTGCTGCAGGCTCTTTGAGTGATCTCCAGCAAGCAGCCCAATTTCTGTGAGTCTATTGTTCTTCTGTAAAGCAGGGATAACAAGTATTTCTCCCTCTTCCTAGTGCTATGTGGCATGAACTTTCATACCTTTATCATTTCTCAATACTTGCAGTTATTGAATACCCAGTTCCTGGTACTGTGAAACTCAGCTGTCATGGGGAGAGAGGGGGGAGAGAAGAGTTTGATGCTCACATTATGGTCTGATGTTTCAAAACCAGAAAGTACAGCAAGAATTGGTCTGGGAGGTGGGGGAAGGAGGTGAAAGCTTCTTATATCGAGCCAGTCACATGGTTAGAGGTTGGCACATTTCTATTTCATGGCAACTACAGTTTTTTCAGACAAACATGAGACACCAGTAAGTCTACACTAGGGTCTGTACTACCGTTGCAATAGTGCTAATAATATCCAAGACAAGTAATTTAACACTAAATATTTACTAAAAATCCTGGATATGCTCTGTAACATATACTATTGCATTCTTGGCAGTTATAATTTAGCTGGTCTAAAGATAGCTGAGTTTTACGCACGTGAGCTGTGATTACTATCTCTAAATTATTTGAGATAGGGACTGTTTGCTGCTATCATGCTTTTTGCAAAGCATAAACTTACATGGCTCTATTCTTAGTTCATATATCTAGTTTGTACTACAATATAAATAACATGGGTTTGGTGCAGATATTTTTTGGAGTCTAATGTAGCTTTTCCCAAAACTTAATTTCATAAATGCATTAAATTAAATACATATGTTAGGTGCAACATGTGTGGCAAAAATATTTTATTCCTCTCCCCTGCCCCCTTCTCCCAGTCAACTGCTGAATTACCATAAGCTGTCGAAGATTGTATCTAATTTCTATCCTTGAGTCATTTGCAAGAATGGGCTCCATTTCCAGATTGAATAAAACCTCCAAAGTACGTTATATAAACCAATCGTCTGTAGAGAAAATATATTGAAGGATGACCACATTTGTGTGAATCTTCCTCGAGCATGCAAAAAGAATTGAGGAAATCATCCTTTATCCAGAAGAGCAATTATGTACATTCTTACTCCCCACAATAAGATTTTAAACTGAGTTTAAATTTCAGTGATTTTCTGAATCCAAACAAGCCCTCTACTTTTGCTACTCAATTCACCATTGGAACTTTTTTGTTTTTTTAAATTCACATTTATACAGCTACACATTGCAAATTGTTCCAATAGACGTTTGTGCCAGTGCAAAGGAGCACTCAAAAAGCCACTGTAAGAGGCATTCCATATGCAGACCAGGAATGGAAAATAAAACACAGAGCTGAATCCTCTTTAAGATCTTTTGCAAAAGGACTTGGTTTCAATGAAAGTCAAGTCTAACAGTGAAAGTGGAGACTACTGTTGGAACATGTCAAATATTTAAAACAAAACTAAGCAGTCTACCTCCTAATTGCAGACACACAACCTGGCACAAAGGAGGACATCTTGCCATGAAATCCTTTTTAATAGAACCTGGGAAATAATTTCAAAGGGAAAATGTTACATTAAAAAGACAGAAGGATACTCTGAAATTCTCTAACAGCCACTTCCAAGCGGTTTTAGCCTTTACCAATTAAAGTTGATGATTCTAATAACTTCTCCATCACTTTCTCCATTTTTTTCCTACATTGCGTATAAGCAGCTGATGAAAAATAGCAGGTTAGATAATAAGTGAAATGCTCTATCTAGCAAACTGTCACAAGACATTTATGGTTCAAGAAGGTCAGGATGAATGTATCCTGTTAAATCAATCCAAAATAAATCTTTGCTCTCTTACATCACTCACTCAGCTCATTACTCATGATGTAACTCTATTCCAGCTTGCTTTGCTTTTGAGAAAAGTTTCTTTGTAGCTTACATTAGTTAGGAAATTCCATAAACGCTGACTGATCTTGCTCTTTAGTCATTATTTGCTCTCTTTTTAATAACAATTTATTCACTGAGTTTCTGTACTTTTTAAAGATCTTCTATTTGTTTCCAATTCTCAGATATCAGAAAGTATTCAGCAATTTTTGTGCAAGGCCCTTTTCATTGTATGTGTGATTCAAAGCAGCTGGCTGCCGATATTCACACAGTAAATCATAAATCCGATTTCTTTTCAGACAGATAACATAAATGAGCGCATCAGCATGATGCTAAGTTTTAATATAATAGCTTTAAAGATTTAACAGATATTTAATTAGAATCATTGCTCAAGCCCGGTGTGCTTTTGGCAAATGTGTATACCAGCCTGGAAAATTCAAGCCTGGTCCTTCATGAGGCTGCAGGTGTATCCTTAGCTCAGAGCACGAGGGAGACTAGAAAACATTTATGGATACACGAGCCTGTGCCACACACATCCTTTTGCTAGCAGGGACGAGCTGGCTCTGCCATAGCACTGAGCTGGCTGGAAGCCGTATGAATGTACTGGTGAAGGACAGCACGCAGCCTAGCAGCATGCTGCTCTTCTACGGGCTTTATTTGTCCAGACTCAGCTCAGCACTAACTGTGGCCTCACAGTGTTTTGTAGAGCATGGGTGGGGCAGGGGAGAAAAAAACAACCCCAAGAGCTTGCGTCTGGCTGCAGAGGACTGCATACAGATCTAACGTACAAAGGACAAGAATCAGACTTCAGCTCACGCTTCCTCATAGCCGTTCACTCGCCCCTGATTGTACCCTGCAGAGTTGTAAAGGCTGAAAGTGGACAAAGGAATAGAAATGTTTAATGCTAAGGAGAAAGCCCAGAACAAGGATCCTGCCATCCCTTCAAAGTTTACACTACATAGGCTTTGGTCAAACATGAGCTACAGGACTCAACACTCAACGCAGGAACTACTGTATGAAGTGCAATAGGCTGAGCTCTCCAGATTAGACAGATGATCTAATTGCTGCTAGAAGGAGGTGCAGCAAAACTGTCAGACTGTGACATAGCTTGTTTCAGAAGAACAGATTGGATTTTCTCACCAGACTTACAAAGGGTCAAACTGTTTCCTGAGAACATTATGTACCAGCATTCCTAGGCCAAATGCAAGTATCACATGTAAGCACTCCCAACTCTCATCTGGAGGAACACCTTTTATTGCCAGCCAAACAAAAAAAACCCCACGATGTTCCATTTCCCTACCACTAAGTTACTAGTTTTAACAGGAAATAAAGATACTTTTTCCAGTCCACACTGGGAACTCTGGTCACGTCAGAACTACCCACCGATAGATCTCTAGGATGTGTGTGACCTGAACAAAACACTTCAGCAGAGTAAGCTACATCAAGAAATGGGTGTTTTTAATTTAAGATTCTGAACCTCCAGGAAAAAAAAAGTCAGTGTGAGCTGAAGAACCTTTTTCATAAATCTTTAAACCCTTCCTCCGAAGAACTTGGTTTTCTTTATGTGAATGTTGTATCACTTGAAAAAAAATGGCTTTTTGTGCATTTACACACCACAATCAAACCCATTTTCACAATCTGAGGAGAATGGAAAAAGTGAAACAGATAGCATAGTGTCTCACTCGTCATAGTGAAAAAACAAGCTTAACACGCACAATAATTTGTTTCCCATTCCGAAATGGGTTACAGCTATTCAATGATGAGTAGCTTTATGAGTAGTGTGTGCACTTGAAATTCTCTAACTTCTGACTGTGTGGATGAATGAAACAAAAACCTCAACAGTAAGAAAGGAATATTTCATATCTGTACAGTGCTTTTTCCTGTGCCTTGCTGAGAAGGTTCACCCAAGGTAGCATCCCTCTATCTAAACTTTATTCTTATATCTGCTACTGGTCACTGTGGGAGAGAGGACATTGGACTAGACAAACATTTAGATTAGTTCACATTCACAAAACCCGAAGTAAAGTGCAAGTGGTGCCTCCTTTCTTCCTTCCCCTACACAAAGCACTAATGAAAGCTAAATCCTCCAGGCTTTGCTTATATTTACACATGCAAAGAGTGAAAGAAATTTAATTAAGTCAGCTGAAGTATAAAAAGCAAGAGAGACTGTGTTGTCTTTCTTGTTACTGCAGCTTTTTTCAGCAAGAGATCAAAATACCTCCTAACAAGAAAAGCACTTCACATAAGTACTGTGTCTGTTTTATCGTCTAGACCAGGGCTTTTTGGTGTGCATCTCTGTTTTTTAATACAGTAAAAATTAGACATCTTAATGTCCTAGCTGGTGCTAACACCATTCTGGGAGAAGTTTCTAACGTAGCTCCCACCTAAGTTCTGCAATCAAATCCCATGACTAGGCTAATCAACATTTTTTTTTTCCTTTTGTATCATTAAACATGAGACTCCTTCCCATTGTCTCAAAGAAGCTTTCCTAGCACTGCTTCAGATATGTTCCTGTATCAGCTGCTTCACATGTGATGAGATAATCAACTCTTCTGTGATATTTCCTTTATTTGCATTTTAATATGCTCATCAACCTGATTAGGGAATGGGGATCCAAATTCTCTAGAGGACAGTATGCTCACTGCAAGGTACTGTATTGGACTGCTATGATCCAATAAGGTTTAAATACTATATTCTGAATCAGACAATGAGTAAACCTTTTTTTCCACAGGCTCCTTACATCCACCTTCTACGTCAGTCAAGCATTTATATTCTTCAGACATTGTCACTAAACCAGCCGACCTTGTATTTCATAGTTCACACTTAATAGCTTAAACCTGATACTTAGGAGAATTTTGTGTTTCCAAATACCTGGACTCTCAGGAAAAACAGGCTAAAAGTCTGGTCTACTCAGACATTTATTGCTCTTAAGTTTGCTGCATTTAGGAAATCAGCAGTGAACTGACAAAGCAGGTGTGCGCTCCCTGCATAGTCATCTCGGTTGCCAAACTAATTCCACAAGTAGCTGTACTTGTATCATCTGTTGGATTTAGGAGTTGATATACAGCTTGCGTATAAAAATCACCTGCCTTCTAAAAAAATTTTTCCAGGTTGTCTAAATACATCATTGTGAAAGCTAAGATGACAAAATGCAGAGCAGACAACAAATGGAAAAGTCTGCTCTGCTTTAGAAGATGCCTGGAGTCTCCACTCTTTTACCAGAAGAGTTTCCAAGGTAGAAAAAAATGTGACGGCACTACAAAGCTTCAAGAACAGTTGTTTTTGTTTTCCGAAAATGCCAGTGTAACAAAGCTCTGTGGTCTCTACATCACGATGCCTACTATTTCAGGAACCTCAGAAAACTATTAAGTAAAACAGTAGCTTCAGGGTGCGTAGCATATGTCTTAAAAAGTGTTGGTGGCACTACGGTTGCAATACAGCAATATTTATCCCTCCCATAATATTCTACCAATTAACATATCTCAAAAAGCTAAATCTCATGATAAATCTCCAGGAAATAACACACTTCAGTTGAAAAGTCACCTTTGGACCGCTTTGACCACCGTGATGGCAAGAACGATAATTTTCTGTGCTCTGTACCCGCACAGAAACTCTATTGTCATTTTCAGAAAAAAATTTTGCACCTCCAATTTAGGATCTAACTTTTCAGAGGAGCTGATGAGCTGGAGAGTGGAAAAGGGAGAGACCATGCAATTTAAAAACAGAGCGAACTTTTTCATTCCTTCTGTCACTTTTTGTTCCTTACATTCC
>NW_008824445.1:2639922-2644000 GCF_000699105.1 Pygoscelis adeliae
TTAAAAGTATTTAATTAATATTATTTTTCAAAACATTGTTCCAACTTCAGAGTAACCAGCCAAACATGTCAGGCAAAAGCCAGGCAGAGCACTGTATTCCTCTTCAATGTTACGCTCTTGAACAATGTGCTTTGTAAATTAACGAGCTTGTCAATTAAGTTTAGAGCTTCAGTAAACCATCTATATTAAATATGACTTGGATATGAGGGAAGAGTGTCAGATCAAATGAAGAAGATTAATGTGGGATTTTCAGAGCAGACATATAATCTGCTGATTTTTGGGTGAAAAAATACGACATGCTGTTCATTACCCTTTGTTTAGAGTTCCATCCAGTGCTCTGGATTTGCAAGCATCTTCAGAGCTTACAGTTTTTATTTATCTATTTTAGGAAAAGAAACATCCTTTTCTAATAATTTATGAGACTAAACATCACATTAATTTTCATGCCACAATCTAAGGCATCAAATTGCTAAAACGTTTTTTTTTTTAATTATGCCTTGTATTCCATTGCAACTTAGCTCATCAAAATTCATGGTTCTTGGTTTGTGTTTGGTTTTTTGTTTTGGGGTGAGTGTGTGTGGTTTTTTTCCAAAAAACATGCACTGCTTGAGCACCTATTTACACATTAACCTGAATACTACAGCCTATCTCATTATCTATCAAGCAGCATTGAAAATAGACACTTAGCATTTTTCCTCCCGATCTATGTATCTCAGGCCCTGATTCTTCACCTGTCCTGTAGATGGGCCGGTCTTGTTCAATATCTTTATCAACGATCTGGACGAGGGGATCGAGTGCTCCCCCAGTAAGTTTGCAGACGACACCAAGTTGGGCAGCAGTGTTGATCTGCTCGAGGGTAGGAAGGCTCTGCAGAGGGACCTGGACAGGCTGGATCGATGGGCCCAGGCCAACTGTATGAGGTTCAACAGGCCAAGTGCCAGATCCTGCACTTCGGTCACAACAACCCCATGCAACGCTACAGGCTTGGGGAAGAGTGGCTGGAAAGCTGCCTGGTGGAAAAGGACCTGGGGGTGTTGGTCGACAGCTGGCTGGATATGAACCAGCAGTGTGCCCAGGCGGCCAAGGCCAACAGCATCCTGGCCTGTATCAGAAATAGTGTGGCCAGCAGGAGTGGGGGAGTGATCGTGCCCCTGTACTCGGCACTGGTGAGGCCGCACCTCGAATACTGTGTTCAGTTTTGGGCCCCTCACTACAAGAAGGACGTTGAGGTGCTGGAGCGTGTCCAGAGAAGGGCAACGAGGCTGGTGAGGGGTCTGGAGAACAAGTCTTATGAGGAGCGGCTGAGGGAACTGGGATTGTTTAGCCTGGAGAAAAGGAGGCTGAGGGGAGACCTCATCGCTCTCTACAACTCCCTGAAAGGAGGTTGTAGCGAGGTGGGGGTCGGTCTCTTCTCCCAACTAGCGATAGGACGAGAGGAAATGGCCTCAAGTTGTGCCAGGGGAGGTAAAGTTTCAGTTTTGGACATGAGGAAAAGTTTCTTTACTGAAAGAGTGGTTAAAGATTGGAACAGGCTGCCCAGGGAAGTGGTTGAGTCACCGTCCCTGGAGGTATTTAAAAGACGTGTAGATGAGGCGCTGAGGGACATGGTTTAGTGGGCATGGTGGTGTTGGGTTGACGGTTGGACTCGATGATCTTAGAGGTCTTTTCCAACCTTAGTGATTCTATGATCCTATGATTCTATGTTTAAGCTCGTACATGTAAAGAGATTCAGCAAAGTCAACCAGATAATAAGCATATTTGATCTAAACTTAAGGATATGATAGGTGAGTAACAAAGGAAAGAAACTAACACCCAGTATTTAAAGCTGACATTTTCAAGTAAATCCAAAGGACTGACACGTCAAAACCCTAGTTGTAGTCTGTATATTCCAGTGTAATATCTTTCTGATTTGACTATATTTCCATGTGCAAATTAATTCTCAACAGAAATGTGTGTTAGGCTTTAAGTAAGCAAGAAGGACAGATTTGCAAAACTAATCTGATTTACATCACTCAAGACTTTTTACCTACTACCTGTGGCAAAGCAAATTAGCCTGTTCCTCAGCAGGAGCTTCCTTAATGGGAAGCAACAAATTCCTCACTGATGGAAGGCTTCAAAGTGTCTCTCAAGAGCTTAGAGTTAGCTGCCTGACTTTATTTTGGTTTCACACAGCATTTTAGCTGCTTTCCACTGAGGATTTTGTTGTGTGCTTGCTTATTTTAAAATCTCTTGCAACACAGACCTGAGGTAGGACCTGCCATGTAAGTACAAGGAAGATCACCAAGTGAACGAGACCTAAAGGTACTTTTCTAGGTAAGTTTGCAGTCCATTTGATAATCAGTCTTGGGGAAAAGAATCCTGATTTTTAATACAACGTACAACACCCCTAATTTCTTATACCTGAAATTCACCTTCCTTCTTGTTTTACCTAATTACTAGTGATGACACATGGGTGGTATTAACAAAGGACAATAGACCCTTAACACACATATTCAGGGGGATTGTTTTTGACAAGTTTTGGACAATTTCTATCATAATCGTTTAAATTCCAATAGACATCTCCCTGTTTTACAGGCAAAGGAAGAATTTTGGATAAAGTTTCAGACTACAAGCTCAAGCCATTTTTTAAACAGATCACTACTTGTTTTCCTGATGAACTAGTAAGATCTGTTGTCTCTCCTAGAGTTTAGTCATCATGCCAGCTCACCCACAGATGCTCTGAAAGAAACCAGCAGAAACTACTCCAACCTGCCACACAACTAGTTCTGCACTGCCTTGTGCTTTCGATGTAGTTGCTTTGAAAGCTGAAGATGATGCCCATTAGCCTGTGTTGCTCACTGCACGTAGTCCTTCAGGCACTTCTACCAAAGTGTTTCCTGCCCGATACTTTCTACGATGCTATAAATCTTTCCCATTTACCCTGATCAGAAAAGATCTCTAGGGAAATTTTCTACTATTTATTTAAAGCATTGATTGAAGTTTCTGAATTATTTATAATTCTTACAAATAGTTAACCTCATAAAAATGATAACTCATTAAAATTGTCTCTTCATTTCCATATGTCTCTATTGATAAGTTAAGAGAACCATCATTTTTTTCTTTCTCCTCAAGAAAAGCAATGAGAGCTGCAGGGACAAGGTGCCCTTTAACTCCACGCTGCACATTCACAGCTAGATGAACTGGATTTTTGTTGACTGTCAGCATTAATCGTGTAGTGATTTAATTTACTGGAAGACCACAGGGCACTTTCCTGCACACAGTGCAGTAGCAATTTTACTTGGCTGCCCCTTGCCAAAGAAACATGTGGAAAACTGATTAAAAAAATGCTAAAAATATAATCTTTTCTGGTTGATACAAAATGTTAATTACAAATGCAAAATAATATTGCATAACTGTTTTGCTGAAAGTACATAGTAAGAAAAAGGCTGAAGAGGAAAAGTTAGGCACTGAGGTTGTGATTTGCTGAAGTTGGAATATAGTCAGAATGTCGGGGAGCAAGGGATGCTTAGAATAAGAAAAGTTATCTGGACCTTTGAATTCACACACTGAGGTGTTCAGGATTCAGCATAAGATTTCACCTCAACTGCAGTATTTCCAGAAAAGTACTATACACATTATTAGTCAATGTTATCCTGGAGGGATGGTACTACTGGATCATTGCCATCCTTTTTCTTAAAAGTTTTCTCATTATTCTTCTGGCTTTTTTGGTGGTATTTCTCAGAATTGCACTACCAGCTGTTATTGCTTCAGGCTATGCAGAGGATTTGCACATATCCACTGCCAAATAGCTGGGAAGCTACTGTAGAAATACTATTCTATAATGTATTTGTAGGTAAGTCATTCTTAGAAAAGATATCCTCAGTTATGACTTTCATTCTTTCCTTAGTAGGTACACTCTTATTACAAATGATAGCTCTCACAATATGTAAGACCCAGCTAGTGCACTGTAATTACAAATGAAGGTTAATGATTCTTCTAATCTTTGGCTTTTTTGTATGGTATCATCCTATTTAAGATCATAAGAACAGTAATAATGGAGCATGAATAAGAGGCACAGCTACATCCACCATCTTAAAAG
>NW_008824445.1:2644027-2644836 GCF_000699105.1 Pygoscelis adeliae
TCCTGCCTCAAAGAGAAAAGGAAAAGAAAAAGGAGAACTAAATCTCATCTCACACCTTAAGACAGCCCACTAACACCCTTGTTTCTCCTTTGAGGTGGTCACTGGAGGTTTGAGCCTCCTGCCTCAGGAAGCGGCTCAAACACAGCAATTTCTGTCAGGCAGGTAGTCTCCGGTCAGCCCTCCTGGGACAGGGTCCTATCCTCCCGGCATCCCCAGGTTGACAGCCCTTTCCTTCTGCCCCACACAACCCTCTCAGCTTCTCTTTAGCTGCCTCTGAACGTAAGCTTTTTGACAGAGCAAATCAGAGAGAAAAGGGTTTGTCAACAAATTGCCACTATGGCCTCTTTATTTAGCTGTCTGGAGAATACAAAACTGCAGAAAAATACCTACTGTCTACAAGAAGTTGCATAACTGAAGCTGGACACTAGAAACTATCATAACGAACATCATGACAAAAGAGAGTACAATAAAAGCAAGTTTCTAGCTTTTCTATTTTTATCATTGTTTTCTAAGAGGTGACAGACAGGGCAGCCTTCACTCTTCTGACCATTGTACCAAAGTACTCTACCAAATTAATTTTCAAGGAAACTAAGTCATGTCACTGCTAGAGGAAATTTTATTGTATTTGCAATATGCATGCACCTCTCAAATTTAGAAGAGAGGGCTTGGGACTCACGTTTTGTAAGCCAGGATAAAGAAGGAATCTGGGCATTTTATCTTAGTCTTCAAACACAGGCTTGACAATGCTTCCACCACTGTTGAATAGAATAGATTGTTTCTATTGGAAGGGACCTACAATGATCATCTAG
>NW_008824446.1:0-10861 GCF_000699105.1 Pygoscelis adeliae
CCGCTCGTGAACGTGAGCGCCTCCCCGCCGGTGGGAGCCGCCGGGCCAGGCTGTTGGGGCGGAGTAAATAAGCGTGCTCGGGCAGGGGAACGTCGATGCGGGCCTTCTCGGGGGTTGCCTTTCACTGTGCTTCCATGCTTCACCCGAGAAATTCCCACCGTCCTCTGCACATAGAGCATCTACCAAACCTGGAAGCCTTCAGCGTAAAGAGCGCTCTGCGTGCGTTCAGTTGTTAGTAAAGAACACTGGAATGCTGACCCTTGTTTTCAAATTGAGGGCTCAGGAACATCTGGTCTGCTGCCAGAAATGCCTTCTGACTGAAGAAGCTATTACTCTCTAATGTGAATGTAACGGAGAATCAGCTGTCAAACATAACTGACGTGACTTTACTAATGTCTGTAGGGTGAGTTTTCCAACTCACTCTAGTTCATACTGGAAAGTACTGAAGTTAGTATTGTATATATGTTGTCTGCATAATCTTTACAGTTCTAGGAATTAACCTAACTGAAGAAAAAACCAGGCCAACGTTACCTGGGACATCTACTGAAGGCCTGTGCGTTGGGAACTGCATGGCTGGGGTTTTGTCTGTACCGAAAAAGAAATGCTACAGGGAAGCTGCGAAATACAGAACACTTCAGCTACTTTTCCAAACTAGCGAACAGGGAAACATAGCAAGATGACAAGCGCAAAGGATGAAACAATTATTAGTTCTTATACAAACAAATATTCAGCAGTTAAGTAATTCTGCAAGGCTCCAAAATTGAAAAGATAATGGCAAAATTTTTCCTTTCTGGAAAAGAATCCACAGAAAAGTTTCTTCCTCTAACCCAAGACAGCCTTTTGTGAGCATCTTCAGATAATAGTTCGCATTCTGGAACATTTCAGATCATTCACTTAATTACTAACACAGCATCAGCTCACTGATACTGACTACAGTCCTCAGGTTTATTACTGCTTTCCAACTATCAATTCTTGCCTAAAAATTAGCAGTGTTCCCCTACCCCTGTGAAAGGAAAGTGTCTCCTCAAAAAAGTTCACTGTATGAGAACACAGCAACAACTCTGACTCACAAGGGTAATCCAGACATTCAGAGCAATTCCCCGCCTTATGCTTCCTGGCTAGCATCTAATTAGTCTAATATATTCTTATTCCTTGGGGTTATCTATTTGATGCCTACCACATTCTTTAAAAAAAACCACCCATGTGCTCCTGAGACTGGAAAGCGATTATAGACCAGCCCATGCTTTCCTGGGATTAAGGTCCCAAGAGGTTGCTCAATAACAGTACACAAAGGAACCTCCAATGAAGTATTCTCTCCGTTGCTGTCTCCCAAAGGAGACAGAAATTTATTTCCAACCCTTTGAGGTTCCCCTATCTCAAAAAAGGGAATTTAAAGGATCTCACAAAGAAAGAGGCCTGCACGCTGGTTAAAAATGCTTTATTTTCCATGCCATCCGCTCGTGAACGTGAGCGCCTCCCCGCCGGTGGGAGCCGCCGGGCCAGGCTGTTGGGGCGGAGTAAATAAGCGTGCTCGGGCAGGGGAACGTCGATGCGGGCCTTCTCGGGGGTTGCCTTTCACTGTGCTTCCATGCTTCACCCGAGAAATTCCCACCGTCCTCTGCACATAGAGCATCTACCAAACCTGGAAGCCTTCAGCGTAAAGAGCGCTCTGCGTGCGTTCAGTTGTTAGTAAAGAACACTGGAATGCTGACCCTTGTTTTCAAATTGAGGGCTCAGGAACATCTGGTCTGCTGCCAGAAATGCCTTCTGACTGAAGAAGCTATTACTCTCTAATGTGAATGTAACGGAGAATCAGCTGTCAAACATAACTGACGTGACTTTACTAATGTCTGTAGGGTGAGTTTTCCAACTCACTCTAGTTCATACTGGAAAGTACTGAAGTTAGTATTGTATATATGTTGTCTGCATAATCTTTACAGTTCTAGGAATTAACCTAACTGAAGAAAAAACCAGGCCAACGTTACCTGGGACATCTACTGAAGGCCTGTGCGTTGGTAACTGCATGGCTGGGGTTTTGTCTGTACCGAAAAAGAAATGCTACGGGGAAGCTGCGAAGTACAGAACACTTCAGCTACTTTTCCAAACTAGCGAACAGGGAAACATAGCAAGCTGACTATCGTGAGATGCCCAACAACTGTAGTATCAAAAAGGGTCAGTGGAATTAGTGTTTCATTTATACCCCGCAGGGAGCTTACATGCCCAAAGAACTCCAGAGGATTTAAGAAGCTGGACAGGGAGTAATCAGCCCATACAAAAGCAACTCGGAGCTTTAGTGAATAGCTAGCTGAACAGGGAGAGAAGAGATGAAGTGGAGAAAGAGCTCCTCCTAGTGTAGTCGGCCGTTAAAAGTTGACTTGAAAAAATGTAAGTCACAATTAAGAAAAGCTGTCAAAGGGAAGGGAAAGGATGTCTGTCGCTGTGGTTTAGTTTCAGTGGAAACAGGAGGGCATGACCATAACTCTAGTTATGGTCATAGCTAGTAGTAGTTATGGACTACTATTTCATGCTTGGTACAGCAGTAAGAGGAGCCCTACCTTCCCACCAGAGGTGCAGGAAAAAGTAACATTGCTTTAATGACTTTTTTCCCTCCCACAAATGCAGCAGGGCTTCCCCTTCACCTCCAGGCCAACAGGCTTCTTTCCCATCTTCCGCAAAAACAGAATATCTGTATTGAATCAGAGAACTGTTTTGGGATGTTGAGCGAGGCAAGCAAATTTTATCATCCAGGTGGTTTAGAAGATTTGTGAGCAAAACCAATATACCCTGGTGCCTCTCCTGCAAGTTCTTTGCGTCTCATTTCTCAGTGTAGTCATGACTGTTCCACTCTCTACTTCTCAGATATGCAGATACACCTTTAAACCCACTGGCAAATAATCATGCATCATCTTCTCCGTTTAACTCGAGAAAGTTTAATATTATATATCCAGAGGGTAATCAGAGAAGTGTTCACGTAAGCCTAGTCACCATCAACATTCTCAAGCAGCAGCATGGCAGGCAGCTCCACAGCTTCCATATGTTTGACTAGGACAGTAGTCACTAGGGAATCAGGGCACTCTGCAAACAGCTCTGCTCTGTGACCTTGGTCAAGTTCCCTAATGATAGGGGGTCTGTTTTCCTTCTTGGTTTTGGCTTTACCTATTTAGACTGTAAACAGAGTAAGCAGTGCTGGCCCAATAGGCTTATGTGTTGGACTTGACGCAGCAGAGCGCTGCTCTAGTCTAAGCCTTTAGCTGCCCCTGGAACTCATAATAAGAAGGGATTAATAAAGCTAAGAGATGATTACTTTATAAGAACTGAGCCTCGCCACATTAATTTAAGAAGGTCCTTTAAACTGGTGACATTGGAGCAAGATTGTTACAGAAACCGAAGCATAACGGCAACAACAAATGAAGTCTTACAGAAGCAGAGTGCTCTAACATCAAACACACCAATTACAATAAAAAAGGGAATGGTGATTAGCTTGCTAAGGGGCAAGCCAAAAGGGACAGAGCCTGATTTGAAGGGCACAGGATGAAATACTTATTAGTTCTTATCCAAATAAATATTCAGCAGTTAAGTAATTCTGCAAGGGCCAACGTTACCTGGGACATCTACTGAAGGCCTGTGCGTTGGGAACTGCATGGCTGGGGTTTTGTCTGTACCGAAAAAGAAATGCTACAGGGAAGCTGCGAAATACAGAACACTTCAGCTACTTTTCCAAACTAGCGAACAGGGAAACATAGTCTGATTTGAAGGGCACAGGATGAAATACTTATTAGTTCTTATCCAAATAAATATTCAGCAGTTAAGTAATTCTGCAAGGCTCCAAAATTGAAAAGATAATGGCAAAATTTTTCCTTTCTGGAAAAGAATCCACAGAAAAGTTTCTTCCTCTAACCCAAGACAGCCTTTTGTGAGCATCTTCAGATAATAGTTCGCATTCTGGAACATTTCAGATCATTCACTTAATTACTAACACAGCATCAGCTCACTGATACTGACTACAGTCCTCAGGTTTATTACTGCTTTCCAACTATCAATTCTTGCCTAAAAATTAGCAGTGTTCCCCTACCCCTGTGAAAGGAAAGTGTCTCCTCAAAAAAGTTCACTGTATGAGAACACAGCAACAACTCTGACTCACAAGGGTAATCCAGACATTCAGAGCAATTCCCCGCCTTATGCTTCCTGGCTAGCATCTAATTAGTCTAATATATTCTTATTCCTTGGGGTTATCTATTTGATGCCTACCACATTCTTTAAAAAAAACCACCCATGTGCTCCTGAGACTGGAAAGCGATTATAGACCAGCCCATGCTTTCCTGGGATTAAGGTCCCAAGAGGTTGCTCAATAACAGTACACAAAGGAACCTCCAATGAAGTATTCTCTCCGTTGCTGTCTCCCAAAGGAGACAGAAATTTATTTCCAACCCTTTGAGGTTCCCCTATCTCAAAAAAGGGAATTTAAAGGATCTCACAAAGAAAGAGGCCTGCACGCTGGTTAAAAATGCTTTATTTTCCATGCCATCCGTACCAGCACAGCACTGTTATCATCGGCTATAATAAACAGATGAAGAACAACAGACCTGTGAAAAAATTAGCCCATCTTCTCATTCTGAGTGATTCTCCCATTCCCCGAGTCCTCTGAACAGTCTGTGGACCAGATAATGCTTCTCTCCAGGTAATTAACCTTTTTCCTCCTGCTCAGGAAGGATTAAAACCAATTATAATGAATCCCTCTCAGGTATTAGCAAGGACCTGTCTGACCACACGCATTTATACCCAGGAAAAAGCAGCTTTTCTCTCAGGGCAGGCAGAAGGCATTTCTCTGTTTTCTACCTCTTCACAAATGTCACTGTGGATTCAGAATTAGCCATCATCCCCAAAACCATTTCAGAAACATTCAGCAGCAATGTAGAGTTTTTGAAAGACAGCATCTGTACCTCCTACCCTTTTTACAGAAAAGCAGACTAGCCACCTTCGCTGCTATTGCAGGCAGAAGGACAGACCCACCTGCACATTACAGCTTTGAAAAATTCAGCTGCATTTGCTTTCTGCCCAAATTACAGCAAACAAAATGAGAAACCTCAGGGATTATTCCACTTTTAGCCTGTACTCATCTAAGCAGATTGCCCTCCAAGTTCAGCTTCCTACTTCATTTAGCTTTTTCTGGTTAAAGGGACAGCAGGAGTCATTCAAGTCTTTGGGCTTTTTATATTTCCCTGTTAAGGTTCTGTTAGACGAGGCGGCCATGAACTGGCAGAGCGGCAGCATAATAATCAATGTGGAGTTGTTGTAACCAGAGCAGATCTTTACCTGCACATGCTAAACCCAATTTACCTTATGTAAAACAAACCTGAGCTCCTCCTGCCTTTTGCCTGTGCCCTACCAGCACCCCTTTTTTACTGCCTTGAGTTTCTGTTTACTGCTGGGGTTGTTCCAGTAGTGATGTCAGCTATCACCAGGCCTTGCCACTCTCGCCACAAAATTTCCTGCAAGCTTCCCTGGGATGCTGAGGTAGACCAAGAAATGGCAAGTATCACAGCAGTAGGCCTTTAGGAGCATTGCACAGAGCAGATAATATCTGACTGAGGTAATCCTCAGGTCCCCACTGCAGCTTTTTGTTGCTAAAGCATGGAAAATCTGCAACATACCCTATTACTCAGAAACTTGAGCTATATTTAGACTTTTGTCCTATGAAGCAGATCTGTTTCACTGTGAGCAGCTATGGAAGCAAACTCAGTAGTTCAGCGGTTCCCCTTTGATCAGCCCAGTTCTCTGGGGATGTGCGCATCCAGCACGTCACCCTGTGATCCTTCACTGCAGCCAGCCTCTATTGTGAAGCCACAATTAGACTAGAAAAATCCAAGCACCTCACAGCGACCAGTAGAGAAAGTGCACTGTGTACCCCTTGCCATCGCACACGGTCAGACACCGTGAAATTAGTACTGATGGTGCCTGGTTTTAGCAGCTAGGTAGGATATCTGTTGCTTTCAGGTACAGCCCTTGCTCCATCTGCAGAGTTCTGCTGTGGAGAAAAGAGACAACAGGAGCCGGTGGACTTTACCGAGAGGTGAGCTTTTTTGCTTGGACAACACCAGCAGAGAAGGGTAAATCCCAGACACTCATCTCTGTGCAGTTGCCAGAAATGGAGGTGCCCCTGAAAAAAAGACAGACTCATTCACGTACAGTGTCAAAAAAACCCCCGATGTGACTATTTTTGTTCACCACCCAAGGAGCCTGTTCCAAATCAGTAATGGCAGTGAAAGTGCCTTGGTTTTTGGAAAAGAAGTTTTCACTTTGTGATGTTACAGATTAATTGCTCTGATAACCCAGCAGCTGAACTGAGCCCCATAGCTCTTATTTCAAACAACAAACACACAAACCAGCAAGCAAACAAAGCCTGGAACATTTCATTCCATGAATCGTTTCAGTCTGGGGCCTTTGGCTCTTGTATGCTTTTCATTCTACTTCTTTTTAAAGCTACGAATGAGATCCCTATGGCTGGGACTACAAAGGAAACTGCTCCAGACGTCCTCACCGTCCTCCCCAGATGTTGCTGAACTGTTTCCAAAGGTGGCTGAGTGGCATGGAAGAGAAAAGAAACCACCAAACCTGGGCAGAGAAAGCAGAGGAAGGACTCTACTCCCACAGTGTTCGTGCCTTACAGTTTTCTGCCTGGCCCTGAAAGAATAAGACATCTTCAGGCCCTGCAGTTGAATGTTACTCACTCTCACACACCACCTACAAGGAACTCTGCAGTCTCAGACAAGATCAAACCAGAGACCCAGTGTCCTGTGTCTTGGCAGTGCTGGCGAACAGATGCAAGAGATCTCTTAGTGGATAATTATAGAAGAATTTACCCACAGAGGAAAGAAGACATCAAATTAATTCCGTGGTGATTATTTTTTACCTTGAAGCATGGTGCTTCTTACCCATTTTACTGGGATGAACACATAGCAGTAATATATTCAAATACTACCCCAGGACTCCACTACTGCAAACTCAATTACTATAGAGAGTATCCAGGCAAGCATGTTTGCCATTCACTGTTTGGGCGTGATGCCATAGCTATGATCACATTATCCTCACCCTACGTTGACTACCCATGACAAATTGATTTTACAGAGTCGTAGCTATTTTTTAAATCACTACAGCATATTGTATTAAATGAACCATGCAGCAAATTAAGCCTGTACTTAATTGAAGTAAAATAGAACATTTGGACACCAAGAAGCTGAGTGCATGATTAGCCGTTTTGTTGAACCGGGGTCCTATTAATTGTCCAATAACTGAACTTTTGTTTCAGTGGTCTTTAGGATATAGCCTTATAAATCTGCAGGAAGCATCACAGTCCAATCCAATCCATTCCAGTCATTGAAGGCATATTTTCCCAAACCTCAGGAGTCTTCACACCCAAGAGGGAAAGGGCATGAAATGAAAACACTCCCAGCCTTGCAAAATAAAGTGCACCACAAGGAAAGGCGCCTCTGAGCTGACAGAAGATGGAGCCATCCTGCATTCGTCACTGACTTTCATGATAGCTGTGCTGTCATGGCATCAGCGGGGACAGGTGTATCCTGGGCTGTGTGACTCAACAGCCTTATGGTACCAAAGGTTTAATTCAACTGGCTCTCATTCAGCTTCCACTGGGAGCTGTGTGTTCCCGTCACCTCTCAGCGGGGACTCACCAACTCACATACGAAGGCCGAATGATTTTTAAAAGCCTCTGATTTGATCTGGCTTGATTTTAGGCCTTCCAGCTTGAAATACTTTCAGCCCCAGGGGTGCACAGCTGCCATACTTTTAAGTGGAGCCATCGGAAGAAAATCAGGATAGAGATGTCCCAAACTGGTAAAACTTGAGTCACTCTAAATCTGTGGTCACTTTTCAAATATCTGGGCTTGAATGATAAGATCAGGAATGTAGACAAGTCATCGGGGCTGGGAAATGGGTAGATGAGCATGAGACTTGTTTGTCTTAACTCTCAATGTTATGTTTAAAACAAATACTCTTTAAATATATCGCCCAACTTCCTTCTTACATTGGTGAGGATCCAGAATAGGGTCAGTGAAATGAATAAAGTTACACAAAGCAAGACTAAGAACAGAATCAGGTTTTTGGGTATTAAAAATATGGACCATAAACACACAGTTTTGGCTGTTTCTTTCTCTCTGCCTTTAATCTGACAGGGAAAAAAAGAAGCTGTGAGGATGAATGAATGTCAGATGTGAAGAAAATCTTTGGGCTTTCAATTTCCTATTATAACCAGGACTAGAATAGTAAAAAAGCAGCAGAGGTCAGGAATGAGATACAGTGAAAAAAAGCAGCGTGCACACTCTTATTCCAGGGATAATGGTCTCAATCTGCTATGTATGAAAAGAGACGCTGAGAGAGGAAGGCCAGAAATAGCAGAAGGTTTTACAGGGCAAGGGAGGGATACTGTTATTTGTACTAGATCTACGTATGGTTCAGTCTGAGGTTTTGTAGCTGTAATTCTGAAAGCCTGGCATCTGCCACCCCACGCCACAGTCTCTTACCTAAACCACGGAGCGAGTGCACATGCCCTGCTTTGCCATCTGGGAGGAGTCAGAAGATGAAGAACAATTCTGGAGCCACCCCAGAAGCCAAGACCTCTGTCTCCATCCCAGCGTGCCCGAGAAGGGCAGATGTTTGGTTTCTGTTGGATTAAGCTTTTGGCTGGAGATTAAGCTTTGTGGTGGGTTAGCTGCTGATTTTCACTGGATAGCTTTCCTACATATCTGCCAAAAATGCCTAGAGTTACACATTGGCTCTTTTCATGCAGTCTGTCAACAACCAAAGTCAACACATAACATCAAAACTACATATTTTAAAAGAAATGGAAAAAATAGGTTGGGATGGGCATGAATTCCCTCAGTCTCTCCTCCCCACTGCTAACTTCCCCTGCTTACCAGTGCCTCCATTCCTCCTTCTGCCTGTTCAAAACGTGAAGAAAAAAGGAAATTGCTGCCACCACTTCAGCCACTAAATTGTGGATATTGAGGGAATCCAAGAAGAGCAAGACATTGTTCATATACATCAAGGCGGGAGGACTGATGACTTGAGTAAAACGAAATTTATTATCGCGTTGCTTCTGAATAACTGTGCTCCAGGCATACCCCTCAGAAACTCCTTTACTCCCATGCCTGAAAACAGGTTAGATCTAGATCCAAATGTCATGGCTAAACATGGCGTTTCTGTCTGGTTTGCTGACTGGGGGAGCTCAGAGAATTACCGCAGACTCCTTGTTCCTCTAGGAGATGTCACAGGGATGTCCTGACCCCCTGGTCCCTCGAGGCTGGCTACTGCAGTGCTGCGGATCCCTAGCAAGGGGGTGGGCTAGGTGCCAGGAAAGCACATGCCTGACAGGCATCCTGAACCATCCTTTTTTCATTGCTAAATTTACTCTCCTACAAGGGGACTATAGCACATGGCAGCTGTTTGCAGGGTAAAGAGAGAAATCAGGGCTATTTGTGACATCTATTTAAGGGCTCTTTAGTATATACGCAGCCTCTCTTGTGATCACTGCTTTATCTAACCATAGTTTCTATGTTCCACCGCACAAACGCTTCCTGACATTTACCATTTCTGGCACCATTAAACTCAATGCATGAGGGTGGGGAGAATGTGGTGGGGCAGTTCATGTTTGAAGGCCAGCTGCAGTGCGAAGCCAAACTGATGCCCTATATGGCTGTGCAGGCTTTGGAGGGCACCTGCTAAAACCAGCTCCTTTCTCTTACGCAGATTTCAGCACTTGAGGTACATCCTAGTTTCCTTGGTTAATGTTCGCTCCTTCCTTAGGAAAACACTCATGGAAATTAGAAGCAGCTTTGTCTGAGGTAGAATTTAGTAATAACTGAGGTCCGTGTTCCCCTTGGTTCTCATCTAGTGCTGATACTTATTTCAGCATCCAGCAAGCATAAAACATTCCCTTTGTGATTTAGTAGCATTTTACACTGAGCCTGCGAGGTATGAGTGACTGCATGAGACACAGAAAAACTGAGAAATTAGTCCGGATCAAGGACGCTACCTTTTCCTTTTTTTCAGGAACTGGTGTGGGAAGACCCGTGTCTGTCCTGGTGTATGCTTTTGCCTTGCAAGCAGCTGGGCTGCACAAGCACTCCCTGTTGGGATGGTCCAACTTCACCACCAGCCGGAGCCTGAGAGAGCACCCACCCGCCAGGCTGGTGCTGGAGGGGGCTCCAGCGGCTTCTGAGCACCGTGGCACCGCGGATGTGTGCTGGCACCCTAGAGTGCCTGTAACTGTATTTGAATTTTACTGATAGTTACTGATATTCTCAGGACTGGATTTTAGAGGGGCTGGTGTTAAGGTTTGGATTCCTAAGTCTTGTGGAATTGGAAATTCCCATCCTAGCAGGGCTCGCTCAGTCTTAATCATTCAATATCCACAGCAGATAAATTAACGGTTGTACAGGATTGGGTAGGAGGAGGCAACTTCTTTGTAAAACCTCTTTAAAACTTAGATAATCTCTGACTTGTCAGTGTGTACAGTGGGGACCCCGTGAGGGCTTTTGTTGCATCTTTGGAATTAATTCTCCCTCTTGGAAGATCTTCTGTGCTGGCCAGCTGATGATTGCCTTGGCCAAGATATCTGCATTTCAAAAACACCATACTGTTACAAAGTGCCCATTTCTGCCTGCCTTTACAGAGGCAGACAGTTTTCCTCTATATGAATAACCTTTTTGCAGTCCACTGAGTAAGCGCTGCTCCACTGCTCGGACTCAGCCCCGACACTCAAGCTGCAAGGTGTTGCAGCACTGGGGGCTATTTGATCAACTGCCATTATTATAATAAAAGCTATCCCTGACAGACCCATCGGTAA
>NW_008824446.1:10917-28754 GCF_000699105.1 Pygoscelis adeliae
GCTTTACAGGTATTTTTTGCTGGAAACAGAACAATCCTGCAAGGCCGTAGAGCCAGCCCCCTAAAGCCCTTGACCCCAAATGTGTAATCTCCCCGGAGACCCAATGTACATGAAGAAATATAATCTTCTTGAAGCATCTGCTGTCTGCATTGTGTTAAAATATGACTGGGACACAACTGTTAAATCTCCAGGTCACTCATTGCAGAATCCTTTAAAGGGCAATAAAAAACCCCAACCCAGTCTGAAAGGAGCTCTTGCACACAAAAGGATCTCTTTGTATTGCTTTAAGGAGGGTTATTTTACCACGACTGCAGCCTGAGAGGTTTCTGTGGCATCCAACAGACATTTCATCTGCTTTTGTGTCCTGGGAAAGTAATAGCACACAACAGATGGGAAATGGAGCCGAGTTTCGGGAGGTCGCTGTAACGGCATCACATGCAAATCCTTTGCCCGCTGGGACCTGCACAGCACGTGAGCTGTGCTGGGGAAGCCGGAAAGAGCTTTCCTGCTTGCACAGGGGCAGAAGATCAGACGGAGCATTCGGCGAGGAGGCCTGGGAGGGCTGCCTTTGCAAATGGATCAGTCTGACAGATCAGCTTTCCCACTGGGGTGAAAGGGAAGGAGAGGTGTCTGTTATCACAGAAGGCACAGAGAAAAGGGGTGTCTGCTGGTTTTTTAATTTCTTTATACATTTTTTTGAGCCAGTTGGAGGACTTGGTCTCTGCTCTGAAGACATAGGTGCAGGGAGCAGGAAAAAGTGAGAGCTTAAATGCAGAACTACCAAGGAAAGTGCATCGATGTGGCTTGTCAGTGATACTCTGATCTGCTGTTGTTTCTGTTTTCTGCATTTTTTTTCAACACTGTAAACTTGCCTCCTTGAAATTTGCCCTGCCCTTGCTCTTAGTCTCCCCTTCCCCCATTTCTCCCTTTAATGCTGGTGTCCTCATTTCCCCTTTTGTACATATGACCCTTTCACTATGCAGGGATTAGTATCTCACTCATAAATATGTGAAATAGATGGGCAGATGATTTAATTTGCTGGGTTTTGTAGCGCTGGCAAGACAGACTGGCATGGGAAGAAGGGTATGTTGTAGCAGGTCAGCTGAAGAAAACATCATCTGTACAGGATGAGTAATGGGAAACAAGCATACGGGACACCAGCACTAGCCCTGCAGGGAGACCTCAGGGGATGGGGACGAGGTGGTAAGACATAAAGGCCAGGCAAATAAGGAAGAGCAGAAGAGAAGGTCAAAGATGTCTCTGCCTCCCCCATTTGTTATTAATATATTAATATAGCAATCTGATTTAAAAACCTTATGTAAAACACGTTTTAAAATACATGGGCCTAACCCCCCTCTCTAAGATGAACACTCATCGGTAGAGGCTTTAACCCGCTGCCAGATCAAACTGAGGCCCTCCCACGTACCAAAGCACGCAGACACACAGCTTGCAAGGTCGAGAGCTGTCAACTCAGATCTTAACCTGCTTCATGTGTATGCGGAGCTTCATTTTGGATCTTCTCAGGATCTCATACGCTCAGGAAAGTGGCAGTGAGTGGGCTCAGACTGCTGTTGGCAGTTAAGCAGGTGACGGCTCTTCTTTGCCAGTAGAAGTTACGATGCAATCAGTGGTGCAGCATAGAGGCCATCAGCTATGTTTATGCATCTAAACACACACACTCGCTATGTGTATATGCATTTATATGAAGGATCAGTTGAAATTATGTGTTATTCCATATACATTGAAACTCAAAGAGATTGACTGGAGAAGCTTTTTGCTAAATTTAGCCCTGAAAGCCTATTATGTACCATTGTGTGGATGTTACAGCAAAGGCACTGAACAATAATTGCAAACTTGCTGCTATACTTGTGCCTGAAGGCAAGTGTGTAAAATGTCTTCTGCCCTGAGCTTCCGAAGCGCTGACAACTGCAGCTGTTGCAGGCTTTAATGGAAGCTACAGCTCACCAAGAATCAGCCCACTTGCGTTAAATTGCCGAAGGTGGGGTTCAGACAGGAGGCTTAATACCTGTGATCAATCAAATATCTGTGATTGCAGCATAGACTGGCAGTGGAGGTAAGGCATGGAAAGGGACCGGTTGCCAAAGAAACCGATGGAGAAATAGGAGCAATAGGAAGAGCTGTGGCATCAGATGAGTGGTCTGACAACAGAAACAGCAATGTAGATAAGCTCTGCAGTAACTGCAACAACATGAGCTGATAGAGCAGGTCACCTCAGTTTAGCCTCTAACATGGCTTGTTGGCCCTAGTAATATTTACCCAAAAGTACTCTACTGATGGAGATGGGATTATGTAGCGAACAGAGGGAAATCAGTCCTATTTTGTACAAGATAGAACCGTGCTGCCTATCAGCTCTGACAGTCCCTTCATGTGCTGCTTTGACTTGGGCAGACGAAACGATGTGATGATGTACAAAACCATTTCTAGGGCAGCTTCAGATGGTGGAAACTGGGTAGCACCTTCCCAGTTCCCCAACTTTCTTGGAACTTTATTAACTCACTCCTCAAATATGGAAACTTGGTGAACAGGTAGAAATGACAGAACAGGTCATTTCCCAGGTCTGAAATGACCTTCTGGGAGCTGTCAGGACATTTCCATCAGCTCCTGATCAATGCTATTTGGGGTTAATCCTGACCTACTTCAAGGCCTGAAGTGAGAATTATTTAACTAGTTTGTGAAAAGCACTTAGAGATCCTTTAGTGAAAACCAAAAAAGAAAGGCAAATACTGTTATTCTCATCCCCAAAATACTAGGTAAAGAACCATACTGAAGTAGCAATATAGGTAACCAGGAGAGAGAAATTCTGCATTGGAAAGTGTCCCATGTTTGAAAGGCCAGAGATCTACAAGCACTATGCGTATCTCAACTCACATATTTAATAAATATTGTCTCAGCTGCATATGTTTACTTATTTTTATTAAAGAGCAAATTGCTTGTATTTCCTTCTCTTTCTTCTTCATTATAGCATCAAAGCAGGACAGCATGCCACACAACAGTATAAACAAACAGCATCACCAGATACTTAAGGGTCTTTAGCTCCTAAATTGACTAAAGCGTGAATTTAAAGCTTATGTCAAGCATTTGGGATTACCATTTAAAAACCGCTATTTTCTGAGACACTAATAAAGGCCATTCACATCAGAAAATCCAGTGGCTACAAAAGGAGTGAGCAGCCCAGACTCCAGAGTAAGGAGTCAAGGAAATGGTCTGCTTCTCTCAGAATAAAAAACTTGCCCGTTTGCTTCAGACCTGTGAGAAGTCCCAAACACGGAGAACACGTAAGAGCTGCTTCCAACCTGTCCAGCTCTTGAAGATTTGGGAATGTAATGTCACACCAGTCCTCACTCTGCCACCGTTACCAGCAGCGCTTGTATCACCCCCTCTACTCATCACAGCCCTTGAACGGTAGAAGCTCGTCCTGGCTGCACACTGGAGCGGCACAGCGCACCACGTGCAATGCAGTCTGCAGCTGCATGATGCTAGTGACCTGCTCCAAGGCTGTGACAAGTCACCTTCTACATCTGGTCTCTAGGGTCTCAGTTAAGTAGCTGAAACTTTAAAATGCTCTCAAGTGAGATCATAAGCAGCGATGAAGCTTATATAATATCTCAGTCTTTCTCCCTCTTTAGCCTGACAAACATTTCCACTGGAACCCATGGAATTAAGAGAAATTTTGTAAGGCAAAATACATTCCTGAATAGGCGTTTGTACTAATTCAGGTGCTGGAAGTGGTATAGCCACAAGGCAGCATGCTCTGTGGGCCAAGGTATTCTGCTTCTCGGCATGATTAACTTAGCAGGATGGAGCACAGCACTGTATGGCTTTTAGTACCTATACTGGCTTAATGAGCACTAGCTTGCATATCTCTAGGTGATGTATTTTTCCACAAAGATGTAAGTCGGGAATCACCTAGAGAGAAAGAAGACTGGAGATTTTCCACATCCCTTCTACTTGAGAGTAAGTTCATATACTTTGGGGCAAGCAGACACCTTTTGCATTTCTGCAGGTAGTAAAGATCTCAGAGGGAAAGCGCAGCTTTGTATTTGAAGCAGTGGTGCCTCTGGACACAAACTAACCAGTGCATCCCCAGCCCCTCCCTACAACTTCTGTCAAGACAGCACTTTTTCCTTTGGCATCTGTGCAAGCTGCCCAGGGGCCAAAAGCAGAGCAGGTACTGGGGGCACCACCTGCTTCGGTAACTTCCCTCTTGTTCTCAAAGCAGTGAACCCAGTGGCCAAACCCTTGATGGAGCAAACCCTTGCCATCCTAGAAGAAATAAGCCATTCCACGTGGTACAAATTCACTATCATGGAATCATAGAATAGTTTGGGTTGGAAGGGACCTCTACAGGTCATCTAGTCCAACCCCCCTGCCATGGGCAGGGACATCTTCAACTAGATCAGGTTGCTCAGAGCCCCGTCCAACCTGACCTGGAATGTTTCCAGGGATGGGGCATCCACCACCTCTCGGGGCAACCTGTGCCAGGGTTTCAACACCCTCAGCGTAAAAAATGTCTTCCTTATATCTAGTCTAAATCTACCCCCCTTTAGTTTAAAGCCGTTCCCCCTTGTCCTGTCGCAACAGGCCCTGCTAAAAAGTTTGCCGCCATCTTTTTTATAAGCCCCCTTTACGTATTGAAAGGCTGCAAGAAGGTCTCCCCGAAGCCTTCTCTTCTCGAGGCTGAACAACCCCAACTCTCTCAGCCTTTCTTCAGAGGAGAGGTGTTCCATCCCCCTGATCATTTTCTGATCATGCCTGTGGATGACTTGCTAGTAAAGAGCCTGAAGCCCAAGAGCTTACAGCTCTAAAAATCAAAATTCCCCTGCCCAAGTGGAGACCGACCTCTGTTAGCTTAAAACCTTGAGTGGCACCAAGGGCCCTGGACAGCAGCCAAGCTTGCTCCATTCCCTGGGGCGGGAGGTGGAAGGAAGGGAAGGCCCCTTCTCCAGAGGCTGGCTCAGGACACTCCAAGGGGAGTAAGGGAAGGACAGATGCAAGTTGAGGCAATTTGCCAAACAAGGACAACGCTCCTGGGGTCTCACCAGCTCTGTGAGGTCATTAGGTGCCAAAGCAGCTCAGTGAGGGGATGCACGGTGGGAACAGGTTCTGGTTTAGCAGAAGAGGTATTTCCTTCTACAATGGGATGGATTGCAGAAGCGTTTGGTAGCTGCTGATGTGCAAGAAGGAAGGCGAAGAGAGTAGTTTCCTTCTCAGGTGGTTCAGCTGCTGTTTGCAGGCAGAAGAACTGAAGTAAAGAACTCGGGTCTGCAATCCTCCCCCTTGAATACAGGGCATATTGCAAGTATTCAGGGCCCAGGATAAACAAAAATAGAAAAACATTTGGTTTCAGTTCACATCTTAGTGGTGGCTCATGTTTTATTCCTAGTACAGAAAGGGCACAAGTTCCTGTGAACAAAAAAGTCCCCTTTCTTTCTGTGTGTGTTTCAGAAAACCAGTCAGTAGCTATTGAACTCAGGAAAACTTCAGTCACCAGCTTCCTAATTCTCAAAGCAGTTAGAGCCCTAGTCTTTTTTTACCTTTTATAGTCACAGGACTAGTCAAGCAAAACCTTGATTGGGTTATTCTGCTTTAATTACAAAATGCACTCAGACCAAAGGCGCAATAGTACCTGGGACATACGTACACATTTCTCCCAATTATAACACCAAAAATCAAAAGGCCAGGTCTGGTCCTGCTGTAAATCAGCCATTTCCCTCTGGCAAGATCTCTGGAGTATGAACAGACATCCCAGTAATGCTTGAGCTGCCTCTTGTGCGCAGGACACCAGACTCTGTGTTTCATCATGTACTTTGAGATCCTTTAGGGTGGACCATACAAGAGAAGGGAGGCAAAACTGGAACCTCAGGGTAATTGGAGTCCATATCCCACCACCCACCACCCTCTGGAAAAGAAAAGCAGCGATGGGCCACTCTCTCCTTGCTGCAGTTAGGACAAGGTAGATAAATCACAAGGGTTTTTTTATTGCTGGTGAACTCAAAAACAGGCAACTTTAATCTACTGAGGAAGATACACGTACAAACAAATGTTAGGCCTTGTGCGTTTTTTTCTTCTTAATGTAAATGTCTCTACAACTTCAGTCCAGCTCCCGAGCTCTTGCTGAGCTGCCACTGAGACCCCGGTAACGTGCTCTGGGCACTTCTGTAAGACGTTGTAAGAAGCATCACATGTAGTAAAAAGGGAGATTTTGCAGAAAAGACAAAGCTCTGACTGTAGCCACGTTGCTCAGAAAGGACAAGTCTGGCTAATCCTGCTGCATTAGGTACATGGTATTATGTATAATTATTTTAATTGATTTAAGAATTTGCCAGGTCCCTTTCTGTTTCTGGTGTGCAAGCTGCAAGTAAAGTGCACTTCTGGGTGTAAATTACCACTCTATGAGGATGCAATAGCTGGATGGTATTGTCAGACATCAGTGGAAAGCAGACTACAATAGCTGTTACAATGGCACAGGCAATAAGGATAATGGAATAAGATACTAGATGCTGCTGGGAAACCTCTCCGTAGTTTGAGCATCTAAATATTACATCACTGAGCAAAACCAGTGTAATTTAGTGGGGAGCTTCTGAAGTCAAGACACATGACTCTGATTGTCCACCAGGTTAGCTCTGTGAACAGCCACTCCTCCCCCATGGTCCCACCAAACCGTGTTGCTAACTCCTTTTAACCTTTTTAAAGAGTTTTGTAACAGCTAAGGAGAAGGCAGGGATCCTAAGGATGTTTCTATGAAGCTGAGGGTTTCAGATGATGCAGGGGTGGTGTAGGAGGCAGCACACCACCACACTTAAGCTACGCTGTGAGAGGACAACCCAGCTTTAGACACAGCGTTTAATGACCCTGACAGAACCAGGGCCAAAATGGGGAGATCCTAACTCTCACCTGCACCTTGCAATTCTTTTTCTGGTTCAGTAGAGTTCATCTACATTATCCCACGTACAAATCTCACCTCTTTTTTATCCCCATGTAGAGTGTCAGATGACTGTTTTGCCAGGGTCTACATGCCCGAGACCATCAAGGCTGATAAACTACATACTGTTCCTCTGATTTCATAATACTGGCATCACAGCATGAAAAAAAAATCTGTTCAGTGTTTGTTCTCTTTTAATTTAATGAACTATAAAAAGGGAACTCTAAATACCCACCTAAGTATTCTGGGTGCTTCAGGAGACATTGCATACGCCAGGGCAGATTTTATTAACTCCTTGCCGCCGGTGTTTTCATGTGTCCATTGCCAGCAACGGATGCCGTGTGAGAAGGAGGAGGGAAGGAATAAAATAATTGCACTCTGTGATACAAAAAGGATTAACACTGCCTTCGTAAGAGCAGAACCAACAAGCAATTCACCTCACAGGGCCAGGAGTGCTTTTCCTCTCAGGAATGGATGCCCCAGGGCAAGGAGCAGGTTCACAGCTGAGCACTCTCTACCAGAGACAGGGGACCCACACAGAAATAGCCTGGCCATTTCCAATAAGAGAGTGGAATCCCACAACCACACCAACACGTTTTCATTTCAAGCCAAATTGATCCCTGGTGCAGGTCTGTTGACTATGGTGGAAGAACACATAAAATTAATCTGGCCCTACAGGGCAACTACAGCAAACCTCCCCCATAAACCAGTTAGGAGTGAGATACATCTGACAGCTGGAAGCTCCATGTTTGTTGCTAACTTCAAAAGCCAAGACTTGCCAGAACGAATTACGAACCTGTGGCTGCCACTATCAAGCACTTTCCCTGCACTACAACTTTCCCTATACTCCTTGAATGCCCCCAGTAGTTTAAATTTCAAACTGTCCCCAGTGCAGGTAGTTCTACAATGGAGCCACAGCACTCCCTCCTGCTCCACCTCTCTACTGCTGCTCTTGTACCCTAGCTCGAAGCCTCACTCAGGCAGAGCATGAAGAAGTGCTCTTCAGAAAGGGATTTTTTGCTTTTCTTTTTTTTTTTAATAATCTATCAGGCAGCATGGCATATCTCTTGCTGCCTCCAATTATTGTCATGACAATATGGCTGTGGTTATTTAAAGCAGAATTTGGGAAGAAAAAGCAAATCCTCTTGATACACTGAGGAGAACACTGGGCAGGAATGAGCCAAGACCTGTCAGTGCTGAAGGAAGGTGAGAGTCAGTGCCAGAGGATCGAATCCTGGACACCACATTAGCCGCATGAAGATTTTGACCTTCAAATACAATGGGTTGCAGCCAGACTAAGTCATCAACACCACCAGAAACACAGGAATCCCTGGGATGAAAGGCAGAAAACTCTTGTGGCCTGTACAGTCTCTACAAGGTTTACTGGAGCTGGAATCTGCAGCAGTCCTTCAGATAAGGTCTGCTTTGAGGGGACAGAGGAGATGGGAAGACTTACGCTATTTCTTGCGCCTTTTGCCAAGACTCAGATTGCACAGATTATGGTAAAATTCACTCGGCAAAAAAGGCCTTTATTAAAAAAAAAAAAAAAAGAAAAAGAAAAAAATTCTAGTGAGTATCAGGACTGAGATTTCAAAAAGTACAAGATCTGTATAAATTCAGCAAGATGTCCAGCACCAGATTATTTCGTGGTGCAACAAAGAACCTGGGGAGAGGCCAATGGGACCTCGCGAGGGGAACACCATCTACCTCCCCAGCAGACTGCCAGTCTTAGGTTCTTCTCAACAGCAGATGGATTCTCCTTGTTCCTGCAGCATCTCAGGTCCCACGGGAGGTATTGGTTGCAAGCAAGCACCTGAATATTGCCTAATGGAGTAAGCCAATCACTAACTTAGCTGGCGTGTCCATGCCCATCCGCTAATTAGGTTTTTTTCTTTTTGTATGCATTTCCACCATAGCATTTCTTTTTCTTCTTTCTCCACATAAAAGAGTAAGCAAAAGGACTGCTTTCATCTGTAATAAGTTAAAATCAGAAATGACCTAACTAACAGGTAACTGATATTGGTCCTTGGAGCCCAAAGAGTAAAATCCATAGAAAATCTATTGGTTCCATTTTTTTCTGGTATATCCCATGCACACCCCCATTAGAAAAATGGGGTTTATGAATCTTATCATACAGCAAGGAGCAGTACCTCAGAGCCAGAGCTGACAGTCCATGGTAGAGGTCTGGGCTCTCTCAGATTGCTAAGTGTGGTTCTGAGTCACTGCTCAATCAGTCTTCACATGGCCGTTGGCCAAGGCAACGGGGACAGTGGGGGCCCCTGGCTCAGCAGTCTCATCAAATCGTAAGCGCAGGGTGTTTCTGATCACCAGCTGCTCCATGATGAAAGAAGCACAAAACCATGGGATGGCATACTCTAGGGTGATCAGGCCCATGAAGTCAAAATCAAACTGGGAATAGTCCCATGGGCAGGCATTGAACTGGCGCAGGATGAGGCCGGTTGTAAACTCCCAGAGGTATGTCCAAAGTGTGTAAATGAAGCAGCGCACTAAAATGTTACACTTGTCTTTGAGATATAGATACATCTTCTCCACAGTGAGGATGGAGGTGCCATAGATGAAGAGCGCCCACACACTGGTAACACCTGGGAACTTCCAGTTAAAGTTGACCACAAACTCCCAAGCAGCTGTGAACATCACCTCACAGAAATAGCCGTGAATAGCGTAGAGGTACCATCGGGAGAAAGCGGTCAGAGGTTCTGCTGCAGCCATTCTTCTGCACACACCCCAGCAGGCACTCTGAAATGAAGAGAAAAAAAGAGAGAGAGGAAGAGAGAGAGGAGTTAACGAGGATGTCACAAGTCCTTATCCCCCAGATGGCAACACACACAAACTCGTAACGTCCACAAGGGACAAATCTGAGAAAGAAGTGAATTTTAAATCGTCTCATTTTTACCACAGCAAATTTTAAGTCCTGGGGAAAGGTGGCACCTTACCGGGCTCAGTCTCAGAATGGGCCTGGACAACATATACTGCTCTGCCCAAGAAGCGGGATGCAGCTGGTATTGCATTGGTGATAAGGAGGGAGCTGACAGGTACAAAGGCTTTACCGGGGTGAGGCTGCCAAAGAACTTTGGTTGCAAGTCAGTAGAAAGATACAGTCATCTCGCAAGGAGCGCCCATCACTTTTTTGCTCTTTTCAAGAAACAGCACTGTCCCCTACTTTTCTAATACAGAATAGATTAGATGAACGCAGCATTGAAAACCTGGGCCCTTCCAGCTGTCACCTATAGTCTCTACACCCACAATGTTTACTGCAGTGAAAAACTGAGTTTTGATGGGAGCTACAGAAAGGGAACTGGAGGGGAAAGTTTCAGAGGTTTTATGCTTTCAGACACCACACCTTGCACCCAATATTCAGCTGAACTGTTATTTCTTCTGTTAAAGAACTCATGCATTGTATGGCTAGGATTTGGAAAATAGTTTTCTTATGGTGTCAGACTGCCTGATACCAAGTCAAAAAGCACAAGAGAGCCATTGAAATCCATTCAGATTTGGCTTCAGGACAGCAAAACACAAAGGAGGAGAATAAAAAGGAACAGCTGAGCATAGTGGTTAGTCATGATAAATAGGAAACGAGAACAAACTCTAATTGTCTCTACAGGAAGAAACTTGGTGAAGAGGTTTTGAAAGGGCACCATTTGCTTATCACTGAACTGTTTCAGCACAATTAGTTTTTACACTTTTTGTAGAGATTTACAAGGTCCTAAGCATTGCTCTGCCACGCTACAGTCCCTGGCCCAAGCTGATTTTAAGCATAATTTTACTGAAGCCTTACGGATTTACACCACAGGGTGAATTTGACCTCTTTCATTCTTAGAAACTTACTCTTTCAAGCTGGGTTTCTCTTGTCTCTTCATCAGGCACTATTTAACTTCTTTGCTCTGCATTTGTCAGTTGTGGCGCAAGGTGCTAGGAAAGGACCACACTAATGTTACATGCAGTCATTCCAATGCCATCTAGAAAGAGACTGTTCCTGCCCCGCTCTGTAAACACGGTGCCCCTCTGAACAAAGCATTAACACGCAGTATGACTGAAATTCTGAGAGGAGATGACAGAAGAGAATCGTTTATAAGGAAAAAGGAACTATAATAATGATCATGAAGATATGCAGAATATTCACAGGGGAATATTGAAAGTGGAAAGAACAGAGCTGTATCCATGACCTATTCACTGCTCTCTTAAATGGACACCCAAACAACCAAAGTCTTGGCAGTTCATATGATATGGGTGCTTGAACAAAGACCTATTTCCTAATGGCGCAATCCATTTTACACAGGACACTCAACTACCACCAGATGCTACAGGTCTAGGTCAACAGCACATTGTGAGCTTGTGGGTGAAAGACTAAGGAGTCACTAGGAATTCCCTTATGTCTCCTAACAGTTCAGTCCCAAGAGAGCCTGCAAGACACCGGTGGAGGTGGCACCTGAGAAACATGCAGGGGGTGTTATCCCCACACAGTCCACAAGAAGCTGATGTGTAAGGGCACCACAAACTTTCCCTCTGAGGATAATGAGAGTTTGACAAGGTAATGTTACTTGATTAGTTTGCCAGCACAGTTGATAAGCTTAGGAGTTTGAATCCTCAAATCATTCCTCCATTCTCACATCATTTCAAGAACAAATCAATAGTCAGAGGTACAGGAGTAAGGGAAAGCAGTAAGAAGGAAATGGACTGTAGGTATCTTGTCAGAATGGGGATATATGGCTGCAGCAGGAAGGGAGAAGTTTTTTATATCTGAGGAGACAGACATCAAAGGATGCAGAGGCCTTAGAAGTCATACCTATTGCTAGGTAAGGCACTGAGGAAATACAGAGCGTCATTCTCCAGGGAAGAAAATGACTGTAAAGTTTTTACTAAGCTGCCAAGGGATTCTGTGGTTTTCCTCTCTTTTCAATAAGCCTTTCTCAGCTTTCCACTTGCAGTCCTTAGTCCTTGCACTTCCCTCTACAGCTTTACATGAAATGTATTAGAACTGTTAGCTGGGAGCATCCACAGCATGCAGTAACTATCTGTAAGGTTTTCGTTGTAATTTTGAAAATTTCTTCACAAAGTTGGATCAAATGCACAGAAGGTCCTTCCCTCTCAGTCCCTCCCCTCTTATTCCAAGGATCCCCTCACCAATTATTTCCGTTGCCTTACACCTGCTCACCAAAGCCTCACACAAATATATCCAACAAGCCATGTCCTGTTCTACCCCACACTATTTCCTCTGTGCAATGAAGGTTTCTCTTTCCTGGTTCTATACCACATACTTAATAATTATCTATTTATTCTCTATTTCTTTTTTTACACTTTGCAAAATATCTAGTCACTATACTAGAAGTATAATAACTGAATGTAGACCGGGTCTGGGACAGCGTCTACAATAACCATTTGCAAAGACCACTGTTGACTTCTTTTGAATCCTGAACCTTTCACCACAACTGCAAGGAGACAAGCATCAATGCACTGACACTATCCCAATATTTGCCTTCTACTGTCATGTGCCCAGTCAGCCCAACCTTGATGGGAACTTCCTTCTTACGATATGCTTGAAAGAGTCCTCACAGGCTGCCTGCTGATTAAGAGCATCCCAAGACAGGGCAGATGCCAGACTGTGGTAGCCCAAACATAAATTGGTTCCACTGTGCTAAGCAAACCCATAAATCACAGCTCCTCCTGTGAAATATGTCATTCAAAATAAAAAGAAAAGTACACAATAAGACATTGAAGGGAATGGAGGATACCTAGGGAGACTACAACAAGTTACAGCACATCATTGCACAAGTTGGGGACTGCACAATGTAATGGTTACAAGTCACTTGAGCATTTACAAAACAATTAAAATTGCAGCTGTTCCCAAGCATCTTATTTCCCAGCAATACCAAATCGTCTGGTGCCTGGTAGGCAATACTGCACGAAAAGGTCTCAAGAGGGAAATGAAGGAGAAAAGTCTTGTTTTACCGGGCAGCAATTCATGATAAAAGGATCAAGCTGAAAAGTAGTTGCAGGACATTAGCATCCAAACAGAAAGCCAAGACTGGATTCAGTAAGAGATGCAGGTTTGTGAAAAGCCTCAAGCAGATAATTGAACTTGGTGATGCAAGACTTTTAATGGAGTGACAGTAATACAGACCAAAAAGCTCTGAATGTATGATAAGTATTCAGTCTCCTGAGGAAAACAAATGACGTTCATCACTTGAGGTAGTTACAGTGGGATGGGCAGCGGCTTCCTGAAATCTAGAAACACAGCTGCCACCTACACAGTTGTCTCAGCAGAGAGCAAACAAGTCCTGGAGGCTGCACATGGATGGCCATGCTTGTACTGAGGCTGCTCACACTGTGTTGTTTTGTGGAAAACAGGGAGCGTCTAAATTTAAAGCTATGAAAATACTTTCCATCATCATCAAATTATATTTCAAGCAGCTAAAGTAGAAATAGTTCCTCTAATACAATGTTATTAGGAAGCCTGAGCTAAGCCGGCACAGAAATTTACCCTCTTTCTCCAGTAGGACCTTCTTTTCCAGCTTGCTGATAGAAGAAAGAAGGCGAGTCTATGGAAACCACACATGGGCCTTGGAGGAACACGCAGTCCTTTCCCTGACTGCGCGGCCTGTGCGGATAACGCTGCTGGCAACACAGGGGCCAAAAGCCCCTCCACCTACAGGGAACAAGCGCAGCCCTAACACGGTGAAGCGTATGAATGACTGTGTTTCTCTACAGAAATCTGGTTCAGAGGATCAGGGCAGGACTCTGAGTTAGGCCTGCAAGAAAATAATACTGTAACAACACGAAGATTATACTTTTATATTTTAGATTATCAACTCTGAAATGGATATTAATCACCCCCTAGGTTGACGTAAGATACAGATAAACCTGGTGCACCAGGTCAAGTAAGAAGAAAGGATATAAATACCAGACTGCCCCGCTTCACGCGCGAGACCCTTCTGCACAGGGGGAGCACTTCCATACTCATATTCAGCTTTGCAGGTGATGCAGCCCAGGCAGGCAAGAGGCAAGCGATCGGAAAATGGGTTGATGGGAGACCAAGAAATACCGGCAGATTTGTCACACACAAGCACTGCAGGGGAGACATCAGTGCATGTCATATTCATGCCTGATTAAGTTCTTGAGCACTGCCTGGTTCATTTTTTTGAAAGCTCTCCTTTGCAGTGGCTTTGTGCCTGTTTCCCTGCTACCAAGCCAAACTGTGCTTCAAGAAGTCTCTCCCAGATTGCCTCTATTCCCTCTACTCCAGCAGAATTATTTAGACTCACAACCTCTGGGTGGGTATAATGAGACCTCATCAAGATACTCTGAATTAACTCTGAAGTGCTAATAAAAGAAAAACACAAACAAAAAACCTCCATGAGACAATTCCCCTGATTAGTGATGGCCTGAGGCTATAAATTCTGTCAGCTACTTGATTCACTGCAGGTGAACTTGAACTACTGCAGGAAGTTCCTTATTCTTAGTGCCCACTTGTTTCTGCCAGTTAAAAAATTAGGGCACAGTGTTACTTTACAATTTCATATCTGAAGTATTTACTAATATTTACTTTTATAACATGCATGTTCATATTTCTAAGAAATGCCTTAGATACACCTATAACCCTATGTTACATGTCATAATTACTTTTTAATTTGAAAGAGTAACTGCAGACAGAGAAGGCATACATGTAGTAGGATACTTCAGTCCCTCAAAACGACAGGACTGCGAGCAGCAGACAACTCTGAAGTAGAGGGCACCTGCCACTCCCTGACCGTAAGCTCTACTGCTTACGATATTCTCTTTCCTCAGACCCTTCTTACCCAAACAGTACTTATGTAAGTAACCATTCTTCATGACTTTTTTAATTACTTTCATTGGCACATCATTGTAGCTACTGTGTTCTTCCTTAAGGCTGGGAGAATCAGACGTGTACCTGCTTTTCTGCTTTAACAAAGAATAGAGTAGATACAAGGATGTGTCGATGAAAATTGACATGCATTTTTGGGCAATACCTTTTTAAATGTAATTCTTCCTCTTATGTTGCATTTTCCCTGTGAGTAAACACCAAACGAGCATGCCTTTGCAACCACGGGCAACATTCAATGAATGTGCTGCAAATCTGGCTTCAACATTTTCATATAAATCTCACACAAACCACTAGCAGTAAAGATTTACAGAACACTGGTGCTGGATTTGGCCCCAAGACATTAGTTCATCAGTGTTTAAAGATTTATGCAGTAAAGTCTTAGCAGTACTTATGTGTTGAAGTCATAAGTCTGAGGAGATATTCATCCTTCAGGTAACTGAGAGCCTCAATTAACTGTGGCTCAGAAAATAGAATTTCGACTGTACTGAAGTGTGGAATAGTTCCAGCAGATCAATTAATCAAGCCCTGCAATGAAGCTAAAAGCATGCCACAGACAGATGTCTCCAAACACAGACCTGATGTCCATTCCTTACTCTTAGCGCTTTCAGGATGGATCTGGAGCCCTGGGACTTTGGTCAGTTCTGAATGTATTAATCATCTGGTTTTGCTGCTTCTCTCTCTGGACTCCACCTCCATTAAGATGCACGTTGTCTCCCTTCCTCTGGGTTCTACCCACACCACCATGTATTGCAAGTAAGAAAGCACAGCCCATTTCCAATCTGCATTTTCCCCTCATTTTCATCTCTAGCTCCTTTACCTTAGAAGGCGCATCCTTTGGCTGCCACTCCTCGTTCCCTTGCCCAGTTCACTCTGTACCTGCTGGCAGCCTCTGATCCCTGCCTATCTTTCAAATCTGTTCCAAAGAGAATTGGGATACAGTAAAAAAGAATGACGACAAAAGGAGATTAAATGAATCCAATTACCAGACTAAGCCAAAGGGATGGGGAAGTGTAGTTCTTACCGGTAATGCCTGTGTGTGGGCTGCCCAGAGGGCACCATTTCACAATGGGAAGGAGAAAGGTAGGGTTTTCTTGGGAGGGAGCATAGAGGGGGGGCTTTTCAGAGAACAAAGAGAAAATAGGAAGACATTGTTAGTTTAAAGAATAGTTTTCTGACTAATGTAATCTCATGAACGGCAGTAGAAGTGCAGAAAGCTGAAATTTCCCATACCCTGTCTCACACATAGCATCATGTTACTCCAACACACCTTAGCCCACAGTGACCACTCCAACCTGAGAACAAATTAAGGCAGCAGCTCTTCACTTACAGTGACCAAGAGGGATGCTTCCTATGCTCCTGACAGAAGTTAAGACCCATCAAGAGTCAAGCAAGCAGCGGACTTGCAAGACAAATCTGTGAAAAATGACCAAGTCCAAACTCGACATCTAGAAGTATTATCCCTGAATCTCCCCAGCATCTCTTTCAGGTAAGGTCATGTCCTTCTCGAAGCCTGTTGCTAGAAGACTCCTGTGCCTTACCTGCTGCCCTCCCCTGTTTGGAAAAGCTGCCCCGCGTCCCCAGCATTTGCTGATACTACAGCTCTCGAACAAGCAAGTGTCCAGCAAGGGCTCAAGTGCCCCTGAAGTGGCCCCAGCACAAAGCAGAGACTTTGAATCCAGGACCCTGCTGTTGGGGCAGACAGAGCTTCCCACTAACGCGGCGGGGGGGGGGGGGGGGCCCAAACTCACGAAAGGTCTGCCCAGGAGATGGCATGTCCAGGGGGGCACAACCTGCCCTGAGAATCTGTATCAGCCGTCCTCCAGTTTTGGGTGGTCAATTGCTGCATTCACCATTATCTTAACCTGGACCTTAAGTCCAGCTTGACTTCATTCTCTGCAGTGAGAGCAGAACTGAGTTCCTAGAATCCATTTTTAAAAAGCTGCCGCAAGTTTGCAGCCCATGACTGCAGGCCTAGGTCTGATCACTCATAGTTCCCTGATGGGCAACTGCCTGACTTGTAAGCTCCTGTGGGCTGGGCCGCTTCATTTCAAACCGTGCATTCGAGTACAGTGGCAATCAAAATTCATAGCTGTTTTTGAAAGCTTGAGCTCAACATGTTGTATTAGCTGACTGAAGCAAATCTGACATTCAAAGAACATAATGCACATCATGGCTTACCCAGGAAAAAGCAACCCAAAAGAGAGCAATGAATGGAGAGAGAGAATTTATCCTGAGAACATGCTGAGAGTTTACAAGATTTTGCCATCACCAATATCCTTTCCACTGTCACTAGAGAGCCAAAGGATATAAAGAAGAGACAACATTAAGGTCAAGACATTCTGTGTCACCCATCTTACATGGTTTCTTAAAGCTGTTTGGAAATTCAGACAGTTCTTTTTTGAAAAGGGGTTTGGTTTTTTTCTTCTTAGCAAATGCCCCCATCTTCTTTCCAAAGCAAAATGAAAAGCAAATACACCAGTCCACTCCAACACTAAAATAATAAATTGATTTGGACAACTCACGGAAGTCAGTATCGGTAATAGTAACAAATAAACATGCTTAGCCCAGCTCTTCTGAACAATCTGCAGTAACAAGCCAGAATCAGGATGCAATGGAGGAAAGCCAGGTTTGGCAAAAAAATGACAAAAAATCCAAACACATTTCACATTGAAAATGAAGTTTGGCAGAGAAAAATATTATTATCAAGGCAGTGAAGTAAGAGTATCTAAAATCCTAGGCTGCTAGTACCCTGACACAATCCAAGTCACTTAAATCTGTGAAGAACAGCCGTGTGCATAAAAGGACAGAAAAAAATAGAACTGTTGACAGATCCAAGGCAGTCTCTCCTAGTTTGCTGCAGGTAAAGCTCAAAGCAGCATTTCAGAAAGTTTGCTGCTTCTTTTACTGGAAATTCATGCTGCATATACACAACTGTAAAGAACTATTTCCCTCTTCTTGTATTACTCTTCACGAGTGCACAAGCCTTCATAAACTCCCAGCATTCAACTGACAGTAGATAGCTGGATAGTGTAA
>NW_008824446.1:29021-53800 GCF_000699105.1 Pygoscelis adeliae
TGGCATGTCCAGGGGGGCACAACCTGCCCTGAGAATCTGTATCAGCCGTCCTCCAGTTTTGGGTGCTCAATTGCTGCATTCACCATTATCTTAACCTGGACCTTAAGTCCAGCTTGACTTCATTCTCTGCAGTGAGAGCAGAACTGAGTTCCTAGAATCCATTTTTAAAAAGCTGCCGCAAGTTTGCAGCCCATGACTGCAGGCCTAGGTCTGAGCACTCATAGTTCCCTGATGGGCAACTGCCTGACTTGTAAGCTCCTGTGGGCTGGGCCGCTTCATTTCAAACCGTGCATTCGAGTACAGTGGCAATCAAAATTCATAGCTGTTTTTGAAAGCTTGAGCTCAACATGTTGTATTAGCTGACTGAAGCAAATCTGACATTCAAAGAACATAATGCACATCATGGCTTACCAGGAAAAAGCAACCCAAAAGAGAGCAATGAATGGAGAGAGAGAATTTATCCTGAGAACATGCTGAGAGTTTACAAGAGTTTGCCATCACCAATATCCTTTCCACTGTCACTAGAGAGCCAAAGGATATAAAGAAGAGACAACATTAAGGTCAAGACATTCTGTGTCACCCATCTTACATGGTTTCTTAAAGCTGTTTGGAAATTCAGACAGTTCTTTTTTGAAAAGGGGTTTGGTTTTTTTCTTCTTAGCAAATGCCCCCATCTTCTTTCCAAAGCAAAATGAAAAGCAAATACACCAGTCCACTCCAACACTAAAATAATAAATTGATTTGGACAACTCACGGAAGTCAGTATCGGTAATAGTAACAAATAAACATGCTTAGCCCAGCTCTTCTGAACAATCTGCAGTAACAAGCCAGAATCAGCATGCAATGGAGGAAAGCCAGGTTTGGCAAAAAAATGACAAAAAATCCAAACACATTTCACATTGAAAATGAAGTTTGGCAGAGAAAAATATTATGATCAAGGCAGTGAAGTAAGAGTATCTAAAATCCTAGGCTGCTAGTACCCTGACACAATCCAAGTCACTTAAATCTGTGAAGAACAGCCGTGTGCATAAAAGGACAGAAAAAAATAGAACTGTTGACAGATCCAAGGCAGTCTCTCCTAGTTTGCTGCAGGTAAAGCTCAAAGCAGCATTTCAGAAAGTTTGCTGCTTCTTTTACTGGAAATTCATGCTGCATATACACAACTGTAAAGAACTATTTCCCTCTTCTTGTATTACTCTTCACGAGTGCACAAGCCTTCATAAACTCCCAGCATTCAACTGACAGTAGATAGCTGGATAGTGTAAACACCCGCAGCTAGCAACTAGTCACTCTTCATCTAGGAGGAACGGAACTGCTGCAGACCATAAAGAAACCTAGCATCTTGGTCTAAGCTGAGTTAGGTTTAAACCTTGCAAGCAGAAGGCACTGCATAAAGACAGATGAAACAGGAGGGAGCACACTTTTAAGCACCTTCAGAAACACAGCCTGAGACAGTCGTAAGAAGTTTTCTTCTCTCTTTCCCCTTTTGGAAGTCTCTTGAAGGCAATTCTACAGATTTTTCCTCCTCAATATATATTTTCCTTCCTAACATTAAACTACTGCTAAGATGTGAAAGAACCAGGTCTTCCAAGCGCTATCAGCTATTCGCCAGGCTGTTATTCCTCAAGTTTCCTCCTAACATCCCTGGAGGAGAAAACTTGAGCAGCCTCAGATTGCTAAATTATTCTTTTTCACCAAAGGAATCCTTGTGGAGCCTCCAAGAAGATGGTGGCTACCTCATCTTCTTAATTTCAAGTTCACACAGGTCCTCAGAGGTAGAAACATCCTGGAAAGGAAGGGTAGAAGAGGATAAATCTCAGAATTCTACCGAGCACCTCACCATGTCTGACAAGATCCTCAAGTAGGCAACCATGCCTACAGCTGGGAAAGGCAGCTCCTCGGAGCAGTCTCCCAGTTTCTCCCACTAGTGCCCACTAATTAGCATACCATGGGGATTAATCATGCCATCGCTGGCTTGCAAAGTATGTAATCAGCAGTGGAAATATATTGCATGGGCAAATAAATTAGTGGTGAGTTTTGTACTCCATTGTTCAGGTTTATTTCAATTCAGAAAGAACAACAAGCGGCCTGCAAGCGCACCACTCGGGTAAATCTGTCTTCGTAGACCAGTCAAACTTCTCTGTCCTGAATAACAAGTCAACAAAAACTTAGGTTTTAGGGCCTAGTTCCTACACAGCAGACATACCCCTCCACTGTGTTGGGTACTTCATTGCTATTTACATGTTTGCAAAAGGCAGCTTACATTTTTAGTCCTGTTATTTCCTCAAGGTATCAGGAAGCTTAGCATTCGGGTTAAAACTACAAACACACCATCTTCATGTTTTATGCATGCCTGCCATTTTTCTCTTTTGTAAACTTGAAGCATCAGATTCACCATAAACTAACGTTTAGCAGTTTATGACTCTCCTCGCGTCACTCATTCATCTGATTATGTGCTGTGTGTCCCAAGAAGGCAGCACCAGAGCTTTCCCACAGGGGAATGTGACTGAAACTCTCAGCCTTCTGAAAGGTGGTAAGCTGAACACTCACGAGCTCTTTTAAATAAAGCAGTAACTCAGTATTTGTGCCCCATGCAGAACTGGTATTTGCCAGGCTATTTCTGCTTGCCATTCAAGGAAGCCTCTTATCTCTTCAGACATCAGTTTCTTAACTCAGCATTGGTCCATAAGCTTTTACTGCTGCGTCCTACAGCTCCCTCCTTTTCCAGTCAGTCAGCTTATGAAGGTACAGTGCCAGGGGTATTTCCCAGCACTGTTCTTCCAGCTGAAACATGTGCTCCCAGCTGCAGCTTCATGCACTCCAGCTCATGAGCCAGGGAGCTGGGTCGTAAGGATGCCCCACATCTCCTCTGACTACAGCTGATGTCACCTTGGTTCTTTTCCAATTCTTCCTGAGCTTCTTACTGCCTCTCTCCCAAATCACAGAACTAGACTGTTCTCTCACGCTCTATTTTGGACTGGACCACAGATATCTGCTTTAAAGAAGGCAAATCAACCCACTATGTCTACATAATTTTTAATTCTATCTACAGATGTATAGACATATAAAGATACATAGACACATTTATATGTTGTCCTTATTGATTTGCTTATTTGCCCTCTCTTCCCCTCTATACTTGAAGGGGATGGATTTTTTTTTTTTCCTATAATTGCTTTGAACTGTGTTCATTTTGATGCTGAGGTGACCTTTTACAAACACTACAATTGGGTTCAGGATTCCTACCTGCGGCATGCCAATCATTTATCACGGCTCCACAGGGCATGCTCAGTTCCAGCCTTTACACAGCCCCTCTGAAAGTAGATCCATTTAATATTATGTTTATACCCTTCTTCCACATTTCCCTTTGTGACTGCAGTGTGTCCAAATGACCATGCTCTATTGAACAGTCTCTCCAATAAAATCAACAAACAGATTAATTGCTCCAATACAGGAAAGCATTTTCAAAACTTGCCTATATTTATTAGTCAATGTAAGTGTAAGACTTTAGGTTCCTTAAGACAGAAAAGTCTGTGTATATGTGCACAGGAATGCTTCAGATGCTTCTGAATGCCTGGAGTCCAGGAATTCATCTTTCATAGCACAGGGTAGCCCAGATCATGAAATAAAGCAATACCACAGCTTCAGACTGATTTGCAGATCTAGCAGTTTATGGCTGTGGTACATGCTGAGACCCTACTCACATTCATCCCTTTTCCCAGATCCAATCTACACATTTAGCCTTCTGAAAAATTGTAAACCATCTCTTGTGAATAGCAGCTAACATGCATCTGCTTCAGGATTCATGGAATTTAACTGCATCATGTTAACACCACCTACTTGATAAACACCTGAAAAAGGAATTAAGGATTTTCTTTTCTAAGGTGGAAGCTTAAGAACTGCTAACTCTAATCCTAAACTCAGCAAGGAGGTAAAAATACTACCCACCTCTTCACTCCTATCAGCTGTCAATCCATGCAGAAGACGTTTTCCACTCTCAGCTGCACAAAGATGGCACGGTCGCAAAAGGTCAAAGCACAATGATAAAAGGAGACTTGAATTTGCATCCACACACACAGCTGCCGCAGTAGAAGGCAAAGCAATTGTCTTGCTTGGTTCTTAAAATTACTACCATAGCTGTGTTGGCTTCTCTAGGACCCAGTGAGCCAAAACACAGAAAGAGAGGAAAAGTTGGTAAGGATTAATCTGGGGAAAGCCTTGCAAGAACCTTGCCTTGAGAACAGAAGGTGGATCTAAAAGAAGAAGGATGGAAAGACCCTGGAGTATTTGTAGACTAGAGGGAAACAAGGAAGAATGCATAAGTAAAATTGTAAGTGTATTAGTAGCTGAAGCTAGTAGGTGGCAGATGTCAGGGAATTAAACTCATCACTGTTTCCTAATCATTAACTTCACCTAAGCAGATAATAATGAAGATCCATAGATTTCCACAGCTACTACAGTGACAAGATAAAATTTGGATACATGTTCCATCCTCCTTCTGGCTACCAACCCCAGGTTAACAGAATCCTTCAAACCAGCCTGGCTGGGAACCTTAATGGGGCTGGAAAATGGCCCAGAAAAGTGAGGCTATTTTCCTCTCATTGTTGAGCTGCTGAGCAATCGCTGAGAAGAGGCAGCACTCAGGTATGGACAAGACATCTAAGTCAGAAGACATGGGGAAGGCACATAAAAGGTCTCTCAGTGGCCAAACAGGGCAACAGACAAAAGACTTATGAAAGTTACATCGGAGCAGTTTAGCCACGTCATCTTCCTGCACCAGTGCTTGTAGAATCAGTGCAGCTGGAACAAAGAATCGGAGTTTTGCTCAGTGACAAAGTTAACCTGGCAGTACAGATCCATGCTTGGCTTAGAAGAGGCGTGCTCTTTGCGAGTCTTGCTTGGAAGCTGAGTTGCTGGAATACAGAAGAATGGGGAGAGGAAGAGGAAGATGGTGCGATGTAGACCAAAAGGCTACTCTGGGATGAAAAATAATCTTGAGAGCACTGGGACAGAAGTTAAGATTGCAACTCTTGGCTGCATATGCTGTCAGACAGCTAACAAAACCCCAACAATAAAAGGTGCCAAGATAAGTCAAGACTTCTCTTGATATAAGACACAATTTTAGTTTTACTAAAAGTAAATTCTACTCTGCTCTGCAGGCAGAAGTTCACTGTGCTTCTCTAGTTCAGCACTCCCTTCTGTCCAAAGCCAAGCAGCTGCTGCATGCAGAAAGAAGAGAAAATGACTGAATATAGCCAGACTATCTGCACTGACCTGTTTTGCCCTTACAAAAAAGGGAAGACAACTATTTTAAAACCTGTCTCCACTAACGTGGCACTGCAGTGGAGCATGGCTATCATTTGACTAGCACCCCAATGGAATGAATGATCAGCAGCAGGAACAGGGTCTTGCGTATCATCTCCAGCAGTCTAAGCCCTGGGCTAGCAGCACACATCACTCGTTGAAGGGTCCAAATGCATCTGTCTGTCCCAAATGGTAACACCATAGATGAAATTGAACATCCTACCTTTCTAAAGTAGAAGTTTAAGACAACTGAATTCCTTGCATGTTCAGTTGTGTCAGAATACTTCACAGTAAGACATATATTCCCTTAATATTACTACCAGAAGGAGTGGCCAAGTGTCAGTAAATCAAGGTACCATAGGCCTGTACAAACACACATGGAAAGACGGCCTGTGCCTCAAAGAACGTGTCATACCATGTCATCTTTCTTATTCACTGCTGCTGCAGAAGTAAGATCTAGAAACCAGAATCCTATTTATTCTATTTTTCAGGCTTCAAAAAGAAAATGTTCCAAAACGCATATAGCTCTTGTTTTTTCTCATACATATTTGTTTAATTCCCAGTGATTGACAAAACTTCCTCATAATCCAAACACAGCCACTAATTGGCCCAGATCCTTTACCATCTCAGAAGAGAGACCAGACACTAGTTGAGTCTCGATTCTTTTACTTGCCTCTGGAAGCTGCTCTTTCCAGAACAGATAGCTCATGTTGATGCACAACACAGAAAGTTCATGTTCTCACTGTCAGACCTTCTCTTTCATTTACAAAAGCACAGATGTCCCTCTGGACAATCCAGACAGTACCGTTCATCAACTCTGAATTCCCCTTACAAAAGTGTTTGTGATGGTCATACAAGGGCCTCAGGAACCTGTGAGGACACAAGTGCAAAGAAGGAGGAGTTGGTGGCCCAGTGGCTCTGTCCAGCTGGGGTTGTGATGTGCACAGTCTTTCCCCACTGCTGGGCTCCACAAGCAAAATGCTCATGCCAGGAAGAATTAGCTACTGCAGACCCAGACTATGTTTTTAGTAATTTTGATCTTACTACTTCGGTCAGATCAGAGACAGAAACCTGATACTCAACTTCAAACAGCTTCAAGCCCAAAGATGGCCTGAGTATCTGAAATGTACTGACCCCCTCCACCCCTCCACAGTATCAGTTGACCCAGCAAAATGTATTACCTTTCCTTAGAAAACCGTATTGATCTTTGAAGAGAAGGGAATACTGAGCTGAATATACTTCACCTGGTTCCCAGAAGAGGCTTATTTTTGAAGTCTCATGGCAGCCTAGCGGCCAAATCCTATGAAACGCAGGACACTCAGCTGAAACGCTGCAAGAGATGCTATCTACCAGGCTACGTGCTACAGAGCCATTTACACCAGACGGGAATGTGTAAGAGGAAACAGTAAAACCACAACTTCCCATCCATGAAGTTCACTTCTTTCTCAACACCTCCCATAATTTGTTTCTCCTTCTGTCAAGTATCAAGCCTCCACTAATTTCTATCAACTTGTCAGAGGAAGCTTATTGCATTCTGCACCTGGTCAGAAGGACTCAGTTTCCCCATGGGGCCTGGCAAGCACAACCAGAAAAGAAGACAACCACGGCTGTGCCATCCTCTGCAGCATGGAGGCAAACCTGCCACCCTGGAATCTCATGCAGCAGCAGAGGCCCCTTAATGGAAGGGCAATTCAACAGGCTTCTTTCCATTGAACTGTAACCTTAGGCTTTACCCAGCTACCATGTAATTTTCCTTTTGTATTTAGACAGAATGGCCTTGGCCAGGGGTGACAAGAGTGTCCTGCCCTGTTAACGGTTGGCCACAGAGCTCCCAAACAGGGCAGGGCTTTCCCAGGGTCACACTATTTTCTGCCAGGGACTTTCCGCCCAGCTCTTCATTTGTGGTGCCCTTAACTCCCAACTTACGTTTTCAGCTTTTATTTTGCCATCTCCTGAAGATAAAAGTTTAAAGATATACTCTAAACAACTGCTTGTTATTTTAGGAGGTACAGTTGTTAGTTAAGCAGTGAGGAGCTGATCCCTCCCTTGTGCAGGCACTGAGCTTTCACTGACTGAAACACACCTCTGACAGCAACTTGTTCTTTGAGATTCAGCCTCCAGTAATCTGCCTTACACTATTACTGCAACATGATACCATTCTAACAAATTAATTATTTGCACAACACAGTTTTACTAGCTTTTGAATTTCATATAAACGTTACACACACACACACAGGCGCCCAAATTAATTCATGAATTTCAGGCACTTAACAAAGGTATCTTCATTACAAGCTTTGTCTCCGCAGGCTCCCATTTGTAGTTACTAGAGCCTGTGAAGGTATCTAGAGATGGACACATCCTGGAGACAAAACTGTGTTTTGTCTGATGCTACCATTCCTGCATCTTTCCAGTACCTACTTAGAGGTGCTTAAAGCATGTGCAACACTGATTTATCCACCTCAGTGAAATACCTGAGGTTACACAGGATAATTTCAGGTCTTATCAAACAAGACTTTATCTTGTTTTCCTTCTGGGCAACAATAGGTACCTCATGCCTCTGGGCAAAGAGACAGCTGAACAAAGATGCCAGTTCTCATCTGTGTGTTGGGAACTGTCTTGTGATAAGACTAGAAAAGAATTCCTCAGTTTTAAGTAAAACGGCTTCATACTGCTCACACTGGCCACAAAAAAAAAAAAGCCCTCTCCAAAAACCCCAAGCCCTAAACTCTTTTTAAACCATCTTTAAAATCTGCTCAAACAGAGCATCAGGTGACCCACAGCAAATGGAACCAGAGAGGCAACATATGTTATCTTGTCCCTGCTTATGTAAAACCCATAAGAGCTGTTGTTTTTGTGCCTGAATCATGCATCTACTATTGACAGTCCTGGAGGCACACATTCTGGTCAGCTTGTCCATTCCTTTCTAGAGGTACACAAACCTGCAGCATGTAAGGACTTCTATGACAATCACTAGGTATTAAGCAATACACTGTTGGTAGGATGAGTAAGAATTTATTTTTTTATCTCCCACCATGAGTAAAACAACCTAAATATGCTTCTATTATATAACTGGTCTTGATACATGCAACAACAAACCTGTCACATTACACATATGCTGAACAGCATTATTTCCCCTACTTCGCACAACAGTTCATAGCAATGCCAAGGTGTTCAAAATAGATACCTTGACATTTTTCAAGTGTGCTCTTTGTGCATAGGCTTGTAATAACTTATAACCTATATGTGCACTGCAGCTAACCAACTTGCTTCGCTGTATCTTCATTGTCTCTCAGTTTCCACAGCTCTAAAGATATGCAAAGTTAACTTAAAAGCTACATGTGCAAAGTTAACTTTTAAATGAATGTGCTTCAGCCAAGGCAGTCATGCATGTGTGGAGCACAGGTAAAAGTTGTTCTAGCAGTGCACATCTGTTCCTGAAAACTGGTGGGTGACTTTTGCTATCTCATGCTGATAATAGTTTTCTTGGGTATTTCTTATGCCTAAGTCACTCTTCAAAGTCACCTGCACTTAGATATTTTCAGAGCACAGTACAACATAGGAAGTTTTGCACTGCATCCACAACATTGACAGATCTTCCTTCCTTCTCCAACTGGGTCTACAATGATTCATATATAAGCGTAGGGAGCATCTTCTGATGCCTGGAAGTGGCCTCCATTCAGCAGCCTTCCCCCACCATCTTCACTGGTTGAGCTACAGTGTGTAAAGAATTCCAAGAGTCTGGCTAAGGGCAGACTCAGGAATTGGACTGGACGTCAGAGGATGCTACCAAAAAGTGGAGCTCTTTTGCAGAGCTGCATGAAGGCTCAGCATTCAAAAAGCAGGGGATGCTAGAGATCCACCCCAATACCTCTCATCCTGGGAGTACTAAAACTAAAATGTCATCTAGAATACAGTATCTCTCTCAGAGAAATTCTAAAAGGCATTGAGATTTCTACAACAAAGGTGAAAAAAAGGAGAGAATCAAGTAGCAGCCAGGACTCAGATGGAGAAACAAAAGGACCTTCCTAAGACAGTGCCAAGGTGAATACCTGGATGGGGTTGTTGAGCAGCTGTGCTGCCTCACAAAGCAATATGCAAACTGATGCAAGTCTTGTAGTGAGCTATGCTGGCCCTAAGAGTGGGCACAAGCGGCCAAATAGTGTAGCACACTAACACAGGACTGACGAAACCTCTGCTGTATTACCAGGTTTGCCATGATCTGCGACATGACCTTGGATGAGTCACTCCACCTCTCTGTGCCTCTGGCTGCCATCTGGCTAATTAGACTAAACTATTTGGTGGGAGGCCTGCATCTAACTATAGATTAGTTTGGCAGGTAGCACAATTGGTTACCAATACTGCCAAAAGCTGTCAAGCAAAACTGGAATACAGAGAGCAACTGCAGCCAGTCACTTGCAGAAGCACCAAATTTACATGGAGTCAAAAAGGCTGCACGACTAGGCGGCTCTCAGCATCAGTCTCATTTGCTCAGTCATCTGTGTCACATGGATTCCCAAGTTTACCAAAGCATTTCTTTCAGGGAGCCTGAAGGTGCATCTCTAAGCCAGATACAAGCATTTGTATTTAACAGCATATTCAATAAGCTTCTCTGTACAGCACTTAAGACTGAGTAATTAAAGGAAATATTACTGCAGTAGAGCTTCTCATTAGCAACCTAATTAGCCTTCTGAAAATAATTAACATTCCTTTCTATAAAGGGAACAGATGACCCATTACATCCATCAGACAAGCAAAACAAATGCCGAAGGTAAGGGAGATTTGTTCAGGGAGACAGCAAGAGAAGCATCCAGCAGCAGTACGAGTAAGAAGGAAGACGATGAGGCACAAATGCCCATGACTTATGAAGACCAGACTATGCAAGTGGGTGTGCAGGACTGGTATGTGCCTAACTGTCTGATGTGCGCATCCAGCATTCACACTGAGCATTTTCCTTCCTCTACCTCTATGACCCACTGATAATCCATCAGCTGAGATGCTGAAAAATTCCGCACTCGAACTTATTTTGAAAGCCCAATTTAAAGGCTCTCAAATTCAACCATTTACAGTCACAAAGAGCTCTCTCCATATGCAAAAATTCCCCAAAGGTCATATGTTTTGCCTATTAAAACACTCCCAAAATGCCCATTAAAATAAACCATGATTTAATGTCACATGCAGCCCATTTCTGTGGCCCACAGAAACAAGTGAGGTGATGGCTACGAACAGCATGAAGTACACCTCTCCAAGCTTCACAGGGTGGTGCTCTGATCAGTTAGCATGCCCTGAAAGAATTAGGCGTACGTATCTTGATCAGTGTATGTTTGAAATCAGTGTGGGTGAGCAGAGAGTCACAGGCATCAGTGTTGTGGGATGTACGGATGAGAGAAAGCAAAGGATACAGGTCAACATATCACTGCCCAGTGCAGCAAGAACTGTGGTATTACGACAGTTTGATGCACTGTTTCAGTGCAGGACAACAGATAAAGGAGAAATAAACCATGATGGAGCTGAGCATCCCAACATCCACATATTCAGGCAACATAGCACAAATAACAAATCATGAACATGCAGTTGCATTTTGAGCCATTTCCACATTTGATGTATATTTACATTTTCCTGGCAGGAAAGCTGACTACTCATAGCCTTCAAGAGTGATTGCAGCAAGGGCGAAGCTCAGCCGTACAGAAGCTTCCACAGCTACATCACTATGGAAACCACAAATCCACCACCTGCTCTGTTTGTCTACTTCTTTCACTGATTTAAAAAAAAAGTAAAGTATTCTTCCAGTTTATCATCTTCTCACTTCTGTCAAGACCACAGGAGGACAAACACATTTTACCTCCTTCAGCACGAACCCTTTCTTCCTTGAGAGCCCTCTTTGCGAAACCTACCCCACCTCTCAACCCAGCTGGGCAATCTTCCCCCCAGGATGCTTCCACCACTTCTTTCAGTGAGGACTCTTCAAACACAGTCTGGGATTTTGTCTTAGCTGCCACAGCTTCCCTCAGCTTCTGGACTAGGACAACTCCAAAGGTGGCTCACTCCAGGGCAAATCCAGCTAGCTGGCATAATGAGAAGCTGAAAACTGTTCTGGACACAAGTTATAGTGTCTTGTTTTGACTTAAGTATCATCCACTTCCTTTCCTCAAAGCTCTTTAAGAACATTTGAAGTGGTCTCAAAATGGGGTAGGGCACATTACAAGACAGCTATAAATGCAAAGGTTAAACTTTTGCTTTAAGAAGCCCATCATTTCTACAGCAGTTGCTAGTTACAGGTACCTTTTCCCACACTAAAAATCTGAATATCTCTCAGCAAAAGCCTAATAGCCAAGAGCAACTCTGGAAGATGCAGAAGGAAAATGGGGAAAAAATGCTCAAAAGTCTGCAATGTGGCATGCATGGTGCAGCCTGGGTATGTGAAATGGCTGAAGGAATCTTCATACTAACCAGCAGGAGGGAAAAAGAAAAAAAAGGGTGAACACCCCTCTGCATCTAAGTATGTGTATTTTATGCTGAGGAACAGCCTCTGAACAAACCTTCAGCAATGCCTTCTCTCACACCGGGCACCTCTTACCTGAGCTCAGAGCAGTTCACGAAAGAATCGGAGGAGAATTTAGTCTCTGCAGCTCTGTAAGTCCTCAGTGCCTCTCAACTTCAGCTGCTGATTGATAACCATTACATAGACAAATGCCCACTAGTAAACGAGTTGAGAAAAACTATGTATTTCACAGATGTTCCCAAGCAGCGATTTAAATACACTTCACTAAAGCGCTCTGCGTGGACAGAAAAATCCTGCCTATGCTCAGGGAACTTTTAGCAGATGATACTTTGGCTGCTCGGCAAGACAGAGCTAGGAACAAACTGACATAGTGTAAGTTCTCTTGCAAAAACCAAAGCAATACTACACAAAAGATGCAGCCCCCCACCTCCCTTTTGCAAAATGGGCCAGAGCAGTCAGTGCTTCCATCTTGGTCCTAATTCATTGCCCTCAACTCACAGCCAATTCCAGGCTGGCATTACCAGACACGTCCCAGTTTCGTTGGTGTTACAAGAGTTCCTACCAACAGCCCACAGGATGATCAAAGGCTACTTCTGTGTCCTCAAGGATGTCACAACAACGCACAAGCCAGTTTCATGGAGGACAAGCGGAGCGGAGTGGTGATCACAGTCTGCAGGGTCATGACCCCGTGGCTTTGGAAGCAGATCTGTCTGCATCTCCAGCAGACAGCATCCTGAACAGCCTGAGTGGATGGAACATACAGGAGGCATTGGAGGAATGAATAATTCATAGTCTTGTTCTGCTGCCAATGGATCTATGTTTTCTTGTGCCCATACAGCACTCAGTTTTTGTTTTAACAGTAATAGGAGACGTCTGCGCTTCCTTTGATGGTTCTTGAGGGCAGGCGATAAGCAGCATTTGCTCTACTCACAGCAATAGTACCATACACCAGAGCGCTTGCCAGACACAGCTTTCTTCAGAAATACTCATGGCTGCATCATTGACAAAATGGCTGGACTCATTTCAAGGCTCGGTCCACCATCAGCAGCCCTCCTGGGAAGCTGCTGACACTTGCTTTGTCATAACCTTGCAGCACTGGTCTGGACTTTACTGCTCAGTAGATGACACTTTTTGACCAACTGAAGCCCTGTATTCATCTACATAAGGGCAGCAAGATCACAGTCGGAGCTCAAGGCAGCAGCTGACCCTGCTTATCCACACTGTTAGCATTGCCACAATTACGTCTACTGCTTTCCTTCAGTGGCTGACTGGGTCTGCTCCCCAGTCTCAGAGAGGGACAGGGGTCTATCAGAGCAAGAGTACCTACAAGAGTGGGACAACGGAATACCCTAGCATAGGACACTAAGAGAGGGTAGAGACCCCTGAGACAGGATAGGCTGAGGGAGGAAGGTGCTACATGAATCTGAATTTTGTATCTGTAGCACCTACATATTCAAAGTGAGTTTCCAGTTAGAGATAAAGTACTGTGCATGACCTACCCATGAAACCTTATCCACAATAGGGAAAACAATACTGTAGCCTGAACCTGCTGCAAGCTTTATCAGAGGACTTGTGCTTAACCTCCTGTTAGGGCACCACACCACATACTGCAGACACACAGAGCACTCTGAAAATGCCGCAGGGTCTGGAGATTGTTGTTCTGGTCCCACAATGTCCAGCCCATCTACCGGGATCAATATAAAGTTTCGCTCTGGGATATAAATCACCCTTCCAATTTGACAGCATTTTACATCCACTCTGTTCAAGTGTAACAGACTGCCATAGATACAGGAGAGTGGCAAGGTGAGCCTAAAAAGATTGGTAGAGTAACACACTGGTGAATCAGGTGCAGAGACTGCACTGCTTGTTAGGGCCAGGAATAGCTTCCTGATCATCCGACTCACACCTGTGCTTTTACCACTGGAGAGACCAACCCTCCACTCTTACCTACTGCTCTGGTTTAGCTCAGATTACTGCTCCACTGTCCTGATTGTTTTAACTGCCTACAGCTATCCAAGTGTGAGGTTTTAAAGAGACAATAACACTGGAATAAGTTTGGCAATATAAATTACAAGCAATCAGAATTATGTGACTCAAAGCAGACAGAAATCAAGGGTGATGTATGCAAATGGCGATCTTACACTTCCAGAAAGCAACTTGCAGTTTGAACCAATGGAAATAACTTCACGTCTTGACCATCCTTTATGCACTCTACATACTTAAATTTCAAAGGTCCCATCTACAATACAGTCAGCTCTGTACTCAGAGGACTGCTCTGGTTTTCTGGTCTACAAGCGCACTCCCGCCGGTTTTACCCTCCAGCCCTTACCTTTTCCGGGGAGGAATCCTGGAGCTCTTCCGCTTTTTGGTCAGCTCCTGGTTCACAGCATCCACAGGTTGACCAGGTTGCCTCCAGCAGGTCCAAGCTGTTTCAGAGGCCAGCCGTTTTCGGACCAGGTGCGTGTGACCAACAGCTAATACACCAACCAGACAGCCTTCCTAAACCAAAGAAGTACAGTTTAATCTTAATGAAGCGCAGTGCAAGAGAGGCTTTAAACACTGAAAGAGCTATGTGTATGGATAGCTTAGCTCCGGTACATTGGGCCCTGGAAGACCTGACTTCTTTAGAGCCCCAGGCAGGTGCCTGTACCTGCCCCTCACCTGGGGCGGCTCCCTGGCAGCTGCCTCTCCTCTGGTTAGGCTGAGCCTCTTCACTGTCCTTCTGGATCCCAGCCACAGCGAACACATGGAGCAACTTCACTGGAGCCACTGACCAAAGGTTCCTTACTGCTACCATCTCAGCCAAGGTCTTGGTTAACCCTTGAAGGGTCTACCAGAAAGTGCTTTATCTCTATTTTCCCAGCTGATCCCTCAATTTTTGACGTAAGCTTCACTGCTGACTCCTTTTCATCCCCATCCTCCCTCTCCTAACATTGCCTCCCTATCTCCCCCACCTCCTCTCCTCCTCACTTCTCCAATCATCATGCTTTTCTTCTTCTCCCTTCCCCACTCTGGGACAGAGCGTGGCCTTCATGTAGGCAGGCCCTTGTCACTGCCACCCACTGTCACCCCAGCCTGTTCTTGGGCTGCCTCTTCCCCCCGCTCTGGTAACCCGACTGTCTTTCACCTCTGTATTGGGCTCGGGCAGCACGGCTGCATGACCCAAGCAAGAGGAGCCCATGAGCTTGGGCTATACTTCTCCTTCTCTTCAAGCGCTGACATTTAGGATGCCATGCTCCGGATTTTCACAGAAGTCACACCTCGAGATGCCAGCTCCAACACCCAAGTATCTAACATCATACTCGCATCAGCCTCACAGATCTTACACTTGGAGGGCTTGTTTATACATAGCATTTTTCTGGATTAATTGCATGTGAAGAAGTTACAGAGCGAGAACATTTATGTGTCAAGACTGCGTAGCAAATGGGATCTTCACATTATCCTAATGAATCTCAGAGTTTTTGAGCACCAAAGTCCAACAGGAATTCAAGAGAAACGTTTTCCTTAAAAAAAAAACAAAAAACAACCTACACTTTTTATTTAGATAACACTGAACTACAAAAATACTCCAATTAAAAATGCAGATTAAATAACTAATCCTCCCCCAACAAAACCTTCCCACCAAGATTAATGAAGCGATGAATAGCATAAAACCACTAATTAAATCAATGTAACATGGGCATTACAGAGACACATTTAGCACCTTCTGCCTATGCACTGAGGCTTGCATCTACTTTGGAGTCTCTCTTATCGTGAGAAATAGTTGCTATTTTAACAGCTGGTATTTGTACATCAAATTGGGAAAGAACTTGGTTGTTAGCTAGCTCTGGTATAAATTGTTCTAAAGTTGATGTTCCTACAAATTATTTGCACTTATTCTATTTTCATTGTAAGCATTTTGTCACAGTCGGATATAGGTTTCTACTGAACTATTTATCAGACACGTGCAAACAAAATTTTAAAAAGCATTTCCCTAGAATCACAAGAACACTGAGAATGCTTTTTACATAGTCAGATCTATTTGTCTACGATTTGAGAGTGAGGAACAAAATCATATAAAATAGGCAATGGCAACACACTCCCAACTCCTTCAATGCAGAAATATGAACCTTACAAAAGGCTTCAAGCCCACCTAACTTTAGGACAATGCAGTCCCACTTAATTCAGCCCCTTCCCTGGCACCGGCACTCAGGCCACCCATGGGGCTTCACCAGGAGCCAGACCAAGGAACTCATCAGCCGTTTGAATGCTACCCCCATGCTACCCTAATGCCTGTTAGTTCTCAGCTGTATCACCTCTCAGATCTGGCTCACAGGCCACCGCCCAGCAGGAAGAAGTTCCTTTTTCACAAAAAACTTCATTTCTGTGAACTCACAAGTGCTGGAGAAACCATACCTTTAGTTATACATGTATCTACACTTGAAAGAAAATAATCATTGAATAAACTCTTAATTAGCAAAGACTGTGTCATAACACACACGAGCAGAGAGGTAGAGCTGAAGATAAAGGTTCAACCTTAAAGCTCACGTGATTAATACATCGCTTAAGCTGTTCAGAAAAGGGGATTTGTTTTTTCTTTTGTATATAAATGAACTTTCTGTGTTGAAATACTAATGATTAAAAACATGTAATGTTTGTAGTAGGGGAAAAAACAAACAAACAAAAAAACCAACAGTGGTGTGACCATTCAATTGCATACACAGAAATAGTTAAAATCAAAAATCCACTCCTAGGCCAGACTCAGGCTTCCCAAAACAGCGCTTGCCCATGCTCTGACTGTTCCTCTGACACAGACACCAACATTCCTGGTGTCAGCAGGTTGGGGACTGCACATTAGCATAATTCAGCAGTAGTGCTCATCAAATAAGAATACAAAGAACAAGCAAACAAAAAGGAAAGCAAATTCCTGACTGGGAAGTGGTTACTTGTGCGTTAGTATAATAGACAGTTCCTTCAACTGTCTATTTTAGTATTTACACTTCTTCATTATTTCCAAAGTGCTCCAAAAAAAAAGCTCCGGTCCACGCAACTACGCGGTGATAAACTCTCCTACCAACAGAGAAATCAAGTCACAACACTGCTCCATGACTTATCTGGGATTCTCCTGGGAAGAAAGTTCCAAATTTGGAAATAGAAAGCGAGCATCTGTCTTCTCAGAAACTCACCCTGCTCTGGCAGGACTTACACGGAGGGTGATGCAGACTTCACTTTCAACTGAAGTCCCAACACACCTTTTGATGAGGGCTTTTCAACTTGCACACAGACCAGCTGGGATCTGAACATCTCTGAACCTAGGCTGGTAGAGCACAAAACGTAGTAGGTTTGGCTGAATTTCCTTCCCAAAAGGACTGAATTACCTCAGAGAGATACCTAGGGCATGCACTGCTACACAGTCCCCACCTCCTGAAAAGGAAATTTCCTTTTTGAAAAGGAAAAATCCTCCTCTCTTCTGGAACAACAACAAAATAATTGGAAAAACAACTCTGTAAAGCAACAGCTTGCAGTTACCCGAGGAAAACAAGTGATTTCCAAGGTTAGGTGCATCCCTTCCCAGATACCTCCAGGTGGGTCCCCTATCTCTATTGAAAACTTCTGGCAAAGCCTTGAGAAGCACATTTGATCTCCAGAGTTTCAGATTTCTTTTAAAAGCCACACCACCACCCAATAGCTGAAGAGGCTTGGGCAGATGCCCGCACCCCCCCACAACTACAGCATCTGCAAATGCTTCTGTGGCTATTTATCGCCAAAAGCAGAAATGCATTTAGAATAACTGCCAAGAGTCTTTATTTTTTGTTGTTGTTATCCTGCAATCTGTCTTTTTTAAAAAAAAAAACACATTCAGGTTTCAAACAAACACACAAATTCCCTCGTGCTGCTATATCTGTCTTACATTCTCAGACTCGAACTTACTTTTTCCTCTGTGTACACTCATCCCTGCTTATGTTCCTTCCGTTCTGTTCCTGCTAAGGCAATGAAAATGAACCAGCTGGGTTTACATTCAGGTTTTCATCCATTACCATGGCTCTGAACATTTTTGGGCCAACGGGCCACTGTGAGTATTTTAAGACTTCCCACAGCTTGCCACATATCCCTGCCATCTACCTTTTAACATAAATCTCTCAGCCATTTTCTTATTTTTCATGGTCCCAAGGATGAGCTACGGACTACTTTCCGTAAGTTGTTGAATCATCAAAGACCCACAGACCCATGGGAGGGAATAGGTATTTACTTCTATACACTTACATATGCTTCATTATCGTTAAGAGCTCATCTAACATTTTTTCTGCTGATTTCAGGTTCTGTGAATACTTTTCTCTAAAACTGGGGTCAAATCTGACCTCACAATATGGCAGGTTAAGCAGGAGGCGAGTTAAAAAGTAGCAAATCTTACAAACTCCACCTACACTTGCTTTATGAAGAAGTACAGAACGCACGTTACATCATGAAAGCAAACTCACTGGCTTTTTGGTAATTGAAGGCAGGGCACTGTTGCCTAGCAACTTATCTGATTACCATTTTTTCAAGTATCACATGCACATTTAGATATGTTGCATAATAATGTCTCACTTTTATGCTGCCTAACCCAATGGAAAAAAAAAAGGCGGGGGGGAAAGCTACGAAAATTAATGTCTTTAGTCTCTTTTCTGGCAAAAGAGAAAGTACAAGATAGTAGCTCAAGAACAGGCTGAAACATTAGTATTCCTGAATTTTATTCCTGCCTTTTTCTGGCTTGCTGAATGTGCTTATACAAGCATTTTATTTTATCTGCTTGTTTGCAAAATGACACTAATAATACCAGCCTTACAGAGACACACTGAAAATTCATTAAGAATAGAGAGATTCTCAGATGAAAGATGCAGTGGAAGTGCTGGTGTTAGCACTTACAGCTTTTTAGTACTCCAAATGTTGCTAAGCTCTGGTCCAAAGTGTAGCAAATTTTAATCATTGTCATGACATTGTCTGGTCCTTGTTTCTCAAACAAGGATCTCAAACCATGAAAACCACATTTCTCCCATCAGAATGTGACACTTTCCTGTCTTCTATGTCTGATATGTAGCCGAGAAAATAAAAAAAGAAAACAAAAAAACAACCACCACACACCCCACACACAAGGTAGCGTACCCCAACTTGAAATTGGAGCACTAAGCATTACTGCAGCTCTTGGAGCTCGTATCATGAAAATCAGAGGTCAATCAGAACATGTGCATACATGACATTTTTAGAAATCAACATGCTCTACTTATTAATCTTTTAAAAACTAATTACACTGTAGCTAATCTATGAAAGAATGAAGCATTTAGTTGCGTTTATGGTGAGCAGTAATACCTGATAATACAAGCACCAAACTGCGGCATTGTTTCCAAAAGGGTATCATTATCTAACAGGAGGACTTGGATTCTAGAAGTTGACTTTTTGCACATCCACAAGTTATATGCCAATATAATATAACATAATATAATAAACTACTTCATATATGCACCTGAGTCTTCCATTGCACAGAATAGGAATGGCTCAGCTGCTCAGGGTGCTCCTGATACCATGCTAGCCTCTGTCAGCTGAAGTGAGTGAAGCTGATGTTTTGGAAACTCAGTATCTCATCTCCATGGTAGAGTATTAACCAGCAAAGGAAAACCGAAAGCAACAACAGCCAAGGTCTATATTAGTAAGGAATCATAACATTACCTTCACAGAGGGTCCTCTCTTCCTGGTAGACATTAAAGCATTTTTGTTAACTGTGCCCTACATCCTGCGGCTTCTGTGCAAGTCCACTTCCAATTAAAAGCTTAATTGCGAGATCTGCCTTGGAAAGAACTGCTGGATCAAAATAAACCAAATCACATGGTATCTATCATGCCACTAGGGGAAACTATACACACATCTTGAAAACACCAGAAATCACAAAAAGAAATAACTCTTCTTCCAGAACTTACCGGAAGCATCCTTACCATAAACCTCCGCTGACACAAAATACAAAGAAAATACGTGGGCCAAAGAGTGCCCCGTGGATTAAGTAAGGCTGACTGTGCTAGGTTGGTTAGCAAGAGAGGAAACAGCCACGTATACCACTATCATCAGGCACTCTCTGTCTTAAGCAGTGAGAAACCACTCTACCTAGAGCTCTGTATAGACACAGCCCTGGCCAAGATTTCTCAGCCCAGATTAGGCTGGTGGAGCTGAATGAGTTTGACTGTCTTCAGGGTGAAAAAACATAAAACCAGACTCCCCCTCCCCAGAAGGCACTTAGCAGTACACACAGCTCTATGCCACAGCTACCCATGCTGAAGAGAGAGCTTCCTTCTTCAGAAACAGTTCATCGACTTCTTCACGCTCCCGGCAGAGTCAAGGAGAACAGGACAGAAAGGTGCTTCGCAAAAGTGCTTCATACAGGCTACCTTCAATATACGGTGCACATGAGAGCAAAGATCCAGCAAGGAGGGAGTCAAACAGCAGCTTCGCCAGTCTACGCTATCAACACTTATCTTAACGACTACTAATGCTTGGATCTTATGCAATGAAAGCAAGACAGCACACATTTGTGGTAGGGAAGATTCCCTCAGTGGTCTAATCCAGCGTTGACAGAAGCCTGTGAGGGGCAGGGGAGTTTTGAATAAGGTTGTGGTGAACTCTTGTGCACTGACACTAATAAAAATCCAGAACAAAAGAAAAGGTAACATAAAACACTTCTGTCTTTCATACAATGATTAGACACTTCTGAACTAGTAACCAATAGGTATTCTCATTCAGATATGCCTACAAACAAATCCTTAAAGCAGTCTAGCTTTTATTTAGTCTCTAAGGACATGTTAAAGAGCAGCACACACCTGCAAATACATGTCTTTTACACTTGTTTTAGCTGGACTGTGAGGTGTATAGGCTCTGGCTCACACTCGACATTATTGGGTATATCATTTACAACCAGGAATGTAGTGCTCTGACTAACCAGAAAGAGCACATTGTTCCCAATTGGCACAGATCTTGGTAATCTGTTCCTACAGAGCCAAAGCCTTTGCCCAGTCTTGCTTTGTTGCAGAACACTTTCTGGTTGCCTGCACAACCACCTTACCTAGGAGCTCAGAAACCATCTGGATACTCCTGCTTCATGTACCGTCACAGAAATGTGAAAAGCAGACCAGTTTATTTCTGACGTACAAGGCAAACCAGTCATTCTCTCCCCCACTCAGTCTGTACTGAGCCTGCAGAGCTAAGAGCAAGCAACACTGTCAGGCGATAAGGTCACCAGAGAATACTAAAATACATACAGGAAGCAGATCTGAGAAGCAAAAGGGAATCATTTACAAACCCATACCAAGCAAGCAACAAGCAGATAATACCTTTTGTGTCAGAAAACGTTAGCTACCTAGGTGATCAATCTTCCTTCAGAAGAAGTAAGGAAAAATACCATACTTCACGTTTCACAACAGGTAGATTTTATTCTGAAAGAGAACTCCCACTTGCATTGTTCAACTTCATGTCTTTCACTCCAGATCCAATGCAGGAACACCTTTGTTGGACACTGCTTCATTTGCAGCTATACAAGAACACACAGGACAGAAGGGACCACATATATGTTTGCTCAGGTGTCATTTCCCCATCTGCAGGACATGGCTCTGGCATCTGAAAGCTTACCAAGGTATTGCAACTGCCTATGGAGGTGGGCAGTGCTTCCCACAAAATGAAGGTGAGGAGTGGGAACAGAGGCTTTTCCTGCCTTCTGCTGGCAAACAATTTCTCTAAGTAATTGACCCATTTTCTACAGAATAATTAGCCCTAGGGAATGAAGCACTGCTGCCCTTTAATTAGTCATGCTGTTACCTCTCTTGTCTTACCATGTAATAGCAGGCTTCCTAAGACTGAAAAAAGAAATAAAACAAAACAACACAACAACTTAATTTCATTTTCTTAAACATGGCATTTATTAAAGGCAATCCAGAAACAAAGAATCCTAAGGTAGAATTGGCAACAATAAAATTTGCCATTACATCTATGATTTCATCATCAGAACAAGCAGGTCTCCTTCATGCCACTACCCTTTAAGCCTCCTCAATATTCAGGCTTCTCTTTTTTAGGAGCTTTTTCAGGATACTTTCCCTTCATCTTCCATGAAGAAAAACTTCTTTCCCGCTGTCAGAAAGTTTAACAACAGAAAGGACTCTTTGCCTAAAATCTAGTCAAACCTCCTGCGTATCACAGTTTATTAAAATTTCTTGCAGTTTCTTGCAACAGAGCTCAGTAACTTGGATAAGGACAGAAGTCCTTTAGTCTAAGGAGATTAGATTTGCATACCATGAACAAAGAGCACAAGAAATCATGCCACAGCCAGCGTGACAACTCCAAAACTGGCAAAGGACTGTTCAAACGAGTCCCACACGGATGACCCCACGAGTGACCAATCCCGTGCTGCAGAGGAAAGAGAAAACCTACAAAGTCTGGCCCCAGACTCTGTGGTAAGTACAATTCTGAGGATACAAACAAGACTTGCCATCAAAGCATGTGATGACAGCAAAAAGATGGTTTTTTTCCCCCAGGAAGAGTGCACAGTCTCCTCTCCCTCTCCTCCACTTCCCCGAGACCTCCTCCTTCCTGGCATGCTCAGTCCCCGATTGTGGCTCATTTCTAATGCTTCAGAGGAAGGCAAAAACTAAATTCATCTGGCTAATTATGCCATGAGAGGAAATACTCTTCCTGGACACAATGCAGTGACTGCCGGCAGCCCTGAAGCATGCGAGCTGAGAACAGTCATTGTCTTAACCAAATGGTCAGGTATTACAAGCACATTTAGGACACTGCAGAACAACTCCTCCTCTCCAGAGCTCTTGATGTGTGGGAATAAGTAGATCCACAAATTACAAGGCCAAAGGGATCCCCACATCTTCACTCCTTGGGACTTCTCCAAGATGCTGAATTAAAGTATAGATTGTAAAAAGATATCTCAAATTTAAAGACTCCAAACGCTATTGAGTCCACCACCTTACCCAAAAACCTCTTCCTGTCTTACACTCAAAGTCAGGAACCTGCATCTCCCTTCAAGGTTAAATTTGCCTTTCACTGCTCGGCACCGCATCACGTTATGACATTGTCAGCAAAACCACAGGGTCCCCACTATCAGGTATCATTTCCATATGTCTGCAGAGATCTAGGTTACTCTCAACCCACATGTCAATAAGCTATCCACAGGTCTTGTTTTAGCCTCCCTTGACCATTTCTGTAAACTGCTATGGGATCTTGCCACAAGAATGTCAAGGTTTAGGTTTAAACTGTCCCGATGAAGGAGCTCGTTTTCTGCCTCCACCATCCTCCCACAGTGGAGCAGGAACAGCAAGCCTGACCAAGGCTACAGACGTGCTGCCAGAGCCTCAGCAAACAGATGTTATGCAGTCACAAGCAGTACTACCTCAACACCTGCTTGCCCCTCCATTTCCCTTCCACCAGACCATACTACTTCCTTTTTCAATATGCCTGTGATCAGAGGATCTCAAAATGTTTCACAGACATTGAATAAGCTGCTGGTAACACTTCTGCTGACCTTTATTTTGGTTTAGCTAGTAGCTATAGCAGCTTCCTAACGATTTGGAGTTAACTCCTGTGTTTCAATTTCACATCTACCTGTGAAATGCCACCTTTCTGTACCTCAGTTTCCCCTTCTACAAACAGTGGAACACCCATGTTCTTCAGTGGAAGCCTCAACACAGAACTATGAAATTTGCAGACATACACACAAAGCTCCTCAAGGAGAAAATTAAGTGAACAATCTTAATTTATCCACAGTAGCGAGCTGTTGTCACCACACACAGAAAAACTCATACGGAAAAGGTCATACCTTCTCACTGGGACTAGGCGCTGGGATTCGGGAAGGACCTTCAGGATGTGCTGTGGGCATCAGAGTGTCTTATGGACTTCCTACAGGGTTTTCCTCAGTGCTGGCCAAACGTGGCTACAGGCATTAACAACTCCATGTCAGTAAGTCTTCCTTTTCTGTTTCCTAATAATTTTATGGTAATTTTTCTTTTCAGGACTTCCTTTTTACCACCAAAGAGTAACTAGCCCCATCTCTAACTGATGCCGTACATATATTAATGCATTTGCATTCCTGGAAACCACACAACAGAGCTCTTTGGGCAATCTGTTCTTCTTGCAAATCCCTAACACACACAGCTCTGGCAGTCAGGGAGCTATTACCACCTCGCCCGCAAAAAATTTCAGCTTCTGCAGGGATGGCTTTTTCCTCAGAATTAAGAGGGAAACAGGACAAACCTGTCAAATAAATGATGTCAGAGAACAATACTAAATATTTAATCTGACAGAGTTTTACTGCTTCTGCTATGTAATTAGGAGTCTTAACAAGTTTTTCCTTCCCCGGTAGCTTTGGACCGCCAATGCCAAACACTGTCTAGGAAGTCCCAGCGTAACACTCCAACCCAAGATGAGAGGGACAGGCCAGCCTCCCAGCATCCCTGCTCCTAAGCACCCTTGAGACAATTTTCAAAACCATAGTGCAAAGGATGGGGGACAGAAGGAATGAGACTTTCCATTTCGCCAAAATTCAGCTATTCTGCATTTTTTTCCATACCAAAAATGGAACAAGAGCAAACATCTTGAGACTAATTTAAATTAAAAAAAAAAAAAAAACCCAACTCTCATTTTCAGCTGATCGTAATATCCGGGTCCCTGACCTCCGAGCGTTACACACATGAGTAATTCACAAGGTTGCAGAAAAGTCACCGAAAGGACCACAGCCAGCCCCGACCTCCCAATTCTGCTCTGCAAACGCTGGGCTGCTTCAGATCAATTTCTCCTTCCTGGAATAAAGCTTTACTGAAATTATGACAAAAAGATGTTTCAAAACACTTCGTTTTTGTCAAAAAGGGGCACTTTTCAGTGAAATGCAGTTCCAATTTCAACAACTCTTCCACCCCGCTCCTCCAGAGCCCCGAGCACCTCCCAGCTGGGCCGGGGGCTCCCGAGCAAAACCCCCGCCCCG
>NW_008824446.1:55011-59799 GCF_000699105.1 Pygoscelis adeliae
GGGGGAGGCCACAACCCGGGGGGGGGGGACCCCCGGGGGGGGGGGGGTGCCTCCCCCGGAGAAGCGGACCCTGCTGGTGTGGGTCGGTGTGTGCTCAGGTGTGTGGCGGGAACACCCTGCTCAAAAAGCTCCCAGAGAGCCTGGAGGGTTTGCTCTGGCTAGGTACAAGATGTGGCAATGCTTTTTGGCTGGTGGGCCCACGGTACAGGTTCTTCATATGTACTCTTCTAAAGAAATCAGTAACAAAAGCAAATAAAAAACCCAAGCAGCTAAGGGATATAACCCCCACGCACCTGTTGTTGAATCTGGATGCTGACAGGACATCCCTGCAGTGCAGGAAATCGAACCCAACTATCAAAGGAAATATTTGTCTGCAGCTTCACTGTTAAAATAGTGAAACATAATCTCTAAAAGAACTGTTTTTCCACCCAGAAGGATCTCTTCAGATTCAGAAAAGTGCCCGAGGAAGAGGAGTAAGAAAATAAATTTAAAGCATAGGTAGTAAAATAAATTAAAATCCTTTCTCTTGCTACATTAACTCTTCGGCAGCATAACACAGGAAAAAAATGCCTTTCTCTAGGATTAGAAATCAGGAGATTGCAATCCTGAACCAGAGTTCACGAGCAAACAAATGACCCCTCTGTACCTCTGGCTTCCTTCTGAAAAATGGAGGTAACAGCAGCTCTCTGCTGTGAGGATTAGCTAGCTAATGCCTCTGAAGTGCCTTACAGTCTTCAGACAGAAGTGGGGGAGATTTTTAGTTTTGTTCCTTTACAGTGAGAGAAATCAAAGTATTGTGGGGTAGAATGGTAACCTCAAGTGACACAAACTGAGAAATGGCGATTGATCCTGAGCCCAGAGACCTGTCTTTAAGCAACGCTCTGCCTTTCCTAATTAGCTGCCTACTTTGGGCTCTTCTCTGGTCTTCCCGGGCCTCTGATGCAGTCCACATTTTCTTTCTCACAGGCGCCAGGTTTCCCGGTCTCTTCTGCCTTCTGTAGTACCAGAAATGATGAGCTAATGTTTTCAGCAGAATAAGGATGTTTTTATGACCTCTGTTTAATGACTCAGCATTTCTGATATCAATAATAAATGGTCCGAATGATGAGGCAACATCAGATCTGTGCAGGCCCTGAGGCAATTACAACAAAAGATTCTCAAGATGTCTGGCCGCAGTGACTCTTTCAAAGGCAGGTATTCTCTTGAGAGGCTGCTCCTTCAGCCCCAAAACTGCAGGGCCAGCAGACGCTGCACACGCTAAAAACGCCGCGACTTTGCACAGCTCGGCGTAACCCAGGAGTGCCTGGTCTTACTGGCTGGCGTTCCCGTCAGCGTTTGCCCGGGGAGCTCTGTGTACAAACCTCTGTGGCTGCTCCAAGGATGCCACAATGCAGCAAACCAGCCTGTCACCAAGTCACCTGATTGCACAATCTCACTTTGAGAGCTGGAGTATCAGAAAGATGGAGCATTTTAAAGGGGAAATGGAGAATAATGCACAGCTAGCCCTACCTCAGCAACCGAGCTGTGCAAGCTAGGACAGCACTGCATGTGCTGGTGACCTCAAGCTGGATGGAAAAATCCCAATTGTTTTATATATATTTCAACAGAGCTGAGAAGGAAAATGCTAAGATAGCTAAAGCATCTTTGATGTTCTAAGAAGCACCTTTAAAATACCATATCCGATTAGGCAGCTACAGAGGACAGCAGCCTGATGCAGTGCTTATGTATTTATTGTGAAATAGCATCCTTTAGAAAGCACTGAGGACCATGCTAGAGACAGAGTCGAGAGAGAGCGTGAGAGAGATCATTTCACAGTATGAGACAGCATGAACATTTCACAGCATGAGAGGGGAGAATGCCTTACAAGGAGCAGAGGAAAGGTCAAAGAGAAAGGAAGAAGAGAGCTAAGAGATACTCACCTACGAGAAGGAGAAATCAACAGCCAGAGATGGACTGGAAAAAATGAGAAGCACATGTAGGGAATACATAAATCTGTATTCTCCTGTCTAGTCACAGCAAGCAGAGAGAGGAAGGAGGAGGTGAGGAGAAAGGAGAGTGCTCCCAGAATGAGAAGGGAGGAAGGAGGAGGCAGTGAGGCAGGGGTGAGGGGAATGAAGACAAACACTGTACTCTGCTGAGGGGACAGGCAGGAGGGAGAAATGTCAGACTGAGCACCTGGTGGTGGTGCTGTACACCTGAGAGCTTGTTCAGCTCTCTCCAGCTGCATTAGCTGGTCCAGAAAAGCTGTTATTTTTCTGTCCAGTCTTGTTTCTTTCAGCCTGAGCTAGTAATAGAAGAGAAAAAACCCAATGGAGTTGAGATTATAATACGGTGAAAGTGGGAGTAGGGTGAACCTCGGGGACAAAGGAGAGAGGATTTCTAGAACTGCCCTTTTGTCAGGCATTCACCAGGAGACTTGAGCTCTCCAAGGCCTGGTGCCGGGAGCAAGCACTGTTCTCTGCGGAGCATCCAGGCTTGTACACAGGAAGCTGGCTCCAAGATTGAAAGAGTTTGCAGTGACCTAAGTATGCTCTAGCCCCTCTGCAGCCACTTGTAAACAGGCACAGGAGGTGCAGCTAATATTATTAATGATCTCATAATCCCGTCACGCATGCATTGCCTTTATCTGGAATAACACAGATTATATATAACACCTGATCTAGTTCCTCTATATGTGTGCCCAAAGCCAGCTCAGATGTCTCTGCACCATCCTGTCTGGTTCTGGAAGGATTTATTCATTTAGGTGCAGCATCACACCTGACTGTATGGAAACACCTTGGAAAGTGGCATAATCATATTTGCTTGCTACTATACTCTTGTATCTGGGCACACTAAGGAGTGCAGTGCAGCAATACCCAAGCTGGTTCCTCACTCATCCATTTTGTGTCTGGCAGAGCTTATCCCTCACCATAATTTGTGTTTGATTTGTGGCACAATTGTTACACTGAAAAAAGAATGACTTATTTCTTCAGGAACTCTTTAATGGGGTCATTATACTGGTATCTGAGTGCATCACAAATATTGCTGCCAGTGTAGTCATTCCCAGTGAGGTATGATCTCATGCTGCAGACTGGGGTTTGAAGCTCAGACATGTTACAGTTAAAAGGAATCATAAATGTGAGATTCGTAGCATCTCTTTTTCCCCAGAGAATTTAGTTTTACATGGCTCCTTTACATTCCACTTGTGGATGCTCATCCCCTCTGTAAATCCAGCCTCAGTCTAGAAAAGGGAGGACCTGGAAAATCAGGAACCTCCATTAGTCTTTCCAGTTTAGTCCAAGTGACTTGTCTGACATTGCTTAGGAACTAATGAGGAATGGGATCCAGCTTTCCAGAGCAGAGTTTAACCACCTGGCTCATTAAATCACCCTTACCCTAATTTTCTGCCTCACTCTCTACACGCTAATGGGTTCTGCAACAAATGAAACGGGAATCTCACCTTACAACACTCCCCATTCTCTACCCAGTCCTGGTTCAGTCTGACTCCAGCCAGCGAGTGCATTGAAGAAGACACCCTTCATGGAAAACTTCATCACAGTTGTTTCAAACCTCTCAAGCTGAAATCAGGGATTTCCCCTCCTTGGGGAGGTTTGGCTTTTTCTCTCCTGTTTGGCTGAGGAGGTCCTGCAGCTGGGAATTGGGAATTTCATCTCCCTGGGTGTATAGAATAGAGAGAAGATGCTCTGTGTTTATTTAATAAACCACTCACAGATATACATCCAAACACGGGCTTCTCTGTCAGGAAACTGAGGAATAAAGAGCAATCTTGAAGCTTGCAAAGAAATTAAAGAAGGAACTAATTTCTTTTTTTCTGAGGGGGCCCCCAGTCACTATGGTGATAAATGTTCCTCATATCCTTGAAGCAGGAAGTGCATTTTGAAGAATACCACAAATCGTATGCTGTTTCAAATCAGCATGCATAGGTCTTTGTGCAACAGCATGGAAATTGCTTCCTTTGTCTCTTTTTCTTTTTGGTGAGGGTAGAAAAAATACAAGCCATGGACTTTCACTGCCTTCACTCATTCAGTGAGTTTACTGAAGAAAATGTGAAGGAGATATTCAAACATGATTCCTTCAAGCTGGAGGAGACTCCCTGGTCTGATGGGTTCCTCTCTTCTTTCTTTTGCTTGTAGCAGGGGCTTTTTTTTTCCCCCTGTAGGCTCTATCAAAATACATTTGGGTTCTTTTTATGGCTTCAGACACTAACACCATATTCATCACTCCCAACAAGTGCTTGATTCACAAACAGACTGAGGCAGGAGTTAGGTCCGTGCAGGTTCTTAACGTATCTCTGGCCAAAATTGAAGCCCTCTAAACATTTGTTCATTTAACCGTGCATATGCCAGTCTCTGCCAGTAAGGTGCTGTCCTTGGGATCAGCCTCAAAACGTTAAAGGCTGGGCAGCAATCCCCAAGGTACCCAGAGCTATTTTTGAAAACTTTGGTCTTTCTCTCTGGGATTGCTGAAATCGTTCCCTTACTCAGAGCATATTCCTTCCTCTAGATGTAAATTATAATAGTAAAGTTTGCATGAGTATTTAGCTTCGCGCTATCTCATAGAGTCATAGAATCGTTTAGGTTGGAAAAGACCTTTAAGATCATCAAGCAACCACCTGCTTTCCTTCAAGATATTTTTCTGTGATACCTGCAATACCTTATGGCTTGGTGAGAGCTTGGCTCTGACACTAAACACGGCAGATAGGAAACTTTTACTCTTAAGAGATGCTACTAAAGTGCCATGCAGCAAAGCATTTCTTACTATCAGGGTAGCCTGTTTAGAAAAGCCCTG
>NW_008824446.1:59817-71913 GCF_000699105.1 Pygoscelis adeliae
GGGAATGAATGTTAACAAGACATTCTCACAGAGACTGTCAAAGCTTTTGAGTATCCTCTGGGATGTTGTTCAGGGATCATCTCTTTGGACTGACAGATAAATTGCTCAGCAGAGCGCTAGTATCCTCCACTACCTCCTGCCACCTTTGCCTTCATGTGGATTAGATGCCAGACGGGTCCATCAGGACAGAGCAGCCTGAGACGACTTCTAGAAAAAGCAGCAGGCAAGATCTACCAGGGGCATGATTGATGTCTGGCTAAGTAAGCCTGTATTTGCTTGACTTTTTAATAAAAATAAATAAAAGAATCCCTCATGGTTTCTATTCTGGATTCAGGGGCAGAAGAAAAGCAAATATCATATATGTGGAAATTACAGATCCTGAAGAGTTTGGAGGCAACTCTGTTTTCTGTTATTTTGTCAGGTTTAACAAAATGCAAATGTTGTTTTGGAGAGGGGCAAGCCCCTGTACAAACCTGGACATGTGCAGTCCAACTCGATCCAATAATCTATTTTCTGGAGAAGTGTTGCCCATTAAAATGGCAGGAGACTGGAGCCCTGGAGACTTGGGTTGTGTTCACAGACATGTTTCAGGCCTTCTCAATGCCCTCAAATTCACCTCTTTGTTTTTCTGTTTTCCCAGCTGTAAAAGAGCGAACACATTTCCTTTGCTAGAAGGCTTTGAGACACACCAGTAGAAAGCAGGATAAGCAAAGAGGTGTTAAATTTGAAGGGTTTCTAGAATGCCAAACAACCCAATGCTAGCACTTCACCGACACATCTTGTAACTCTGAGCTATCTAAGAAACTGAGTCAGAGAAGAGAGAAGGCACGTGATTTACCTAAAATGCTTTTGAATGTCAGTACTGGAGGTGGGATAATTATAATAAATAATTCTATTTCATATAGTGTCTCTGGTACATATTTTATTGCAAAATATAATTGAGAGACTTAATATTTCTGGAGCTGTAGTTTTTATTTATGCAACACCACATGTATGCAAAGTGCTCAGAACAACAGTAAAATGACAAGTGTCTGCTCCAAGTCACTTACAATACAATTCTCAAACATTAGTCAAGTAGTGGTAATAAACCAGGAGAGGAGGGGAATGGATGAGGGGAAATGATGGAAAAGACAAGGGTTACAATATGAAAAAAGATAAATGAAGAAGGTTGGGAGCAATTAAATAGTATGAATGAAATTGAAAAAGTGTTCCTCTGAGATTTGAAATTATGTGGGAAGTGGATGAGTCAAAGGAATACTTAAAAGCGATTCAGCACTAAAATTCACGGTTTGACTCTCTACTTCCATGTATCAAATATTCACAATGAGCTGCTCGAGAACATTCCACAGGCCAAGAGCTTTTTGAGTAACAAAAACATCTGAGATGAACAAAAGCTGTTCACAAACAGTGCTGAAGCAGCAAGACAAGTGGCTAAATCTGTCAGCTAAGCTGTTTACTATAAAAACAAGTTATCTACCCTGCCCTTCTCCATTCTTCATTCCCTGAATTTCCCCTGAAGTTGCATTAGCGATGAGATTCTTCAGTTTCTTTCTTAAACTGTTATTTTGAAAGGCTGTGCACTATCGGTAGCACCCATGCTTTTCCCTAGAGCCATGGAGGCCTCCAAAGTGCTTTGGGATTATATAGGATGAAAGTTCTCATGGGCCCAATTCTTAAAAGCATTTAGACACCCAGATATGCAGGTCGCTACTACAGGGATTCTCAAGATCAAATTAGCAGCGATTCATGCCTATTCATTTTGGTGATCCAAACATCAAATATCACTTTGGCAAAGGAGGTTCCCATACTCGAACATCGAAATAATGTTAAAAACATTGCTTCCTATGTCAACGTTGTGGGGTTTTTTTACTTTTCTGGGTAAGAACCTATTTTTGGCATCTCCACTTCTATTCATGTCTTCCAAAAATACTTTGGCTGGTTTTGTTAATACGATGTGCGCATGAGGCCAGGTTACTTACTTACCATAGGTGCATGTCACAGCCAAAGAAAGAAGTTTCTAGACAGAAGGACAAAGAAGGGGAAAGGAAGTCACCCAGCAACTTGTATTTCCTATGTATTATGCCAGTCCAACTGGTCAAGTGACCATCTACTGGAATATCTAAAGAGAGAAAATCAACTGTGGACTTTTACAATCCTCCAGTTTTTTTCATTAGTTATCTTGACAACCTTAATTCATTTTGTTATCACTAAATGGCATCACTTAAAGGGCAGAACAGAGGGAAAGTTGCATGTTTAGCTACCGCTTATTGGCATAATCATAACAATTAATAAATATATCTCTCTCCTACAGCATAATGGATCTCAGAGATCACTATCACCTGGAATGACTTCTTAGATATCATAGACCATTAATTTTCATGGATATATTCCAGTATTAAATGCTATAACTCATGCTTGACAATTTGTAGTTGGCTGTAGGCCGATAAGAAAAATGTCTAGTCTTGATATGAAGACATAAGGAGATGAAGAATTTACCACATTAGCTTGTTCTAGTGGTTAATAATTTTCCGTGTCTCATTCTTCACTTGAATTTGTCTGGCTTTATAATTCCTACACTCAGTCCTCAGTATGACTTAGTCTGCTCAGAGCCCTTTCCTGCTAGTGTTTTATGCCTCCAACAGTACCAATTCATTAATCAAGCCATAAATCAAGTCATCTCCTTTTCAGTAAGTCAGACAGGTTGAGCACTGTAAGTCTTCTACAATAAGGCATTTTCTTTAGATCTTGAATAATTACCAAGCTTCTTTTGCACCTTCTCCAGCTTTTTAACAATCTTTGAAAATAAATATCCTGCATATGATTAGTCTCATGAGTACCACAAAGGGAAGAAAAGCAACCTGGTACTTCTACTCACTATTTCCACGTTTATGCATTCAAGGATTAATTTCACCCTTTTTGCCACAGTATCTCACTGGAGTGAAACTGCTCCGTACTCTGATGACCCTGATCCTTTTCAGACCGCTGTTTTCCAGGGTAGAGTTTCTGATTACACATCTCCTAATCTCCTATCTGGTTCCCACATGCATAACTTTGCATTTAGCTGTTGTAAAAGGCTTTTTACTTGAGCATGTCTGATCTGCTAGGTGATCCAGCCTGCTCTATATAAATGCTCTCCCCTCATCTTTGCCATTCCACCAGGCTTCCTAATACCTGCATATTTTATCATCAGTGAGTTTATATTTACTTCCAGGGCAATGATGAAAATGTTGAATAGCACTGAATCTAAAATTCATCCTAATACTACTTCCATGGCTTTTGCAAAGCACAGGTGACATGGCTTTGTTCTGTTCTGCTTTATGTCCAGCAGACAAATTTGGCTGGACTGTTTTCCCTACGCTTCAACCATCCTGTGTCCTATGTTTCTCTCAGTGAATGGCAGTCATCTAGGTACAAAGGTCCAGCACTGCCCCTGATCTGAATGCTATACACGAAGAAGCATTCAGAGAGAAAATAATTTAAGAAATAAAGTCAAGCCAAATTCACACCCCGTACATATATTCACTCCTGTCCAGTGAGGACTCTCTGTTGGTAACCATGTTATCTCTTCATGGAACCACAGAAGCTAGGGATAGAACGTACTTTAAGAGCATCTCTAGTCATCTTCCTGCTCATGGCAGGGATGCTTAAATTATTCTTGACATTTTTTTTTTCCCAAGATTATTTTGATGCTGGAAAATATGTCCCTAGATTTTCTTATTCTTTGTCAGAGGATCCTCTATCAATTAATATTTTTTTCCCTGAACTGCTGTTAGCCTTGCTGGTGCACATCTATTGGGATTATTGACTTTGCCATTTTTTAATATTGGCATAGAACAGACACTCCTCTAGTATTCTGATATTTCCTCGCTGTTACAGGATTTATGAAATAGCAATATCAGCAGGCTAGAGATCAATTAAATAAGCTCTATTAGTATTCCCATGTAAGCTATCCAGACCTGCTGATTTTAAAATATTAACCCCCAGTACATACTTTACATTCCCTCTGGACACTAATGGAGTGGAAAGTTTTTCATCAGCCCATGTGATATAAGTGCATCATCTTTCTTCTTTCCAAATGCAGAACAGAAATATTTATTGAATATTTGTCTTTTCTGCAACATTATCGTTTCATCATCTGCATCAAGCAGCAGCATGTACTCTTGTTAAGACTTCTGTTCTTCTTCATATACTCTTAACTCATTTTATTGTCTTAAGGCCTGCCAGCCAATGATTTTCCTCTGTTGTCTTCTTTTTTTGTCTACTTTTACATTATATAACTCCTAATTTATATTGATCGCTATATTTTATAGCATTTTATCCATGTGCTATGTAGGCTTTTTATTTTCTAACTATGCCTTCTCTTCATACATTGACCCAGGATGGCATTTTAAACAACATTGTTCTCTATTATGCTTATGAAATCGAGACTTTTTTTTTAATCCAGTGACTCTTAAACAGCTTCCGGTTATCTTCCATAATTTTCTGTCTGAGCTTCTCTTCCTCAGCTTTGCTGTGTTTTGTCCTGTTCTCTAATCTGCTTCAGTGGTCTCTGAGAGACTCTTCTTCTCCAATGGTATCTTATGCTTTGTTATCATTTAGTACATTGAGCTATTATGCATTAAAGCACCTGTGGATCTGAGTTACTAATAATTCCAAAATACTCAATGGTTGTCCTTAAGAGAGAGCATATCCTCCTTGTGCTGTCTCCTTCTTCTACTCCTCTTTTACTCACTCTCTCATTGGAGACAAACTAAAACAAGAGATTTTACTGTATAAATTATTGCAGCAAGTTTCAGAATGCTGGTTAAATTAATTTTCTTCTTAATAATTAATATCTCTGATTTTGTGCTGCTACCTCCACTCTTAGCAGCAGTATATAAACAGCTGAAGAATTCTTCCTTTCTTTGATCTTTGTGACATTGATTCAGTTTGTCCATAAGGCTGAGTTACACAACAGTTCCACTAGAAATAGGGTCCTTTTGCGTTGCTCATTGAATATCTTCACTGATATTTCACTGTTACCTTATTTTTGTCATGTCACTTTCAGAATGCATTACATATGAATATTCTTCCCATTCAAGCGGATAGCCTCAGGCACAGAGAAGTTTGTCTGAAGTTCATCACGCAGGGCTGAAGATAATACCCAGAAGCCTGGACGAGCAGCCACCTAACCTCATCATCTATTTCAGCTGCCATATACATATGATGAAGAACACATCAAAGTGATACACAAGGACATTACTGCACTTTTTTAAAAAGTAGCTTTTTCCTTCCTTTCCTTTCGGATCTTGTCACTGTCCTGGTAGCAGTCCCACAACAAACACATGATCCCAACAAAGGTCAGCAGGTCAGGCTGGGTAGGAGCCAATGGTCCCAAATCTTTTTGATGACTAAGAAGAGTCACGTGAAAAAGACAGACTGTCTCTACAGATATGCTAGATAAATAACTGCTTCATCAAATATTCATCTATATCTTACACAGCAAAGCTCCCCATCAGTAGGCATCACCCCAGCATAGACTGCGTAGGGATGGCCATGATATTGTCTAAAGAGTAAGCTTTAATTTTGGAAAGTTATTAAGGAGACTTTTTGTGAAGAATTTCATGGGATTAAGTAAGTACATAGCCCTGAAAAATGTTTAGTTCATGACATGTCCAAAAGAAATGAGACTTTCTGTCATATTGTAATCTATAATTATCAGATATTTTACACTGACTACAAATGCCAGCTTAACAATATCCAGCCCAGTGAACTTTAAAACCATAATTTATAGGACTTTCTGTTCTAGAAGGGACCAGAAATGATGCTCCAGATACCAAATAATCCCAGTCATCCTGCAAAACTTCCAGTTACAACTAGTATAACTGATGCTGCTAATGAGAAATCAACCTCAGAAATATAAGCACAAAAATAGATCAAGTGAGCTGGAACTTGAACAAAGGCCCTGATGCACCTTTCAGCTCCCCAGCTGTGGAAGTCACCTGCACCGTTAGTTGTGACTCTTCATCTATGGACCGATCCAGTTCTTAACAGTGTTGCAAACTTGGAGGGTTGTCCCGCTTTCTTGATGTGATACACTTACATCTACATCCCAGTAACTTCATTCTGTATTACCTATTCTCTGCCTACCAAGAATATTGTGATCCTTTGCTTTCCATCTGCTGTAATTCCCTATTTACTCAGTCGTCAGAGGTGTACACGTTTGGATCATGATGCACTCCATCCTAAGGAGATGGAACAAGTTCCCTTGCCTCCACTGATGATAGATGGAGCCAGATGAGTAGTTCAGGCCCGTTTCTTGACTTCTGGGTAGCTGAAGTCGGGCAAAATTATCCCAGACTGATGGTCAAACCAGGTACTTTCTGTTTCATAACACCCTGACTAATTAGATGAGACAGATCCTAAACTGGTCAAATGAGAGTCAGAAAGAAGCCCAAATTAGGCTCTGATGCATAAGTAAACCTCACTTCTTTTGTAATTTGACCTCTATCACACCTATGCCATCAAATGCTTTCAGAAGTTTTTTTCATAGTCATTTTTGCAAATGAGAACTAACTTCCCTCTTTTATATCCTTCCAAAGGGAAAATACAAGTTAATAGGAGGGGAATTTGAGAGTAAAAGTGCCAGTACTGAATTTTGCTTCTTCAGAAAAAAAGTCATAGTTGCTTTTTGATTCAAAGCCATTTTAAATTTTGTTGTAACTTTGGGCATGCTATTAGGGGGAAATATTCTATCATAGTTGAACACAGCCAAAGATGATATCAGCTTATAAAATCCTTTTAGAGTCAGCTACATTTTCAGTAAGCTTTTTTCTTAAGGGATATCTATACTAATACAAGCAATTAAGGGTTCTTTATTAGCCAGTCTCAGAGGTACAGACTTAACCATCAATTGATGTTCTTCTCAACCCCCTAATAAGACCAGAGGACAAAGAAATAGTACATCTTCCCCAAATAAGCTGTTTCTCTAGCATGATCCCAGACATGAACCACCACTACTAACTATACTGCACTGACTAGAAAACATTTATGCGCACATAATTCTGTGAACATTTAGCTGTTGCTTACCTGCAAACATCACTGTGGCACAAATAAAACTTGGATAAACTAGGAATTCACAAGCCCTGCTTCCATGGTCAGACTATGTTGTCCCTCCCTTCTCCCTTACACTACAACAGGTCCATTACCTTTCTCTGTCTCCCAATTTTTATGCTGCCTGTATTCTCAGTGCCCTTGCCCCACGATCAGGATAAGGAAAAATGTCCAAAGTTCATTACCAGGTGGGCAGTCAAGTTAACACTTTCTGACAGAGCAACTTCACTAGACTTGTGCTAATAATCTTTTTTTAGGGCATTTTTGGCATAGCAGAACAACAGCTTCTGGATATCCCGAGAAGCTATGTTTACAGAAGTAACCTTAGAAATGTCTAAAACTGATGGGCAAACAACTAGTGAAAAGATGCAGGTAGATGAGTCGATGTCCATGCTGCCCTCACCTGCTGACAGCAGTCCTGTAACCTCAGCTGGCAATTCCTAGATGCAAACATTGCTGGGCAGTTCTTGTGTCCCTTTGTTGTGATCCATGAATATTGACACTGTGACACCCAACTCCTTTCTTTCCATGAGAGTGAAAAATGGTGCTGACATGTTCCCTGAGGCTGACGGATAGTTGTATGAAAATCAGGGCAAAATTAGATATGCCCTGAGGAGTTGTGCACAAGCAAATCAGGCGTCCCCGGGGAACAATCCACCCAGTAGCCCTACATTTCACTGTTTGTGTTGATCTCCTCCCACCTGCTGGATGACAGAGGGAGAGAAAATAATCTGCAGAAAGTTCTTCTTAACAGCATCAGAACAGCTCCTCTGTGATTTTTGTCCATGCTGATATCTGGGTATCCAAAGGTAATAATTTGAAAAAAAGTACAAGTTACCAGGCTGAGTAACAAATACAAACTCTGTCACTGACAGGAGCTAATACGGGTTTCTCTGTGGCACTGAATAATTTCCAGCAATCTTATCTGGAAGCAACCTCCACCAGCTAGCCCTTATTCAGACCCCAGAGCTAGCTAAGCACACGGTCTTTTAGCTCTGTCATCTGAGGCAAATGTAATAGCTCGGCAGAGCTGTCTGTCATCCACACAGAGCAGGAGGTCAAGGGGTGCACTGATGTATGCTTCATACCTGCACCCTGCATGCCACTGAGTTTGAAAGACCAAAACATGCTGGAATTACCTCAACAAATTTCAGTCCCTGCCTGCAGGGCTTTATGGGCACTGGGATCTGAAAAATGAAGCTTTGTTGGATATTACATTTCAGGACCAAGACCAAGACCAATCCAATTTACGGTGGCTCCAATATCCACTCAAACTTGCAGCCTTAGGTTTATCTCAGCAAAGCTTTTTAGCAAATTTTTTTTTCAGGTTGCTTTATACTTACCTACAGTGGTTGGAATGTATCATATGATAGCGGGGTTTCTCCTTTAAAATAGGCAAGTCAGCCCTTTCAAGAAGGGGTTCTTTTGTTCACTTTAAAGGATATAACGACTTCTTTTAAAGAATGTGAACATGTTGGTTGCACAACTTCACAATGTACAGAAAATTATGGAATTCTATATAACCACAAAATATTAGAACTCAAAGCAAATAGACCTATTTGGGGTCATCATACAGTCTTCATTATTGTGAATAATGTTGTATAAGGGATTAGATTTGTAGGATGGAAATTAGGTCAAAGTTTCAAGGATAGTAAGTGAAACAGATTGTAAAATGTTTTCTTGAAAGGCTGAAAAGAAAAATAGCTTGGCCTTGTCACTCTGTCTATCTTCAGACGGCTTCAGATAAGAAACTTTCCTTGAATCCAGGGACTTTCCTTTAAGGTGAGGAGAATATTTATAGTAGCTTAAAAAAAGGACTACATGCAAAACCACATGTGTGAATGATCATCATTAGCCATTGGCATTTATGGTGGGCAGAGCTGCATGCGTCATCTTGTTTATTTCTTATTCTGGGGAAGTACATGGGTCTTCATGCTTTCTGCAAGTGATTCTCCAGGCCTGCATTAAAAAAAAAAAAAAAAAGTCAGCCCTATACATTCGGATGGTCACACTGTTATGCCAATGTTTTTAAGGTTTCAGTGTAAGGTCTCTTATTACTTCCTCTTCGATGTTTGTGTGTCTGTCTGTATGTTCATGAACAGTTCCGAACAATGGATCAAATAAGCAGTCCTATAACTGATGGTGGAAGTTTTATCATCAGAAAATACAGTAATATTGCCATGAGTCATGAAACTGCAGCTATTTGAGATATAGGGTCAGGTATGCCAAGGCCTTATTTCTTTTTGAAGAGTTGTATAGTCTTAAACAGAGCTACTTTTGGTACTGAAAGTCTTGGGAGGTTTTGGGAGTGTTGATGCAAATGCAGAAGATGACTTACTTGTATGTGTGAGAGTTGCTCTATTTCATACATGCTCACTGACTCCCCAGTGAGTAAATGATACACATTTTTCTCTCCAGCTGAGTGTCAAACTGGAATGAATTATACCACCTGACCACTTATACACAAGTTTTATGTCTAGCATGCACCATTTATGTTCAATTTATGACACTGCTGAATTTTCTAGAACTTCTTACATCAGTTCTGTGTGCTTACACTGGGCTATGTTTGGTTAATAGTCTTTAATTTCTTGAGTGTGACTTTTACTCATACAGAGTGGCTCAGGTTTAACATACAGGACTACTTTACACTTAAAAAAAAAAATCACATTTCACAGAAAGAGCCTTGAACTGCATTGGGTTGATACGAAATGTTCCCCTCCTCTGTAGCCCCAGAATAGGAGGAGCTTGGCATTCTGAGAGTGGTACAAAGTGGTATTGTTAAACAGAAGCTAATTAGGATGGGATTTCATGTTGCTAAGAGCTAAGTCTTTGGTATGCAACAGAGCCAAACAGCAAGGGCAAAGTGTAACTATTTAAGGCTGAAGTTTGCTGTTTAAAGGAAAATGTTCATCCTTGCCCAAGCATTAGCTGCAATCAGGAAAGTGTTTCTGTACCAATGACGAGATGACAGGCTGTCACGATTCCACCCAGTCAGTCCAGATCAAATGTGCTCAGGATATAAGCCAAGAGATTATTTTTTCCAACCTGCCAGCATCAAAAGCACCATCTGTGATCGATTTTGTGATAATGGAGTAAACAGCTACTGGAAATTCAGGGCAGTTCCCAGAGATTTTGGTCTCTGGGAGGAATGAATATGAGCTTGCAGGAATAGCACAGCTGCTGCTATCCAAAACCTGCTGACTCCTCTGCAGAGGTTGAAACACATGACCCAGTCACAAACCCATGTGAGCATAACCTCTTGCAAGCAGGGGGATTTTGCCTGATCCTGTGCAGGAAAATCAGTGGAAGATGTCCTGAATCTTCTCTCCTTTTATGCCTACAGGCCTACAATTCACAGAATATTCTTTATGACAGCAGGCTTGCTTACCTTAAATATAAATCTAGTCAGTCTAAGCCCAGATAGCAAGCTATGGGCATTGATTTCAGACAAGACTATAGAAATCTGGAATCAGTATTCTGCATTTCTGTATGGCTGCAGAGTGCTTTGCAGAAGGAACGTAAAGCTAGCAGTACAGGCTCAAAAACTCTCCCAGATTTAAAAGCAAATGCAATGCTTTCTTGCATTGGTGGCATTACTTTTGCTCATTAGAATAATCACATTATAATTTTGATCAAGCAGAAAAATATTTTGCTAAAGTTCTTAATTTATAAAAGGTTTAATATAAGGCTTTTGATTTCTGTGATGTTTTCTGAGAAGCTAAATAATCTTTGGGCAAACCCAAATGGTAATGACTCTAATGTTAATTTGTCCTTATGAGAAAAAAATCAAGGCTGAGAGGAGACAAGGGTCTTGTACAGAAACATCAGGCTTGAATTTTGACCTGTTGTAAGGGTGGGAGTGGGTCCAGCTTTAACAAAAATTAGAAAAAAGTCTTAAGGTGCTTAGTGGATTTGTACCAAAGAGAAAACTGGTTCTTTGAACTAATGCCTGAACTGAACATAGCTAAGGCATGCAACCGTTGCCCTAGGAACACCTTTTCCTGCTGCCCTGCACAGTCCCATATGCTTGTCTGGTAAAACAATCCAATGCTTATCTGCTTTTTAGGAATAATTGCCCAGGTGCCCCCTGAGTCAGGATTATATGATAGCATGTGCATCCAGTGTCTCAGAGGCATGGTTTGGGGCTGATTCTTAGCACCCCTCTAACAGAGAGCCCATAACAAATCTATGGCCATTCATACTCTCTTTCCCCTCTGGCTCCTCAGAGCTGTACCACCACGATGCTCCCTAGGAACAGCCTGGGTGTAGCTCACATTTATCTGGTCCAAGGTTTCTATTTATTTCAGCTGAAGAAAAATCTCTATTAGCTGTAATTAGCAGAGGGCCTAAACGGTGCAGATGCACAGTTGTGTTTATGTCTGTCAGAGGGCAATGACTGACTTTCCCACTGGGAAGTTTGTTTCCCTGGTAAGACAGAACTTGCTAAACTGTAAAGAGACAAATTGAGGGTCGCCACGTGTTTAGGCCAGTGGCTGAATGCAATGCCAAGGAAGCACAAGGGCTCACCTCGTGTATCCTTCCCTTTGTAAGCCAGCTCCGGTTTCATGGCTTACGAGGACACTTCGTTGGATGCAATTAAGTGTTGTGCAGTAGAACTTTTCTGTTTAAAATGAGGCCTCCATAAAGCTCCGTGCTGTGAAGTCTCTCCGAAAATATTACCAGATAAATCTTTCATGCTTGTGGGAATTTGAAAACCAATTTGACAGAGTGTGAGTTAGTGATGCTATGTTTTAGAAGAATGACAGAGGGCTTTACAGGGGCAGGTATGCATGGCTGAGCCTGGCAACCACCCCGCCAGAAGATATGTCCCACTGACTCTGCACCCAGTTGTCCCTATATACAGCCCATTTTCCCATCGGAAAATGTATACACAGGAAAGTTAAACCGGACAAAGGCACCGCCCGTTCTCAGGACACCCGTTTTCGGTGGGTTTCCTCGATACATCAAAGCCTCGAACAAAACACCCCAAGCAGAAACCCGCCC
>NW_008824446.1:72161-75671 GCF_000699105.1 Pygoscelis adeliae
GGCCCGGCCCGCCCGGGCAGCGCGGGCTCCGCGCTTCAGTCCTCCGGCAATAACGACTATCAGAAGGGATTTGTGTATTTTTTCATATTACTGTGCCTTTATAGAATACATTTATTGCTATAACATATTAGACATTATGCAATTATACAGATAATACGTATATGTATGCATGGGTAGGTACATTATTACATATATATGCATACATATGTATATAATATTATCAGTTTATTTTATAATAACTACAAATGTAAAGACACTTCTGACCAAAAGAAAACCCCAAAGGGAAAGGTTGAATTGAAACACCCCAATTTAAATACCTGGAGAAAGCCCTTGCCGGTGGGACAGCTTTGCCCACGACTAGGGAGAGTGACTGTGCAGCCAGGAAGGTGTGCTGAAGTCTCTCCAGTGCAGGGGGGGCTCGGGGTGCACGCTCACCCCCTCGGTGTCTCCCCGGCGGAGCTTCCCATACTTCTCGTCCTCCTCCTCCCTCTGCTCCGGAAAAAATCCCTGGACTTTCAGTCACCCGCTGTCACCACCATCTTGAGGCCAAGTGCAAATCCCCCTCCTTCTCCTGCTCCTCAACCAGGGTTTCCAGAACGGCTGGAGAACTCGTGCTTCCCAGCCAACTGAACATCTATCTGTAGGCTGAGTTCTGACCTCCTACTGTGTGTAATTAACACTAATTAAACAAATCATTAAAAATTACCCATGACATCCTTTGCAGAAGGTCTTAACTCCGTTTTGTGTTGGAGCTGCTCGAGCTGTTTTAATTAGCTGTCCTTCTAGTGCTGTTCTGCATCCTGGCGTGGGTTTCTGAAGACACAAGGAGACACAGTACATCTCTACACCGGGACTGAGGTTACAGGGCTGCCCTAGGGCAGGGGAGGCAATCACTGACAGAGGGAGAGGCCAGGCAGCGACCTCAACTTCAGAAGCTCCTTTTCAGGCTCACAGGACTCTGGGCAAGGGAGCACAGCATGAGGAAATGGGTGGGAGTCTCTCGTATGGCAGCAGTCAGTGCAATGAAATCCAAGCACCATTGAAAGCTATAGCCAAGGTGACAGATTTCTCTTACAAGGATTTTTGCCTCAGGCAGTGCGTAGAGTGAAAGACAAGTTCTAGATCAATCCCTGAGCCTCCCAGGGAGTGCTCGTTGATAGGAAATTACAAAATCAAAAAAAATTTAAGATGACATTTTCAAAATCGTCATCTTTTTCTGGTCACCCTGTTGCAGGCACCCTGAGACTGGTTTTCAGAGCTACCCAACCCTTGAATTTCCCGGCACCTTTGAAAAAGAGCCAAGAACATTTTGCCCAGAGGCGGAGGCACACAAAATTAGGTTTCCTTTTTAAGATGCTTGTTGGCTGTGTTTGAAAGCCATCTTATCCTTTATCAATTTTACCCCTCCCCTCCTCCAGAATTTTCTGGAAATCTTAAACTGCATCACAAAAATGATGCAGATCAGAAAAGCTACCCCTCCACCCATTCCCTCCATGTCCTTTCATCCTGGCAGCTGTGCTGTTTGGCAATTGTTGCTGCATGCAAGGGGGTGGGTGGGTATCAGGCAGACAGGCACCTCCAAATTGCATGGGGAAAAGTGTGCTGAATAACGCTTGCTGCTTTGGTAATGGAGAAGAGGGCAGGGTGAGACCTTCAGGGCAGTGGGTGCAGTCTTGGTGACATGATACTGTGGTGGAAAGACTGTGAATTTGTTCCTTGCACATGGATAGTTTCCCTCTACTACCAAGATGAAAGGTTTGAGATTTTGTCCATGTGCTTTCAGACGTGACAGAAGAGAGGGCAGCATGCATGCCTTCTCTGTCATAGCTCTGTGGTGCTTGCATGCTGGGCCACATGGTGGCACATCCTGGGCTCCTCATCAGCGCTTCCTTCTAACCCCATCCAGCCAAAGTACTATCAGACACTGCTTGCTTAGGCTGCCCACTGACATCATTTGCCAGTGCTGTCTATTAAAACCAATTTGCAATATCATTTGAACCTGCCTATGGCAGTTTGTACTACCTACAAGTGGGAGTTACTGCTTTGAGCTGCTGCTAACCCTTTGGGAATGGTACAGCAATGCTCTCCTTGCCAGCTTGGCGGGGGGGAATTCCCAGGACTGACCCCGGGACTCAGTTAACAGTATAAAAGCGGGGTTGTCCCGCCATCCCCAGCCACAGGCACTATCACATCCTATTATTTGTCTTCCAAAAGAGATCTGTGCTTTTTCTGCTGTTTTTTCTGGATCACCATGGAAACTGGCAGGAACAGAGGCATGCCAGGGAGGCTCAGCAACTGCTGCTCTCAGAGTAATTTGGGGATCTCGCCTGCAGAGGGGCAGAGCCCTCTCCAAGGCTGCTCACCTGCAGGTGACCCCTCCTGGGAGAAGCAGGCAGAGGGATCTCCGTGGGGGCTCTCGACATTTCCACTCCCCATGTGGGAGTGAAATAATTCCTCCCTTTAGCAATGCCTTGACAAGCCTGAAAGATCCCAGAGCAGAGATCACAAACATCTGGGAGCTGTGTGCCTGGCTCTGGTGTGAGACCAGGAAAGGAGCCAAAAACCTCTCCAGCTAACATAGCCTCCTTCCTGCACTCCCATGGAGGACAGCCCGCCCGCTGGTTCCAGCAATGGAGGCTCTGTGAGTAGGAGTCCTATGGCAGGGATCCGTGTTCTTCTCCACACCCCATCCTGACATCTGGCAGCTGTAGGCCTGACTTCAGTGCAAGACTGGGAAGGCAGCCAAAACCCTTCCCACAGACTAGCCCCATCTCTTACTAGTGTCTTTTCTCCCCCACTCCCAGCCAGTACAGGCCACCCTACTGGTTATGGAGAGCAGGGATCCTCCATCAGAGCACAGTGCTTTGTGCAGCCTCTCCTGCTCTGACCACAGAGCTGCCCCAGGTGCCCATGCCGAAGTTCTCAGACCAGCACCCAAACAGAGGGCAAGCTGGGACCTACTTACTCTTTACTGAAAGTATTGATTTAACAATTCTGGAAATGGAATTTCCCCCCAGCTCTACCATAGGGGTACAGCAGGGACAAGGACAACCCCTTCTCCTGGCCTACCCAAACCTTTCCCATCCAACAACTCTTTCCACAGCTCTAGTGGTGATCAGACATGAGTTCACTCACCATGATCCCTTGTGGTCTGAGGTTTTTTTGCTGAGAAGCTGTTTGCAGTGATGGGTGGATGCAGAACTATAACCAACAATAGCAGTAATAGAGGTCTATGCTGTACCGTGGAGCTCCTCTGGCGACCTGCAGCACACACTATTGCCTCCTCAGTGTCCGTTCCTAGTAAACATGTCCCTTAGACCTTAGACAGCTGATGTTTAAGAACTGGGCTGAGACAACCAGTCTGTCCATATAGTTGTCATTGCTGCTGCTTGTCAGAGGGTAGCAGGTTTTTATTTCTATTACTTGGCCTGAATTCAAACCAGTAATCTATAGTCTGTTCCCTGCTCCCCACATGGTTTGGATCTCTTTCACTGGTGCAGCTTTTTGCAC
>NW_008824446.1:75721-80557 GCF_000699105.1 Pygoscelis adeliae
CTCTGTAAATAGGTATTCGCCTGGCATTTCACAGGAAACCTGGGGAAGCAAAATGACCATAGGCTGCTGCCTGTTTTGCCTGTGCTACACTCCTGGAGGCCAGACCTGCTGCTGCCGTTCAAGGAGGGGTCGAGGGTTATGAACTCTCCCTTGCAGCAGCAGAACTGTGGCCATCCCTCACATGACTGGGGCTGCAGGAGCAGCAGGTCCAGCTCTCCGGGGCTCTCCCTGACTCCTTTCAGCACCTTGTCCCAGCTCCACCCTCCCTCTTTCTATGCCTCCTTTTCCTTGGCAAGAGCAGCCAGGCCCCTCATCCTTAGGGCAGCGACATTCGGTTTTGCAAGTGCTGTTGAGCCAGCTCTGTCTGCATAGTTGCGGCATGAGGGCTTGATACAGTTTCTTGTGAGGTATATCATGTATGGCATCACTTGCACAGCAGTTACCGCTGTAGCCTGTGGACTCGGGAAAAGATTCAAAGCGTGCTGTGGTATGTGGGAACCTTATGGGCTGCATACCAGCCAATGTCAGACACAGAAAGACCACACAAAACAAATACACTTGCAAGGACTGTTTTCCTCCTCCTCAGCCTGAAGACTCCCACATGCTGTCCTCCTTCCTTCTCCCCTCTGGAACAGGAGTTTAACAGGCACACACAAGCATGCTGATAACAAGCCCAAATTTACTTTTTAAGCTCCGGTTGTCTAAACTATGATCTAGATAAACCTATGAGAATACAAGCACTAGAAAACATTAATTATTGTGAGAGATGTAAATCTGTGTATTGTATAGAAGTTTTTTGTCTCAGACTAATGATAGTTGGTGACTTCTTAATCTAGCAGAAAAAGACTTAATGCAATCTGGTACTTGGAGGCTGAAATTGGAGAAATCCAGAGATGAAACAAGGTGTGAGCTGTTAATACTGAGAATAACACTGGAGTTACCCCTGGTATGACTCCCTAAGGAAAATTGGAATTCTCTGTTGTTTTGCTCTGTGCCAGTCAAGACTGTATATACAAAACATATGCTCTCGCTCAAGTTCTGGCTTGAATAGTACACACAAGTGTCTTTATGTCCTGTGTGTGAAGTGTGACAAGATGACCATAACACGATCAAAACCAGCTGACAAAGTACCAGAGGGCAATGGCTTCCTGGCCCTCCCACTGGGTCCTCCCACGAGCAACTGGTTTATGCACTGAGGTGATCCACAGCTGCCAGTCTCTTATTTTCTGCTGCATGAACTTGTCATTGCTGATTAGAAGAGAAGCAAGGCAGGGGTTTGCAGGTCTGTGTTGTGTCTGTCAGCACACTGCAAGCCCAGGAGAGACAGAATAAGGGAACTAGGCACAAAGGCCATTTTCAACATCTTTAAGCCTCTAACAGAGGTGGAATTTAAAGAACTACGATATGAAGCCCAAGTCCCCTGTGGAGAGAGACAAGTACCTCAAACAGGTGTTTCAAGGCACTGTCTTGTTTTTATGCAAGATTTTTCCCACGTAGGACTGAGCCTTCAGGGGGCTCTGACACATGGACTTGGTCTGGTCTGTCCTTGCCCCTTTGGTAAGTTTTCAGCAGCACTGTGGAAGGTAATGCTTTCTCCCACCTGCAGAACTATGACAACTTTGCTTACTAGAGACAGAGTTTCTTCTGGTCTCATCTTCTGACACCTTGTTCTTGTGTATCTTTTTGTCCTTCTCTTTAGGTATCATCCTAGATATGGTGCTCTTAACAAAGCACCCTGTGCTTGTGTTGCAATAATGATAGTCTAACAGTGCCAAGCTAGTTCTCTTGGATCTGCCAGTTTGTTTTGTCATAAGATATTTGTTATTTATAGTAAATTTTGTTTTTTATTGAATGATTTGTCTGCAAATTGTAAAGACCTGATATAGAGTGCTTGAGCAGACATATTAAAGATAACTGCCAAGGGAAATCACTTGGGAACTGTGAGATACTACTGGCTGTTCTTACAACCTTTTCCCTCTGAAGTCAAAACTATTTTTCTACTTGCATTATTTAATAGAAGCCACATTTTTAATTAAAAAATTTTAAATAATAATTTTGTTAAATAATTTAACAGAAGTAGCTGAAGGCACAAGGAGGCACAGCTTTGTAGAATATCTGCATTAAAGAAATGGCAGCACATTGTGCGAGTGCTGATGAAGTTCTGGGCCTCCAGGGGTTAAAGCAAGGTGCGTGCAGGCAATTCTTGGGGAGGTACTTTGTATAAAGTTCAGTGGCTGAGGAATGTCCTGGCAGTCAAGCTTCATTGCCTGGGAAAAACACAAGGCCAGACTGACATTTCAGTTAGCGATACAATCCTGTTGGCTTTGCTGGTGCAAATGAGAGAATTTGACCAGTGCTTTTAAAGGAAGAAAAAAAATACCTCATAAAATTCAGATTAAGAAATATTGAGGTTGCATGCTGTGGCTGAAAGGAGTCAGGAATAGGATGGGGAGCATGAAGGGAATAGCCCCTTTTCCCATTTTGTCTTTGGCCAGCCTCAGTTCAGGAGGGGACTCTGTAAAGCATGAAGCTACCTTTTGCGCTCTGAAATACCTATAGGGAGCCACGAATCGTGTTGGTTCTGGTTATTTATTACAATTCCTTGATCATTGGGAGTAACGATTAATACAGGCACACACACAACATACAGATTGTAGGTAATTGGAGTCCCTTCCACTGGGAATTGCTGGAGAAATCTTTTTGGATGACACTGTCCCAGCAGCCAGCTCCATCTCTGCCTGTATTCCTGTCTGTCCCTGCTTGGCTGGCTGAATGGGAGAGCTCCTCGCCAGATGCCTGTTTCTTTTCAGTTCTTTGCCTGTCTCCACTTGGCTTTCTGGCCATCTCTGCATAGTGCTATCCTGCTCGCTGCCTGAACCATCTCTGTAATGCATGCTCTGCCTTTTAGCTAGAGAGGAACAGGCAGCTTCATTCAGCCAAATTCCCATGAAACTGGAAACGGATGAGAAATCTAAAGCGAAACAATCTTTAGGGAACTACAAGGTCCACAGAGTCTTTGGAAATCTGACTACTTATTTGGATAATGAGGTATAGATTTCAGTCTGCCTTTAGTCACTCCAGTGTCCAAATCTTGACCTTATGTTTTTAGTTATATTTCAATATTTTACTCAATCACATCACATCAGTCTTTTTATTTGTGCGTAATAAGTGATTTGCTACCCATTGTTTCTCTGCTGAGACACCAGTGCAAGCACACTATCAATGTGAGGAAGGAGTTTACAAGAAAAGTTTAATAAACAGCAGATCTCGGACCAGGCAACATCTGTGAGCCAGATAACCACACTTAAGATCTTGTTTAACCATGCCTAGTAAATAGTGTTGCTTACAGTACTAGGAGATAATTTTGTTCAGTTCTTCTGCCTCCATAGATTGATTTAAGCCTGTTTATTTCAGACTGCCCTGTTTTGTGTGGGCAGTCTCAACAAGAGCCAAAGCACAGTTTCAGAGCATTCATGGATCTCTCATAATCAATCTTTTCGGTGCAGCCCTTACCCGACAAGCCACACTCACTTTCTAGAGATGAGACCACCTTTCATGGTAGCAAATTAGACCATGTCAAAGGCACATGCAAATCGGCCAAAGAGATACATGTCAGCATGACTGTCATTATCCCCACTGAGGAAAGCTTCACAGAGAAATTTTTAAAGTATCTTTGACGAAAGTAATGTGCCTGATGATGGAGTAAGTAACAAGTAGTTGCTAAACCTGAACCAGAATGAATGACCTTTCGCTTTGAAACACACTGGTCTAAGGCCCAAAGCCCTGGGGACACTTGATCCTGGAGCCCCCATTTGGCTCCAGTCCCTTTTGCTTCCATGTGCCCAGCCTGGTCAGGTCAATATTGAGATAGAGCATAGGCTCAGCCAGCCCAGGGGTGGCAGTGACTGGCCTGCAGCAGAGGGCAGCAGCAGGCACACAGCACAAGGCTGTGTGGGCACGCTCACTCCCAGCGGCCAGCCTTCCTTGGCAGTGAAATTGCCAGCTCTGTTTGAGTAACATGGGTAATATATATTCATATAGGTCAATATATATTCATGTAAAGGAATGCAGCATGTAAAGTAGCTCAGTAAGTGGTGGCCCTATCCGTGAATAAAATATTTTGTGTGCTGGCAGCTATCATTAGAAATGCTTGAAGCCCCAGACCTGTTTGTTTGAGCCATTTCATGTGAGAGATGACCCAAGTATGTGGGGCAGGATGGTGTCCTCTTGTCAGGAGAGCCATCATTACGCTAATTTGGTTTTCATCTCTATCCTGGCACCAACCCCATGCCCTGGGGCTGCCTACAACCAGTGAAGGGTGCTCCAGCTGGAGCCTGGGACACTCCACCAGCCCCTCAGGGCTGTGGCAGGAGATGAGGGCAACATGACGCTGTGGATGCCAGCTCCCCACCTGGCTGCTCCACAGAAAACACCGCTGTGCCTCAGGGCCGGGGATGGTTTGGGAACATCAGCTCTTTAGGCTGGGAGATGACTGCAAGGGGGATCCCAGGCAACAAGGGCCTAGCACCAATGCCTGCCCGTTCGGCAGGCCCGAGGAAGAAGCCTCCAGCAGCCAGGAGCTCTGCCCAGGGGGTCCTCCATCGCCGTTCGGCTTTTGCCCAAAGGCGCTTGGCAGAACAAGATGGCTGCCCGGTGCAGGGGGAGCAGGAGCGCTCCCGCCTGAGGGGGCAGCGGGCAGGCGCCCGCGAGGAGCCCGGCCCGGGCTGCCCTGTCAGCACCGGCCCGTTCTCCGCACTCCCGGCCTCAGTGGAAGCCCCCGAGGGTGCAGGGTGGGCGGGGAGATGTCTCTAGCAGGGGCAGAGCGCGGCTGTGGCT
>NW_008824446.1:80935-101039 GCF_000699105.1 Pygoscelis adeliae
GGTGAGCGCGGGCGGGGAGGCGCTCCGGCGGCCCGGGCCCCCTCCTCGCTGCCGGGGGAGGTGTCTGCTGGCCGCGAGCACCCCGGGTGGGGAGAGGGCGGTCGGGGGCTTTGGAGGGCTGGTCTGTGCGGGGTTGGCTATCATAGCCTTTCTGCCCCCTCTTTTCTTTCTTCAAGGTGATGTTAAGGGGACTGACTGGAGCGTTCTGGGGGTGCTGTTGTGTCATCTATGTTAATTGAGGTTTGCTGCTTAAAATAAGTAGGTTTGCCTTCGGGTCTGGGACTTTGGTCCCTGAAGCTGCATGGAGGAGGTGGGGGGAGGAACGGCGACACTAGGGGAAAAATACAGCCCAAGAGTAAATATATATAAGGCCTGTCGTCTCTTCTGTCTTCCTGGTAAGCCTAGGTGTGCGGGGCAAGACCTCTGGAGTTAGAACGGCAAAACCAGGAGCCCTCTTCCTGCCTTCTGCCACTTTTACTAGTCAAGCCACCTGCACTGATGTAGAGGGATTTTTTTTTTTTCTCTTTCCCCTGGCCCTGACAAACCTTGCCCTTCCCACAGCTTGTCACATTATTTTTTTCCCCATGCTCTGCACATCCCAGGCTACATTCGTGAATGGGAAATGACTGTGTGGCTGAACAATTCTAATGGCCTCAGGGTTAAAAAGCTGGGGGGTTAAACTGGTTGTGAAGTGGAAAATGAGGTGACTGGCGGCAGGGAGTTGATTAATAGTACGGGGTTTCCACACTGACTTTTGACCATCGCCCAAAGTGCTGACCCTCTTGGTGTTGATGCGGTGACATGGGAAGAAATCTCTCTCCCTTCATGTGTTACATTTATCACATTTCTACTGATTCCTTTTGTAGTAAGATGGTAGCTGAAAGTTAGACCAGTATTCAGCTCCAGTGTTCAGGCAGGGTCTGGTGCATTTTACTGGCAGGTGCTAAGAACTGCACTCCTGTGCTGACTGAATCCCCTATAACGGCCTGGGTAAACTGATTCCTGAGCTGAGGAGACACTCATATTTGAAATACGGAAATACTGTTTTGCTTGTCTGCATTGTTTGCACTGAATGAACAAAGCTGCAAACACTTTACTTGCATTTATATCTGCATCTGAAAGTCTTCATGTTGATTAATTGCTTTATTCTCGGAAGGCTTTTCAGGTGGAAATATACAAAGTCTCTGAAATGTTTTGAATTCTAGTCTGGATCCACCAACATCTGGGACATCAGCTGATTCTGGTCTAAAACAAAAAAAAACCCATGACATTCTGGTATAAATTTTAGCTTCATCAGAACTACAACTGAATATGGGCACTCCAAGTAAATATATTCATATTTATTTTGGATATAGCATTTAGTGTCAGAACTGTCTCCGATGTTGATGAAAACTTACAGATATAGTCAAAACTAGAAGTCTTATGTCTGCATTTAGCAGTTGTTTCAGTCATTTTTCCCTCACTAAGTTTTAAGGACTTTGTAGCTCCTATTATCTTCACTGGAAGTTGTTTGATACTTAACACTGAAAGTCAAGCTGCTCTTTAAGAAGCATCTGTATGCATTGAAGAATGAAGTTTTGAAAATCTCACCTTGTTTGAATAAAGTGGCTGCCTCTTATTTTCCAAGTTCCTAAAGTAAGAATATTGTACCTGAAAGTATCTGATTCCCAACTTCTTTGTATGCCAAAGGGAAAAAATAACCAGTTTTACATAACCATATAAATATGGTTTATATAACCATATAAATTCCCTATCTGATATGAAAAGTACTGATATCTGGCGGAGGGGAGGGGGGAAATAAAAAAATTTAGTGGATTAAGATGGATTAGATGGATTAATTATGATTTGTAATTATGAATTACAAAAAATGGCATATGAAATGGCAGGTCTAGCAGCAAGGATTTAAAGTCAGTCTGTCAAAATAAATTTGTTATTGTAATTCATAAAGTACAGGTGAACTGCTTATGTTTAGGTGAATGGGGGAGAAGGAATGATGTATTTAACAGTAAATGAGAATTCAGAATAAATTTGAAGTTGTAAATAAAGTTGTAACTTAGGGGTAAGCGTGAGACATTGTGATACAATACCTTTCTCTGAAAAAGGATAAGTTTTTTGCTAGAAAGAGGAAAAGCCGTAGTTCTCATCTCTGGCCTTCAGAAATCATTTGATATGATGACACATGGGGAAGTTATTAGCTTAAGTGGAGGAGACTGGGATTAATAGAGGAATGATAAGATAGGCAAAGAAATGACAAAAAAGAATGTGACAACACTGTAGAAGGTAGGTATTTTACTGGCAGAGTCGGCTCACCCAGGGGATTAGTAAGGATGTGATAAACTCTAATGACGCAAAGTAAAATGGCACGTTAGAAGTAGTAATAAAGTGGGCATAAAACCTGGGAGAGCAGTATTTAGAAACAGCAGAGGAGGAAAAGGTCTGGATATACTAATCAATCATAGGGTAACCATGGGCCTGTTAAATTTTGCGATGGACCGTAGTACAGAGATCCTTGATTTTGTGGAGATCTGGCACAGACCTGTGCTTCATTAATCTGTTCCAGTATCATTGTAATGGGTCCTCTGCACTCCCACGTCTGGCATTTGCAAAGGCAAAGCCAGCTGAGATTCCTCTGTTCCAGTTGTGTTGGCTTGTCTGTGAAAGTTGACCACTAGTGTAATGTGGCTGTAAAAAAGGCAAATGCAATCAGGTGAGGTATTCCCTAGGAGAGTGGAAAGTACTAAATGCCTTTACACAATGCTTTGGTGAGGCTGCATGCTGCCTTCCAGATGCAGTTGTGGTCAGCCATGTCTATGAAGGAGAGCGAGAAAGATAAAACCCAACTCTTTTATATGATGTGCACTAAAGCTGGAACAGGTGCGGAGGGAGAGTGGTGAGCTTTTCTTATGAGACTAAAAGGGACCCTTATCTCTAGCCTTGCAAAATGAGGTCTTTAAGGAGAAGCTTTTGATATCTATGAATATACCAAGGGGTAAATATGAGGGAGGGAAAAGACTAGCTAAGCTGAAGGGCAATATTCTACAAGAATGAACAGATACAAGGTGGTTATGATTACATTTATGCTGGTAATTAGAAGGCGGCTCATTAGAGGGGTGAGGTTCTAGAACAACAGGAATAGTGGGAGCAAAACTGCTTGCACGGTTCTAAGGAAGGGCTGTGTTCATTTATGAAAGGGATTATACGATGCAGCTGTCTACAGTGAGAAGGAATGAGACAATGATTCAGGACATCTATCCCAGTCTTAGACTTCCTATTCAGAACGGGATATTTTAGTTCAAGAAGTTTAGTTCAGAAGTTAGGGACTATCTGATGAAATCACTTTTGCTCTGGCGTAAGCTGTGTGGTAAACCAGACTCATCTTACTTTGCGCCATTAGAGTTTATCCCATTAATTCATATGTCTTCTTTGGACTTAAACTCTATGAATAAAGGCTAAAAATCTCTTATGCCTATATGAAAGATAACAGAATTTCACTTGAGAGTTGAAATATTACGTCCAGAACAGAGTTTGCTGTAAACAAACTTAGGTGTTGTAGGATCCTTCCATGACTAGTGCACTCGTCTGGCTTGAGAAGGACTGATAGCACTACCTTAGAGGGAAACCTTACAATGTTGTGAAGTATGCCAAAAGTAGCCTGGTTAAATGCCTGGCAATGGGCTAGGCTAGAGATTAGATCGATGTGCTGGACTGGGCTGTGGAAAAGGATGACCTCTGTATTTCTGTAAAGCTGTGGGTGTGCTGCTTGTAGAATGCTGGTCTTCCTATCACAGTGTTTTCACTGATGCAATGCTGAACACGAGTGTGCCTTTTCCTTGTTTTACTTAAACCTACCTTCTGACCTGGAATAGTATTTCCCAAATCATTGGAAAGGCAGGCAACTCACTGCCTGGAAGACTTTCTATTACTGAACAAAGCAACCTGTACATAAAATAACTTACAGGTAATATTTGTACCTAAAGCGTATAAAATGTGTCTTCCTTAACTCAGAACAGCAGGGATATAGCTGGATAGAGTGGCTTGCTGTGTTATGTATACTTACACTATCATGTATACTTAGGGTAACTTGAATCTCAGGTCTCTTACATGCAAAATATGAGCGAGGTGTCCCGGCAAGGGGGTACAACTAGAGGAACATCTTAAGCTTTCCCACCCTGCCAAAGCAGATGTAAAGGCAATGAGGTTGAGCGGCTTCACTGCTCTCTCCCAAGTCTTGGCCTATTACTTTGTTCCCAGTTCAGGAAACCACCGAATTTGCCTGTGAGCAGGTGAGAAGTCCCTTTAGTAAGTATGAGTTTCAGTGTTTTGTTGAAGCTGATGAACTAATAACTGTTCTGGCTTTGTAAATATTTGTTATTGTATGGTTATACAGCTGGCTGCTGTATTGCACACACTGAGCTGGTATTATAAACCTGTTTGTGAGTGCTCACAAATGCCTGAATTTGATTAAGGACACTTATTACCTACATTTTACATATCTTTTAAAATGAGCACAAAGTATCTGAAATGTCTAAACAGTTACTGAGTGAGAAAATAAAACAACTTTAAAACCCACAGCTTTTTCCACTTTGTGGAGTTGTCTATATCTCTTGATGTCTACAAGGACTTCAGTAGACCTGCATGTTTTGTCTTCAGCCCTAGCTTATTCCTGGCTGGGATCTTTTTATGTTTAAACAGAATGATTGCTTAGATACTGTGGTACGGCTACTCTTCTACTCTTCTTGTAGACTGACTGTATCAAGTAGTTAGGGATTGGGAACACTGTTGCTTCATACATCACATCCTCTTAACACAGTCTGTATGAGATAAGGCACTGGTGCCCCAAGTTAATAATGGGTGTGTGACCTGAGTTGCCTTTAAGAGTTACTTTCAGTGACTTGAGAGTTTGCAGCCATACTGGTGCAAAGGAAGCAGGAATAAAAATACTCCTAGTCTATAGGTAGATGCTAAGCAAGGCTGTAAGGATGGCAGTAAGACTGTTTGTGGAATATACAGTATGATGCATTGGTAAATTATTTACTTACTCTAAAGGTAAAAGTTTATTTGAATATTTATCTGTTATCCATTAAAAGTGACCTCTGGCAGAGGACAATATCAATAACTTGGGATAGTACCATTTCATCTTCTGCTTGCAGAAGAAATGGCCTTTGTTACCAGTCCATGGTAAGATGGACCAAGGAAGACTAGGTACAAAGGGTGAAAAGTTTGCTGGCCTAAAATGCATATTTTTCCCTTCTCTTCTGTAGGATTTTTAGAGCACCTCAGACGACATCCCAAGTGGATGATTAACTTCACAATGTCAGAACTCACAGTGGAGAATGGCAGCTGTATGGACTGGCAAAAACGATGCCTTGCATTGGAGTCCCAGCTCTTCAAATTCCGCTTGCAGGCAAGCAAGATCCGAGAGCTGTTAGCTGAGAAGGTGAGGCAGTGGTGGCTTCTTCTACTTTGCACCGAGTTATGGTATGAAAGCAAAAAATCCCTAAATGCTGAGCCATCCAATAAAACTGTTACTTGCGGTGGGAATCTGTTCTTTGATTACAGTATGTCATTGCAAGCTGCTTATCACTTGAGATGCAGAGATGTGCCTGTCAGAGTGGCAATAAGAATTTGGCCTTGTTTACTGAAAAATCCCCAGGTATTAGGATTCTACTAGAAAACACTGTACCGACAAGATTCTGGGTATCTAAAGTGACTGAGGCAGCTGCAGAGCAAAGATGGATATTTTGGATAAGAACAGCAGGATCAGGACTTGACTGGCAATAGAAAAGCTTACAGGAGTGCAAATTACGCTGTAATGTTAAAAGACTGGACAGGGGTACATGTACTGCTATAGTGTTAGACTAACATTGCATAGCCAGTCAAAACATTCTGGGGATACTTTGAGCTCTGGGTGCTAGAAACTTGCATGGCATCTGTCTGGTTTTAGAGGCATCTCCTACTAATCTCTTTCAAGCACACTAAGTGAACTCATTTGCAATCCTAGGGGAGAGGACTGGCAAAGATTTGAGGGTTTTGTTGGGTGTTTTGTGGTTTGGGCTTTTTTTTTTCTATCATGATGTGGATTTTTGGTGTTTTTTCTTTACCTTAAGTCGAGTTATTCTTTCAATTTGAATTAAAGCTTTTTCACTAACCTCTAATTTGCATAAAATCCAAGTTTGTATGTTGCTGTGGGGTTCCTTCTTTGTTTCAGAATGTGGCTTACATTATCACAGTCCAGTCCAAGATTGCTCAGATATTCAATTACTATTGGAAGGTGAGAACAGTTTACTTCAGTCACAGTTTGCTAATGAAGTTGAAATCTTTACAACTGACTGCAGTTTATTCCAAATGCTTTTAAGCTGTACTTGATATGTTCTAAACTCACTTTTGCTCCATTCTCTGTTATGTAACTTTATGTGTATATTCTTGTTTGTTGGTTTTGGATGTAAAAACATCCAAATGACATCCACTTCAGAGTGGAGCAATTTTCATCCTTGCTTTCACTGTAGTTATGTTTCCACTAATGCCGTATACTACACGAGACATTCATTCCACCCTTCATATTTTAAGAAATTATGCAATTCTAAGCACCCTTTTCATCTTTTCAAGGTAGCTGCTGAGATGGACCTTAGTGATTACTTACCTTGGAAAACACTGAAAGTGGTTGTAAAGTCCATTTAGATGAAGGCGCATTAAAAAAATAGATGCATAGATGTCGCTAAGGTCTGGTAAAGACAACCAGTACTCATGTGCGATACTCTACACTTGCTGCATTATGGAATCTGTGGCCTCGTGCTTTATTAATTCCTGCTTTGAGAAACTTCCTGATTACCCCCACACAAAACAAAGAAACCCACCTATCAAACTTTCTTTTTGGAGAACAGACTTGCCAGAGATCTTCTGACTATCTCTTTAGGGAGGTTTGTGGGCCATGGCAGAGAATGAAATTGCCATCTGCTTCAGGGGGCTCCTCAAGGAAGGGGCCTGGCTGCTATTAATCCAGCCTTTCAGTCAAAATGATGTTCCCTTTGTTAAGATTAAGGAGCAGCTTGGTTCAGTGATCAGGTTACTCTGTAACTACTTGTACAGTGCCGTTGTAGGCTTACTTGAAGGGTCAAAGAGCTAGCAGGTTTGCAATTCCCTACTCTGAACGTCATGTGGGAAGGGGAGAGCCTCAGGGACTGTGGGACAGCTCTGGCAGGCTCTCCTGATGCAGGTGGAGTCGAGGCAGAGCAGGTGCTCAACACACAATGCTTATGCTGAATGCTGCTGTTGGGAAGTGTCCTGTGCCTCAGGTTCCCAACTGCTCTGCAACAACTTGCTCGGAGACCTTTCTTCCCTCCTCCTCAGTCGCCACAGGGCTCCCCAGCAGTCACAGCAACTGGGGCTCCTGTCCACGCTGCATCCTTCTCCCCCTCAGGTGGGCAGTGATGCAGAACTGAAGGAGGTGCATGCTTTATGCATAGTGATGCCAACTCCAGGGATTTTTATGATATATTTTATAGCAACTGTGACTGTTTTTTTTCTTACAGTTCTATCTGTGAGAATTAAGAGATTCTGACTTATTTGAAAGAGTACTGCATTTTCAAAAAGGTTAGGGGGGAGATCTTTAAAAATGTGAAATGGGCACAGTTTGAAGCTGTGTTGCAAACCTGTGGTGAGCATTGCCCCTGAGATCCTCTGGTATGGTTTTCAGCAACAGGAAAATTAATTAAAAAAGAAAAGTGGTTTTGCCAGTGAAAGTGAAGAACAGTGTTAACAGGGGTGTGATACTTGCTCACTAGCTAGGTTGTCTCAGGGGTCTGGAAGCTGCTGATTGAAAGGCTTGGAAACCTGATCCCCCACACTTTAAATCAGTCTTTATAATCAAGTTTATGATTTTTAAAGCAGATTTTAGTATGTTAACTCACAAAAAAACCCAACCTCTCATGCCTGGCATTGGTAGTACAATGCGCGCTAACAGTTTAAATACTTCAGATTTTTAAAATCTGCTTAGATTGAATAATCTAGATCGCTGTTCAGAACATGAGGAATTTAAAACCCAACGGTTTAACTGCCAGTGCCCTAGTTCACATGGTGTGAACTTCCACATTGGTAACCTAGTCTCAGCTATTGAGCAGTGCTGCTCAAGCTGTGCAGAGCCTGGCTGGGGGTCGGCACGGCAGAGGGACCCCAGCCCCTGGCCTCCAAGACAAAGCTCTGCCGTTTTGCTGGACTCCTGCAGGGCATGAGACCCTGGGTCCTGCCTTGTTGTGGACATCAGCAGGGATCTGGTCTCTTTGGAAACAGGCAGTTGTTTCCACTCTTTCTCGTACACACACAAAGAAAGGGATACTCCTCTGTTGGTGAGCGACATAGCAGGCCGTTGCCTTGGCAGCGAGATGACCTGGTTAGGAGTGGGCTCTGGAAGAGAACAACAGGAGGAAAATGAGGCTGAGACATGCAGGAACTTTTTTTCACTCAATTTTATTTAGCTGTTCTGAGCTATCAGGAGAGGGAAAGCCTGTGTGAATGGTTGATAGGAGGATCTTTAGCAGCTTTTAGAAGGGCCATCTGGGTAGCTTTTAACCTGCTTCTGTCTTACTTCAATAAACAATGAACGTTTGGAAAAAGCCTTTTTCCTCTCATGCAAGCATGGCTATACAACTGTGCCATTTCTCTCCATACAAGCTGTCTGGGCTAATGTTTGGGATAAGAGTTACTTGAATTTGGCTTGGTCACTAAGTTTTTTTGTGACCTGGGTCAAGTTACTTAGTAGCATTTGTCAAATTATAAAGCATTTTGAATGAAAAGACCCTTGTAAATACCAAGCATTATTATTAATTCATTGAAGGATTTGAAAGAGCCTTACAAGCATGGATGTATTAAATCTGAATGTGCCCCAGTGAGACAGCTGACACCGGGGATGGGTGAAGTAATCATTTTGTGTACATGAGAAACACAGCAGTTATTTAATAGTTCATAGTAGGGCAACCCAACAATGTAGTACAGGAAGTTAAGAAAAGTACAAGTTCATTTAAGGCTACGGAGGGAATTAGGGTGACAAAAGTAATTGATTTGACTGGAACTTAGCCAGGTCACACTGCTTGCACAAGAAGTTTCATAACTCTTTTGTGATCAGGAATGGTCCCAACATACATTCTCTGTTCCTAATCAGGAACCAGGACTGCTAGCAATGCAAAGCAAACTGTCATGAGGCTGGGACAACAAGGAGTTTTTCAGTCAGAACAGTACTATCTTCTTAAAATAACCTGAGTCTTTCATGGAGATCGCCTGCCTTGTGGAGGATCAAATTATTAGTCTAAGAGCATAGCCTTTGGGAAAAGGCCCAGAGATTCATCTAAATTCTGTGCTGTGAATGTAGAACCTGTCAATTAATCAGAAAACTAGCAGAGGCCATTGACTCTGAAGCTACTGTCATAAACAGTCTTTGTTTCACAAGGTGTATTATGTCTCCAGTTAGCACCTGTCTTTCACCAATATATTTTGCTGCTACCTGTCTGTGGTGATGACTATCCAGAGACTAATAGATAAATGCATGGGTAGATCACTGTTCCTAATGGACACAGACTCATATCATAACCCAGACCACTGCTGTCAGCGTTAGATTGCCTTGAGCTCAGTCTCTACCAAGACTCTCAGAGGCTGGATCTTCTGTCAGAGGAGCTTTGGCTGTCTGTGTAATCTTCTGTGGCATCTCTCTGTTCCTCCGCCAAAGAAATGCCCTTGGTTTGGATATTAAGCTCCATAGACTGTGATGCCCTTGATTGCTCCACTGAAAAAGCAAACCTGAGAGGTATCATGCTAAATATGGCACTTCCTGATCTTCATGGTTTGAATTTGCTATGGCATGGCTTTTTTAGTTATATGACCATTGGGGTGTCTACATATATGTACCTTTCTGATATGTTTGTCAATAGGTGTCAGCCTGCTCTTATGATCAATGTGTATGTATGAAAAGAAGAGTTGTCTTATTGCCATCTGAAGGAAGGGCAATGGAAACACAGGAACGCTGACATCTCCATTCTGGGTGATCAACCCAAGAGGAATAAGTCCCATTTTCAGAAGTATTGGTTTGGTCCTCGTAGTGACCAACCTGAATACTTGGCTCCAGTGCTTTATCAAGAATCATAAAACGCATTGGAGAGAAAAGGAGCTCAGTTCCCCTTATAGTTTGTTTTCTGCTTGAAGCATGATTCTTTTAATCTTCTGAAGCTGCTCTGTGTCATTCCTTCATTAGTAAAACACAAGTAAATGCTGGAAACTCTGTGAAGCATTTCTCAAATTTTGCAGCTTAGTGGATGAAACTTAGTGTCACTGACTTTGTATTACTGGGCTTAAATCTGAGACCCATTGAAGCAGGGCAGGTGGAGGAAGACAACCTTGCAAGCACTGAATGAGATCCTAAGTTGCTATTAAAAAAAAAAAAAAGGCTGGGCTCTAGTGGTAAGTTGTTAGAGGAACCCTGGGTACATCTGCATTTCACTGAGAATGAAGTGATTTATATACATGTAGAAGAAAATTCTATTCAGTGTCCTTTAACTTCAACAGCAGCAATACTCAGATAAAGAATCACAGAATTGTCAGTTTGCAAAGCTCTTTAAAATGGAAAAAAGCATAGGAAAATTAAGATCATTGTTAATCTTGTCAGTTATGAGCCTGTGATGCTTTTGAAGCCAAAGCAAAGTATTCATTGGTTATAATGTGGCATCGTAGAGAACCTGCTGTGAGCTTTCCAAGATGTATTCATTCTTATTTACCATTGTGAATGAATCCTAGCTGAAATAAAAATGGGAATGACGTGCTGTAGACAGGCTTCTTGCAGGAACAGCCCATGGTGTGTAAATTGCAGAGAAGGGGTCAAGACTTTGGGACTATTCCCTTGACCCGTGTAATGAATGATGAAGCTCACTAATGAGAAAACAGTTCCGGTAAATTCAAAGTAGGGCAGAAGACTGGAAAAGGTCAAAGGATTTTTTTTTTTTCCTGATCAAAGCTGTCCAATTAACCCAAAAGATGCCAAAGATCTGTGGACCTGCACAAGAAATGGAAGATTCCTGATTAAAAAGGGTGAATTTCCAGGTGATATTAATTTCTTTTCTTTCTTTCCCCCTCTCCGCACCTTCTCTTCTGGCTCTGAAGATGCAGGAATTGGAACAGAGAGTGATAGAAGCAGAGCAAAGAGCTGAGGATGCAGAGAAACAGGTAAGAGATTCTTTTATTGTTGCTCTGGTACAAGCCAAGCAGGAACTTACTCTAAATTCCCTCCAGTCTAGCATACAGACAGCACTCTGCAGGGCTGTGATCTGCTAGGGAAACATTGATTTACAGTGGTGAACAGATTTTTATGGTCTACTTCCCAGTCTTTGAGCCTGAGCTACGAACAGGAGCCTGAATAGGTTCAACCCTAAGTGAAAACCAGCACCTTATATCTGCCTCTCAGCTTCTCAGCCTTTACCCACTCATCCATGATAGGCATGCTTGGCTATGGAAAAGGAAGGGGATGTTGTGCCTCAGGATTAAAGGGCAAAGATAGAGCTGCCTGGCAGGTCCTCAGAAAACAAATACTTAAAAGTACTGGTAAGGACTTGTCTACAAATAGAGAAGGTTCTGCGAAAGAAGTAAGGGTGTGTCTGCAAAACCTATCAGTTGTTTTGGACTTTCTTTTTAGTAATTACTGCTCGGGAGCCCATGGAGAAAAGCAGTAAGAGCTGGATTCATTGCACGTTACTGTAACCATCTAAAGATTAGGCATATTGTCTAAGCTAGTCCTTCTATGCTTTTTGAACAATGGAGAAGGAGAGAGACTTCAGCTTGTGAACAGGCTATAAAGAATAATGGACCTTTGGGAAGCAGACTGTTGTAGTCTGTGCTGTAAGGAGTATTATAAAAACAAAAGAGCCGGGAAGGGCCGGATGGTCTGAGCTCTTGCATCATTGCAGACCACTGATGAAGGTAAGGTTTGAAGTAACCAGCTCCCTCCAGCTGGACAAGAGCTGCAAGGCTGAGCATTGAGTCAGAGATTAAAGCACAGAACTAAGAGCCATGCAAGATGGCCAAGAATGGCTGTCAAAGAGGACTTCAGTAGTGAAGGACTGAATAGGCAGTGTTATAAGCACTGGGAAACATATTGCCTAGGAATCAAGAACCTGGTAAGGTATTCTGTCTGCAGAACATACTATTCCATGCCAGTTTGATACTGATGTCAAGATTTTTTTCTGACCAGCTTAAATATAGGAAAGATGCTATGTTTAGTCACCATGCTGTTGGCCTCTATGCTAGATCAGCAATTGCCAACCAAGAACAAGAGTTGTTCTTGAGAGTGGTATCAGTAAGTCCACACACAACCACAACAGGCAAAGGTAACATTGTCACTGTGACAGCACCAGCAGGAAATATAGTTATTGCCACAGGCCAGTGAAGGAGGTTTCATAGTAGCAGACACCTCAATGGCAGTAGAGCATCGATGATATGTTAAGATGCAATGACAGCAAGGGAGTAGATGGAGAGTAAGTCAAATCCAGGTCAGAGAATGGGCAAGAAAGGGGTAACTTGGCTGGGAAGGTGTAGGAGAAATGAGGGTTGCCTTCACTCACCTGCCACCAGCAGAAATGAGGGTTGCCTTCAGTCACCTGCCACCAGCAATTCTGCAGCCATGTGTTGGCAGGTCCTAAAGACTAGCAACCCTCAAAGTTGTAGGGTCTGCCTTTCCAGCAGCCTTATCCGCATCCAGAGATAAGTGTTCCTAGAGAAATACTTCATTGCTGCCTGACAGCCTGAAGAAGTGACAGCGTAAGGAGTAGGACAATTCCCTTCCACTAACAAGTATATTCACCATGAATGAGAAGCAGCTGACAAATGAGAGGGCTCCACATCAAGTGTAAAATCCCTTGTTATCTTTCTCTCCAGGAGTCTGGGGCATTTGGATTTGTTAATTCAGTGGGCTCCCTGCAGCTGCCAACCTCAATTAAGGAAATCACATGTTTGCAGTCCCCTCTCTGAGCCTCTAGTACACAGTCAGCATTTGGGCATCAGACAGAAAGGAGGGGCCATTTCTTTTTACTATAATCACCCTAAACTCTAATGAAAACACATCCGACTCAGCAGGCTTAGTTTTCTGGCTTGGATATTGGGCGCCTACCTTTCTGATTCAGTATGAGGAAGAGGCAGTTTGCTTCTCTGCCTAATGCAGGCAGACAGGAGGACAAAACACAGCTTCTGCAAGTATGAAGTGTAGACTGCTCAACAGAGCATGAGTAACTCTCTTGCACAGACTCTGAAGTGCTCAGACCATTGCCTGCATTCTGCCTTCCTGGTTCCAAACTCATGCTGAATTAATGGTGGCTGGAGTTGGTTTCTTTGCAGATTCATTCTCTCTGGGATCAGTTAGAGCCGGATATTTTCCCGTCATCAAATGCTGCAATTAGCGGGTTTGAGTTAAGTTGGCGGAAATCCATTTACCTTTAGAAATGAAGTCTTATAATCCATTGCAATAGGATGAGGTAATGATAAAAGAGACTGGCATATTGAGAGACATAGGTTTTGAAGAAAGCAAAGAGGCTTTTAAAATTTGTTAGAAACCTGAAAGGCTTCAGCAGCAGCTAGATTTTAGTGCATTGAAACTTTGTCTGTAGTGAAGGAGCATTACATTAGTGGTTCTCCTGCTGAGATGAAGAAGTGTTGGCACTGACAGGAGCTCAAAGATAGGCAAAGCTTCTGAAATGTCTAACACGGTAACTCCTTAGCAGGTCTGGAGAAAACACTTGTCAGAAAGCCAGAAGTTGCCAAAACAATTGTCTAAGCTGGGGATAGGAGGAGGAAGGAACTCCGTAGTACTTTTCCCTATAGAAATCTTGATCTGAAGCAAATGGCCAGGGTTTTGTGGTGTATACCTTGGTAGTGAATGGGGTAAAAAGCTGACCACGGTATTGCAAAGGAGGAAAATGTGGTGTACCTTGCCCATATGTCTACGTAGACTATAGTGCCTGTATGGTCTCTTTGACCAATAGTGTGCAAATTTTTCACAATCTACAATGTGTTTATCTGTTCATGGTTCAGTTTGCATCTGTTACTGCTTCAGCATTACAAATGAGTGGACAATGTTCTTTTCACATATGTGGATATAAACTAAGTGTGTCTTGTTTTTTTTTTTCTTCCTTTCCCAGCTTCAAAAATGTGAAACCCACAAATACTCTCAGTTAGGATCTTACCACTAAACAAGTAGCTCCATCATTTGCATTGTTTTGTGGGGGTTTTTTTTATCTCCCTCTGATTGTCATTACAGGTCAGACTTATGGAAGAGAAGATAAAACTAGCCAACATGAAGACCAGTGAATCAGACAGCACTCTGCACAGGAAATACCAAGAGCTGATGGGCACAGTGCAAGGAAAGGAAGATCTGATCAACAGATTGGAGACACAGCTAGCAAAACAGGTAAAGATATTTTCTACAGGGAGACCTGTAGCTTTCATGTGTTAGAGGGACTCTGTAATGTGTGTGTCAAAGGTATGGATTATGTCTCCATTACGTATTAGCCTCTCACTTGCCTTCAGATCAGCTGTAAAATGATGCTCTGCTCAGTGCAAGATCCTCTCCTTCCTTTCTCTCTTCAGACAAAAACATCCATTCAGCCTCAGTAGCCCTTGTCTCTTCATTGTACGAGATCGGTCAATGTCCTTAAAGGACTTCCTTATGTTAGTGTTGAGTCAGTGTTGAGACCCTAAATTGTAATGCTAGAGTCTGGTCACAGTATTTCTCTGGCTTCCTAGCATATAGATTGCTCTGCAAAATCATTATGTAGCTCATCTCCAACTCGGCATATGCTGCTTCTTGGGAAGGGACTTTTCCCAGTCTTCAGCAAACCTTTAGCATAGTTCGTCTCTTGTCAGATGTCCTCATTATAAACGAGGAGCTATTTCCCACTATGGATAGTTTTTAATCTCTTCCATTCTTAGCTGGTGGAAGGAAGGAGCTACATCTACAGCAGGGCTTGTATTTCAGCTCTAGTAAAGGCCTTGCCCTGTCCTCTTTATAACATGAGGAATGAGGTATTCTTATATGTTGCTAAGTAAATTAGTTTTAAATGGAAATAGCTCATTAGAATTTTACACAAAAAAAATACTTTGTCATTTGAGTTACATTTTACATTTAACTAATTGTCACCTATTTCAAGGGCAAAATAGATTGGTAAGCTGTCTGAACTTACTCAGACCAAGTGTAGTGTGGACATCAGGCATTAGGTCTTTGTAAAACTCTGGGTTTCAGGTCGCTTCCCCAGGCCAGCTTGCTCAGGCAGAATGTAGATGAAGTTTCTGCATTTTGGAATAGAAAGAAGGTGTTTGGAAGGAACTACAATAGTGATCAAGGTCTGGAAGCAGCTCTTGCAATCAAAGATGGAAGAAATTCTGATTTACCCAAAAATGCAAGGTGTGATTTGATTAAAATTTTATTAAAAAAACACAAGTGGGGAAAAATGTTCTGTTAGTAGAAATCTTTTTATTCTAGCAACAAGAGGCAAAATGAGTTTCTAGAAATGAAAGCCGAAGCTTGACAATGTCAGACAAGAAACACTCTTTATCAGGGTCACCGGTTTAGTTTCAGAGTGGGATGGGACAGTGGCAGCGCTCAAAGGTCACTAAGGGTCCCTGTAAGGCATCCTATTTGTTTTCACTGGGATGGGGAGAGCTGTGGAGTTCAGAGCATTAGTAAGAGAATACTGAGGTCATGTCTGGACCACACAATAGCATGGGACACAAAGAATCTCTAATTGCTTCTGGATCTTAAAGCACAATAACTGCATCTACGGGTGCCTGAGTGAATTGGTTCTGCTTAGAGGCAGGGCTTACTAAGCTCTGTGACAATGCTGTTGTCATGTCACTATCCTACATTAGGACCCTAAATAAAATCTTGGCATTGTACTTCACTGTGTAGCATAGCAATATTCTGAATCTTTTACTTCTTGGTCCCTGATCAGAGTCAAGTCCAGGTCATGAGGGATTCAAAGGCATTACCCATGTGATGGACATTCAGAGGACTATGGTAGATACACTACATGTGCCAGATCATTTCAGAGCAGTAGGCATGTCTAATATTCTGACTCCAGCAAAAGCTGGTACCTGACGATTAGGAACACACACAGCCATATTCAGGGAGAAAAACTAAATAAATCCTCCTCTTGAAGCATCAGATTTGATTGCTTTTACTTCATTATGCTCAACTACAAATGTTACTGCTACCTATAATGTTGCCAAGGTCTATTTTAAAGTCAGCAAACATATTTGAGGAAGAGCTTTTAAATGTGCAGTTATGGTGATGAATAGCAAGTGGTGATTAAAAGTGATGTAAAGATGTGGGGAATTTCCTGCAGTCTACTATGTATTTATATGGTATTCGTTAAGTGAACTTATACTCTTCAGTGTGAAAAATTTAAAAAGGGGGGGAGGGAAGCACTGACATTTTTATTATCATAATTACTGATATTTGTTCACATCAGAAAAAAAATCTAGCAGGTAATACCAGAAAGTATTACCTTTGTCCATTTAATTAGAGAAACCAGGGCTGAATGTGCCATACAGAGTATATTTCCCCTTCCTTCCTTGCTCCTGGAACCGATTTCTCCTTGTAGTTGTCTAAATCACTATGTAGATAGGAGACCTTTCAGTGACATTGCTTCTGATGAAGCCACACAGGAGAGGAACAGAAGGCTTCAGGTGATCGTATCAATCCAGCATCTTTCAAAGGAAATTCCCAGAAAAGAAAAAAAACATAGCTGAGAAAACACAGCTTCAAAAATGATGTTGTAGCAATATTGCCCAAGCAGATGCTTGGGGAAAAATGTTCATTGTGCAAATCAACAGTATTCCCATAACACCTTTGTGTGGACTAGAACCTGTTTTAATGGATATGTAAACATACAACCACTTACACCATCTCAACCTCATAGCAGGTCTTAGTGTTTCAAGGTTAAGTTTTGGAGCTTTTTTATCCTGAGTCTATATATTATTTTTTAATTTACTTTCTCAGTGAGAATATTGTGTGTGTGTTTAATACATTGTTGGTATTAGTTTCCATCTCATGCACCTTTAAAGTCTATACTCTGCACCTGTGCTTGCAGCAATTGAATCCCTTTTGCTTGGAAGAATTACCCTGTTTTATAAATCACTTACAGGCACTGCTTAATTCTAACTAACTTCAGCCAACAATGTGTGTGTGTGTGTAGGCTGGGGGAACACTACAGATGCTTGACAGCAAACAGCAACATTGCAAAACCATCTAAAACAGGAAAAGTTGCAGACTGTGCTAAAAAGAAACTATGGTAGGTGGGCAATCATTACCTGAGCTGGATTTTGCTATTCCACAACAAACTCTTGAAACAACCCTTTGAAGTTGACTCCAGGGACCATGTAAGACAACTTAGAGCTTGATTTTTTTTTTTTTTTTTTTCCCCCCCCAGAGGCCAGCTAAATAATAATATCTAAATAGCAGTCTTAAATCTTACGTCTGGAATGGGAGCTTCAATGTTTAAGTCACTCCTGATGCAGTAACTTACTGAGAACAGTTAGTTGTACTCTCCTAATGCACGTAATCTTTTTTTGGCACAGAAACAGTTGAGGACTGAGGAAGCCAAAATTGTTCAAGACAAAGCTGCCAAGATCAAAGAGTGGGTAACACTTAAGCTGAGAGAGGTGAGTCTTTAGCTTGCTGCCAGGTTTCAAGGCCTATGACTAGGTACAGTGGCTGCACTGCCAGTGGTCTCCTATGTAGGACAATAGTCTGAAGACAGTCAATCTGCCACAGAGGCTTTCTGTTTGTTTGGCCCTACACACACTCAGTTGCAGAGCTAGAGTAGTCCCTCTTACTGAGGGCTATTTACTGCTTTGGGTAAACTATAAATGTCTGAAGTCACTAACGCCTGAAAGCAGTCTCTGAAGAAGACTTACTGGTCACAAGTGGCTTTCACCTAGCTTTCCTCTGCCTCTCCTTTTTTTTCCTCTGGGTGCAGTTTCTGTCTCTTTTTCTGACAAAGCAGCTGTGACACAAACACATGCCCTTTGCTCTTCCTTAATTTGCCATCTCTGACTAATGCTGTTTTCCTACTGCCCAGCACTTTCTCATGTCTAACCTCTCCCTCCTATCCATCCTGTGGACTTATGCCTCTATCTGGGCCTAATTCAATACCCTCTAGAAAAACTGAGAGATAGCAATGGGTCAGCATGCAGTTTTAAAGATGCAGTAATAGTTTACAACTGTGAGTGGGGCTATCTGGTCTTTCCCTTTTATTCCAAGATAAAGCCATAGATTTCCCAGTTTATGCCAGAAAGGGAATTTGTTGGAGTTGGAAGGAGCAGTCTTTATGGGCACTAATTGCGTTATGATGTGACTTTGTACTCTTATTAGATTGCCTAGATAATTCACCGACCTGCTGTGCTGCTTCTCTTTCATTCTCCTATATGAGATAACTTAAGGTGCATCTACATTACTGACTGGTGCAGCACAAAGGAGGAAGCACAGGGGTTGACTTGGTGTGACCTGCTGTGAATCCAGGACCATACGTTCACATTGTGTCTTTGCTGGTAATGAAGTTCGTGCCAGATGCTGATTCTAGGTACATACCACACTCAAGTGGACCACTGCCAGCTGAAGGACTGTGCATCTGTGTTGCAAATGGGTTGCTCTGGATAGCACCACAGGTGCAATTTCAACTTTGATACCATCAAGAGGGAAACCTCTTTGGGTGCACTACTGCTGCGTTTAAGAATGTATCGTGAGACACTTCAAGCAAAGACACAAGGCAAATTTGCAAAGACTCGTGCACTAATTGCAAATGTAAATGCACCCTTAATGTTGGGTTTTTTTCCTTTGGTCCCCTGGATCCAGGGAATCTCCTTTTACCACGTACAGGGTGAGAGGGAAAAATGTTCCTCCTGGGTAATAGTTTTTTTGATTGTGTCTTTCATGACAGTTATTTCTGGAACAGGAGTAAATGATAAACAACAGCAGGGAAGGAAATTAAAAGACCTATTTGAGAAACGCAAACAGTAAATAGAGAGGCTATCTGAGAAAGCACAGCAAAGTGTTTAAGTGGGTTGTCCAGCGGATCTGCTGAGGAGAAGGATTTCAAGGTGACCGGTAGACTCACCCATCCTTTTTTCTTTTCTTTTTCCTGTTCAGACACTTGAATGTAATAAAGATGAAGACATGTTCTGTGTAGTGGAACACATGCACACACAGTCTTGCATTATTTTTCAGTTTTTATTATTGTTGTTTCATAGCTTGAGCTAGAAAATTACCACCTGAAAAACTGTAATCAGAGGCTGACGGAGCAAATTGAAGCCCTTCAGGATACGTTGCAAGGTAAATGTGTTCACCTGGCATTGTAGGCTAGTAACCACCACAGGAGTGGAAGTCAGCATTCCTGGGTTGTATTCTTAACTTTGTCAGAAGTTATCACTTGTGATAGTGAGCAAGCAGTAGAATTGCTCTGTTCCTCAGTGGGTCCATTTTTAAGATGGGAATAACGTTGTTTACCTGCCTTAGAAACTCTTAATTGGTTTCCCACCAGCATTTGAACACAGACCCCTTTTTTTCAGAGCCTGCTATTGCCATTAAAATAAGCCACTCCTGAATTAGAAGCACTCATTGAAATACATAGCAAAACTGTTCACTTCAGTGGTGCAGGGTAAATGTCCCTGAGGTATTTCACTTTACCCCCACATGTGAATTACCCTCATCCCTGCAGAACCTCTGCTGGCATGTGAGCTGAGTAACTGAGGACTGAATGGGCAAAGGCAGCAACTCTCTGGTCTGCCTTTAGGAGCTGGGTTCCTCTGTGCTATCAGGTTGGGTTGGAGAAAGCTGCTTACAGTGCTCGTGCTTTTGTGGTTCCTGTTTGGTGGATAGATGGAGAACCTGGGTCTCCAGGGCTTGAAATCAGCACCTTTCATAGCAACACATTTTGAAGCGGAAAATTTCTCTTAACCATTTTCTTCCTGGTTTGTTTTTTTTTTTTTTTAATGAGCTTGGTTTGGTCCCAGTAAGATGAGCTAATTTCCAGAACTTCACTGGGCATGCAGGCAGGGGGCATTTCTTTCCTGCAGAAGTCTTTCT
>NW_008824446.1:101059-113393 GCF_000699105.1 Pygoscelis adeliae
CTCCACAGCAAGGGAATAGGGCAAAATTCCTTCTAAATCCCACCACGTTTCTAGCTAAATACTTTATGACTGCATTTTTCTCATCCCCTCTGGCTCTGGCTGTTTACAAGAAGAGAATGGCTGGTAAGCTGCGTTAATAATCTGGTATTAAGTGTTCCCTGGATCCCAACTCTCTGGGCAGTAAACAGCTCTGTCATCTCCTCTTATCCCCCACTAGTCCCCTCGCTAGTCCCCTACTGTGCCAGGCTGAATTCAGAGGCCTCTGCAGAGAGACAAATCTCTTCTTGCTTGCTATGCTAATAGTAACAGCTTCTTCTGCTTCATCTCCTGTCAAATCTAGGAAGCTGCAAAAATACCAATAATATTTAAAATTAATGGCCTCTTTTCAGTCCCCTCCTCAGGAGCAGGGGAAAATGTGTGCCAGGATTTGCATGTGCTAGTGTTATGTGTTAGGAATAGCTTTGTTAGCATTCAGTTCCTTGTGACTCGAGTGCCAAGGCCAGGCTCTCATGGTTGTCTTTTTCTCAGCTGTGTTTCCAAGAGCAGGTTTCATCCTCTCCACAATCAACAGTGATTTATTCTGCTGTTTGCCCTTCCCTCTGTTACTTTGTGTCTTCAGTTTGTTTCTACTTCCTTGTAAATACCATTAGTGGTTAAGCAATGCATGTAGAGTTTGATGTTCATGCAGCATTTTCAGCAATAGCTGTGCAGGGTCACACTCACCCGTATTTATGCAATTTCCAAAGCATCTTATGACTTGGTTCTTTTCAGTCAGGCAATATATAAATACCAAGGTCAATCAAAATCATAAAGTGCAGTAACATCCTCTGCCACTCCAAGTTTTATCCATACTTTCTCATACCCTAAAGCTGCTGTTCAGCAGAACCTGCAGGACTGAGGTAGTCTTTAGATCTAGTAATTATGGAAAGGAAGAAAGTAGAAGAGTTATAAAGTATAGGTACTAAATAGACAAAGAACAATGGAGGCAATCTAGGATCTATCTTTTATATCATCTTCTAATATAGCAATTGAAGGGGCAGAGGAAAAATGGACAAAGAAAAGGAAGTTTTTACAGCAAAAACATGTAAGTAACTGTTATAAAAACTTGATGACAAAAAGCACTGCTACCGTCATATAGCACAAAAAGATAGCAAAAAGCTCTAGGGAAATTCTTGAAAAGAGAGTAACCTCATTGATTGGTGTGATGGTTAAGAAGGTCTCCATACATATGCCGGAAGCCTCATCTAGCCCCTAGGAATGGGAGGAACCATACCAGCTTATTTGATGGCTTAAATCACTGTAGGTCCATTGAAGTCAAAAGCCACACTAAGCAGTGTTCTGGCCACTTAGGTGGTTTTTGACAAAGTATTGTGTGGATAGGTGCACTTCCTTCTCGTGGCTGTTTTAAGAGAAGAGATGTAATCGTGGATAGATAAGAGTAAAAACTGCTATACTGAGTTAGACTGAAAGCTTGCCTAGGCCAGTATCCTGTCTCCTGGTTGGCTGTGGATGTTTCAGGAAAGAGCATAGAAAATATTGCAAGTAGAGCTGTCCTTTTCTCCATGTACCCTTCTAGCTTCTGCTGTCAGTGTTTTAGGAAGCTCCTAGACCAGAACTTATGTCTAAACTGTTATTCGTACCACTGAAATTACTTTTTCTGGCCTATCTTTTGGACACTGCAGCATTCTATTACCTTTTTTGTTTGAAAAAAAAACAACCCTTCCTTCTGTAAATTTCAAACGCACTGCCTGATAATTTCATTAGGCACCCCTTAATTCCACTTTTGTAAGAAACAGCGATTAATAATTACCTATTCATCTTTTCTGTACTATTCCCAATTATAAATATATAGCACTTCTGTTATAGCTGTGCCCAGCCATCTCTTTTCCATTCTGTATAGTCCTAACCAGGCCAAGGTGCTATTGAAATACAACTGACGTGAGCAACTTACACTAGCAAGTAACATTTTAGACAGTAAAGTATTTGAATACCCTAACCATATGTTCTCCTCCATTGTAGATATGACCAGCATTCCTCCCTTTGAATCTCTCTGGAGCTGTAATTCTCGGAAGCCCAGAGCATCACAGGCCTCTTTTGCTGAGAAGATAGACCAGAAATCTGTGCTCCTTGCACCTGGTTTCAGACAGGTGTGTCAGACAGGACCTACCAAAGGTGTCCTTTCTACAGCAAACATAGTCCTTGCCAATGACACCTTTACTGAGGATGGAGAGGATAAATCTCTGCTTTCCCAGAGCACGCTGAAGCTCATGTCTGACCCATCAAGCTGGAATCTCTCAACAGAGAAAGATGTATTCCCAGCTGTAAGTTCTGAACACAGATTAGCGTGCTCTGATCCCACATCACTGGACCCTCCAGCTGAGGCCACAAGAATCCTTGAAGCTTTGACTTTCCAGTCGTCTTTGGAAGGAAACCATAGCGCTGTGAGCACCTTGCAACAAGTGGCTTTGGATGGCACTCGCTTCTCTGATGATCTGAGTGCCAGGTTCCGCTCCCACCGGCTGGACTCCTCTTCCTCAGGAGAAATAATAAGCATGCTTGAGGGCCATCTCCAAACTGCTGAGCCACCCCTGGTTGTGTCAACATCAGCTGTTACATCACATTCCTTCTGTCCAGGGAGGGAACGCGGCCTTGGCAGTAGTATGACCTTTCCAAAAATACGAACTCCCAATATGCCAAGAGACAGTATCCAACTAGCCAAGAGACATTACAGCCAACCACAGCCAGGGGCTAATTCTTTCCATCGTGTAATGAGCTTAGAGGCTAGCACCTTCCAGCCCATAACAGACTCTCCAGTCTGCCATGGGCAAGTGAAGGAGACAGACATTGATGATGATGGGGTACTGGAGAAGATGGAGACAGAATGTGGCCCAGTGAGGGAAGAAGCTGGAGCATGTGAGGAAATCAACCACTTATCTGCAGGGCAAAGAGAAGCTGTGAGTTCTGAGGCTGGCGTGCTTGACCCAGGAAGTAAACCTCCCACACCACCGCTGCACAGATTCCCATCGTGGGTAAGAAATGCAAGGACAACAGTCTGAGAAGTGCTGCTTATCTTTGAGTAGCGCCCAGTAGTTAGGCTACAACAGCTCTTGGTCTCAAGCAATTGTTTCCTGTGGACATCAGTCACGTTTCTGAACCACCTAGTCTGATAGTTCTAGATCATGGGGCATGCTGGTTCCACTGACAATTTTTTTGTTCTTTTCTCTTTATAAGGAAAAAAAAATCCATGGAAGAAAATAGTACTCAAGAAACATAGGAATAAAAATGAAAGTCAAGAGGTGCTGCATTGTGGTTTACCCTTATGGGTCATCAAAAGTTAATCCTTAGTTCTGTTGTCATGTGTTTAAGATAGAAAAGTGAGTCATAAATGCAAGTGAATGGGCCAGACCAGATAGTTTCAGGGTCAGAAAAAGCTGTGAATACTAGAATAGATACATGGATTAGATGTCAGCATTCCTATCTCATGGTATACTTCCGCTATCAGGAAACTTATGTGAAAACCATTGGTAAAGTGAATATACATGTCCTATTGCTTACTTCGCATGAGAGAGAAGTCTGTTATTGTCACTTTCAGTTACTTGTTAGTTCAGATGGTTGGATTGTTTGCTAATGTGTCAATCTAACTGATAAACTTGGTGGAAATCAATGTAGTATCAAAAGAGATAATGCCATTATTTTCAATTTGCTTTTTTAAAGGTATAGGCAAACAAGTGGTTTATTGAAGGTGCAAAATCAAGCACTCATTAATCCTCATGTTTTATAAGTTTTGTTTTTTTTTCTATGAAAACTTAACATTATTTGTGATCTTTGGCTGTGTCCTTTATGCTACCACTTTAAACCCCAGTATAATCACAACTGTTTTTCTAAAGGAATCTCTTTTTATTCAGTCCATAATATGGAACTGTGCTGGGAATGAAGCTGGATAGTGTCGTAAAAAACTGCAGTTTCCAAGATGTCTGATTACTTGCTGCAGAAGTCAGAAAGGTGTCTTGAACAGTGTACTCACTTGGAAGAAGGGAATTATGTCTCAGATTGACTACTATTCCTTTCTCTGTTCTAGAGTTCCCATGTAAGGTTCTTCTCATCCCTTAAGCTAAATTTTTCACAGGTGATCATCAGCTCCACACACACCTTCTGAATGTCTAACTTGAGTGTGGCAAGTAGATTTGATTAGAGAAGCACTGAGCACTTCTTTGCTGCAACTGTATTCAGTTGTTTTCATTACAAACAATGTTATATGATGCTAAATTCTCAAAAAGTTAGGTCTTGGACATCTTGAAATGGGTACTCCAAAGATATTGGATACTTCAGAACCTATGTCTGAGTTCCTCTTCTGGAAAATAGCAATAGCACCCATCATGTCCCTCCTAGGTATTTGTAAAATTTTTAATTAATGTTTATGAAGCATTGCAGTACTATAGTCAGGAACACCACAGGAAAAATCCATTATTTTGTCTTCAGACCAGAGTCAAGTAAGTGTATCCAAGAAGGGCAAATTTAACAATATCAAACACTAAAGCATCAATAGAATATTAAATAGCAGCTTAATCGGTAAGACATGTCCGTTATGTGCCTTGAATAGGAAGTGTCTGGGAAAAAAATGCACGTGATATTTTGTTAGACTAAATCACAATGCATATACATACAGAAAATACTCATTCTGTAATTTCTTTTTTTGGTGTACTTGACTTTGTAGTCTTAGGTATTTTCATGTATATGTATTATGCGTGTTATCTGATAGTGATTGGTTGTATGCTTTAAGAAGCAGCGAGAGGATTCCTAGCTTTGATTTTTATCCATTTTAGACTGGTTGATGTCTTAGTCATAACACTGCATTTAGTTACAGGTTTGGGTTCTCCCCTTGGAATTTTTATCAATTTGTGAACCACTTGGAGGTCCTTTGAACTGAAAGATTCATATGTTGTTATAACTGAGATACAGGCTTACTGAGATCATTCCAGGCATTTCTTTCATTCCCTTATCAGAGAATGGGAATCCTTTGCAGGTGGTGACTCAATACATTTTCCTGGTTTAGGGCTGTTCTTGATTCATTTTAATGCATTGTTCATAAAGTGGAAAAAAACGTTTTTTCCAAGCTGTGATATAGTCATTTATTGATAATTGCATGTATGTGTTCCAGTCTGTGGATATCATCTCTGTAGCATTTACAAACCAAGTCTGTTGTGATTCAGGGAATTGCACAAAGATGCACATTTCCACTAATGGTCATTCACCCAACATCTGGTGGAATAGAGCAATCTTTCTTAGAGGGCCCCTCCTTCCTGCCCAAAGGTGTGACTGTGATGTGATTCTGTGACACAAGAGCGTTTCATTTTGCAGGAATCATGTTTTTGACTGACCATTGCTGTTAATGGTATTATTGTTCCAGGAGAGTCGAATCTATGCTGTGGCCAAGTCTGGCATGAGGTTGTCTGAAGTGGCCATGGTGAATGATACTTCCAGCTGCTGTAAGTTCTAAATAAGATCCATCCTTAGAGGGAGTTTACAGTGACAGTGTGGGACCTGAGCTTCTGGCTGTTCACATTTCTTCATTGCCTTGCCTGTTTTCAAAGGAAATTTGATTTTGCAGATAGCCATGATAAAGAAAGGAAGGGAGGAGGATACATCTGATCTCAAGGATGGTTGGTGCTGGGCTGTTTGAGCCCCTACATTCGGTTACTTCTGCAGGGACTCCATTATCTCCTTCATCACTCTCACTGACACTGTTCTACCTCTGCGTGTCTGTGACCTGCTTTTACCATCACCTTCCCCTGTTATGGCTTTTACGTGTTTGGACATGGTGCACTGGATTGCCATTGTACCATAGGGAGCACAGGGTGGGAAGAAGTCTTACAGGCTAAATGGAGGGAGCATTGCAGGTGTCTCTGGGAGTTGTATGTAATTAATAACACATCCCCTGGCCTTTCTCAGGCCAAACTGTCCAGGATGGCAGTCCACCATTATTTGATGTTCCAAGAGGCTACATAGGTTCTTACACGCATACATATACCTCTCCATTAAAACCTCCTCCTCTTCACCAGTTTGTATTATTTGCTCTCTTGCTCTCCCTCTGAATTTTCCCAGTTTCCAATTTCTCACGTTCAACTTCTGGGCCATTTACCTGTCTCATCTACAGAAATGTCACAGTGCCAGTCTACACTACGCTGAAGGGGGTAAGGATTTACCTTACTTTTCCTCTTACGCAAAGCATGGTCCAGGGCTGCCAGTAATTTGAGAGAGAACGGAATGAAGCTGTGCAGTGAAGGAAAGAAAATTAGAGAATGCCGGGAAGTATTTGACACCAAAAGAATGCAGAAGGAGTAGCAGATGATAAATGTATTTAGGAATACAGAATATTGCAGCAAGTTTTGGTCCAGGAAGCTGCAGTGTGCACTATGAGGCTGTAGAAACCTAGAGGGTGACAGTGGATGTAGCTTAGAGAATGAAATGGAAGAGGGCTCTTGAGAGCTTATGGGGAAGCACAGGGCTTGTGGAACAGTAGGAGGGTGTAAACAGAGGAGACCCAAACAGATCAGTCTAGAGAGTCCAGCTTGGAATTTCTCAGACTACAAAGGGAGGAAATGAGGAGCCCTGGGACAGTAGCGGGTGGGCAAGGCAGTATGAAAATGAAGGGCCTCCACTGATTGCTATGTCTCCTTATTGAGTAGGGATTGTACTGGGGAAACTCCTCCCTCACACGCTGACCATACAGGTCTGTTTTCCAGAAAGCCACACAGATCAGCAACGTGCCTTTCTTAGATGAATCTTCAGGCTCTGATGATGACTGTGGCTCCCATGCTAGCTTCAGGACTTCTACTGCTGGATCCGAGAACAGGAAAGCTAGCATGCCAGGCAGCCCTCGTGCAGTGAAGAGAGGTAAAGTGGGAGTATTGCTACTGAGCAGCTTGAACTCTGTCCTCATGGGTGAGGCAAGATGTCCTGAACAGCATCATCAGTGACAGGCAAATGCTGAGCCTTGGTGATACTAATAAGGAGTTCTCCCAGAATGTGTGCAGACATCAACAGCTACTCAATAGAAACCTGTCATCTTAGATGGGTTTTTACCTCTGGTAAATTTCCATCCAGGCAATTGCTAAGCTAAGACTGTGGGAAGGATTGATGTCCCAAATTCATCACGTATCCAGTGGAGCCATCCATACCTTTTCTGTGACTTTTCCTTGTAAGCAAGCTAGTACTGACACATTAAAGAAAATGTTTTTTGTCTCTGTCACTGGCTGATAACTTCTTGACCAGTAAGCAAATCTTTCCTATTTTTGAGAGGCATCAGGTAATTTGGGTCCTGGCTAGGACAACTTTTCCTGACTGCTGGGAAGGTTGAACTGGATCCTTGAGTGGAATTTTCATTACAATTGCTAGTCAACAAAATAGAATTCCATTTCATGTAGCCTTAACTTCTATTGTGGTGCATTGGCTGATGTGTCTGTGCATTGCTGTGGACCAGTGGTGGAAGATTCACAGAAAGCAAAGCCCCATTGCTGGTAAGGGAGTCTTTTCTTTAGTTTGAATGAGAGGGGCTTGAGGCTTTATAATGGATGTTTCCAAGCTGAAAACAGCATGTCTGTCCTTTAGATAACAAGTCTGTTGACTTTTTTTTTATTATTATTTTTTAATCTCTGTTTATTCAGCAACAAATTTATTTCACTGTCAGTATCCAAAACTCACTCTCACTACTTGTCTTCCTAGGGGAAAAAACACCAAAACAGGTCTCAGAAGTTTAGTTAGTGGGTTTGAGTTTCCAAAGTCTGATCTGATTTATTCTTCTTGAACAAAAAAGTCTTAATGGTGAACTTAAAAACTTTTTCAGAGTGTGCAGTATTCAGTGCATGCTTCTGTCTAGCCATGATTCTCATTCTTTCCTTTATTTTGAACAGGTGTATCTATGTCCTCACTGAGCTCTGAGAGTGACTATGCCATCCCTCCTGATGCCTACTCCTTGGATGGTGACTACTCAGAGCCAGAACATAAGCTACAGCGAACATCTTCCTATTCCACTGATGGTGGAATCTGCACTGTAAGTCCTGCTACCTCACAGTTGTGAAGGGATACAAACAGACTCTTGGCCTTGAAAGAGAAAAAGCATAACTACAATATATTGAGTTATCCCCTGCAAAGTGATGCTCTAACAGACTGGGCTGTTGGTCCAGCTGGTTTGTATCAAAAGACACTATCTGATGCTTCAGAAGGAGGTGCAACTTCTGTTACGTGGTTAGATAAAAGTATAAGCATCAAGCTCTGTTCTTTCCTGATAACCTGTACTGGTTTCCTGTAGTTATATTCTACTTTAAAGATGGCCTTACACTGCTGTGACAAAACAAGTTTGGAAATTCAGAGGAAGGAAGGAAGGAGAAAGGATAGAATATTTTGGCCTAGAAAAAAAACTCAAACATGGGCAGCATTAAATTCTGTACTCTTGAATGTAAGAGATCAAGCAGACAAAGGAACAGGAGTCTAATCATGGCTTAGAGCCAGCCTTCACTTTTATTTGGAAATCACTGCTATGGTAGGAAGACAAATAAGTTTTCAGTGCATCAAACAATCAGTGAAATGATCTTCAAATGCCTTCTTTACTAAAACAACACAATGTGGTATTTGCAGCTACACAGATAGTCTAGGACTCTCTCCAAGTTGAGCAGAGAGCACTGACCTTGGATGGCTGCTACTCCCATCTGGCAGAGTGAAGTGGAAAAAGATGGAGAAGCAGCAAATATCTGAGCTTGACTTCAGCACTCTTTCATTTGTATTTTGAGAGGTGCAAGGTAACCTCTCCCTCTTGCTCTTTACCCTCCAGGAACCCATGGAGAAATCAGGTTACTTGCTGAAAATGGGCAGCCAGGTGAAGATGTGGAAGAGACGATGGTTTGTTCTAAGAAACAGACAAATCATGTACTACAAGTCTCCGGTGAGTCACTGGGATACACTTACTCCTGTGTGGAGGCACAGGGGAAGGCTGTCTGCAGAACCGGTTCCAGGCTGATACCACTGGCAGAGTGGGAAGCCATGGGCAAGCTTCCCCAAAATGTCCTGCCAAAGAGCTTTGTCTGACCCACAGGTTCAACCGTGGGTCTTTGCTTAGGCAGGGAAGCTCCTTGTGGTGACAGTTTCCAGGAGATGAAAGGTTGTTCACAAGGTCAGAAGCTTGACACCTATTGGTTAACTTCGTACAGATGATGAAAAGCAGAAGGCATACCATGGCCCAGCTTTGGTCATGTTTAAAATGAAAATAAAGGAAAAATAAATTACAATACCAGGAGGGTGCAGATATGTACCCATCAGTCAGAATACAGGGCTCTGAGGAAAACTACAACTTTCAGGGGGAAGAAAGCTGGATTCTTTCATTTTTCACCCTCCCACATTGACATGGAAGTATTAGAAAACTAGGGTAAAATTGAAAACAAGCTTTCATACAAAATGCTGTCTTACACTGATCAATGAAACAATATTGAGAGAATATGTTTGTGCATTCAGACCTTTCCAAATACTTTTTATAGCTCACAACTGTTTCAAATGAAGTTACATTCTTTTAAAAATTCTAGCAGTATGCACTCAAATTTTGTATATACAATAAAATACATTTATTGTTGGCTTTCATTATTCTGCTGTACTTTGCTACATTACAGAGAATTATATTTAGGGATATTGACCTTCCATATTTTTTTTCTTCTGGAGACAGCAATTTCCTCCATACCTGCATAATTACACAGTATTTCTGTGTATGTACACATCTTTGCTTACAAGTCAGGAATATTGAGAAGATTTATTTTCAACTTCTTTATTTTTTCAGTTGTCATATTCTGACAAGACTAAAATACACCTTAGGGCACAATGCATCTTTATTTCTGATACTAGGTTTATCCATCAGAATTCACAAGCAAATTATACATATATATATTATATACATACATATATCTCTCTAAAAATAATGTCATAAATATGCAGAACTTAGACTGTTGGTTGGAAGGGACTTCTGGAAGACGCTAGTCCAACTGACACATTGAAGAGGGACTGTCACCAGCTGTAGATCAAACCACCCATGGCTTTGTCTAGCTGAATCTTGAAAACTTCCAAAGGTGGAAATTCAACTACTATCAGGGTACCCATTTGGTGTTGTATTGCCTTCCCAGTGAGAAAGGGTTTGGTGTTTTGGTTTTTTTTCCTAATGTGCAATCTGAACTTCATAAGACAGCATTTGTCACCATCACCCTTGTTATATAGTCTGCCACTACTGAGGAGACTTTTGCTTCATCATTGCAATGTGATCACACTGTCTCATATTCAACCTGGCAACCTTCAGCTGTCCTTTCCAGCTCATGAATGCAGACTCCAACCTGCACATGCATATTATGCTGTGTTTAAGTACCCTGAGACCCATCTGAGTTTTTTTTCCTACTGAAGAAGTTGTTTGCTTTTCTTTCCTCAGAGTGACGTTATCCGCAAACCACAAGGGCAGATGGAGCTGAATTCCTCGTGCCAAATTGTCAGAGGTGAAGGGTCCCAAACATTCCAGGTAAGCATTGCTTTTTCATCCTGCAGGTAACCTCATGCTCGGTGGCTGGGTGAGAGAGCACTTATTTCAGGCTGAATGGTACCGTATGTCTCAATTGATATGAGCTAACTTTATCTGTCCCCTGTGTTTCCTGGCACAAGCCAGGCAGTTTAATAAATAATGGGGAAAGAGCTAAATTGTAACCCAAAGACAGCTTTTTGAAACTGAAATAAATTCTCCTTTATTTTTGTTTTGTTTTACACCACAGCACTTTCCTTTTTTGCAGTTAGGACTGAGAGCTTGAAATCTGTGGGGAAAAATGGTTCTTATAACAATTAAAACCAGACAGTACCTAGGATCTCCTCTTTCTGAAAGAGTCCTCTCACAAGATCTCCAGCCTGACTTTACATGTCGTGAGGATCTGAAGAAACATCTGCAGTGTTGGATCCCTATTAGAATTCGACTTCCAAAGGATTAGAAGTTAGCCCATCACTGGGTTCAGTTTTAAGTCATTATTGTTAGAGGACTTCATTATAAAGGCGGCATTAAAGTTTCTTTCATAGTCTGACTGAAAGGCACATGGCCTGACCTGTGAGCTACCTTCTGCCCTTATGGAACTGAAGTTGCTAAGGCTTAATACTATTAAATTCGTAGCATCTTTCCTCTCAAAGAGTCACAAGCTATTGAAGGCAGAATGCAATACAAGTGAAGGCAGCAAAAAAACCCATTTATGTTTTAAAATGAAAAAGTAGCAGCAGCACTGAGAAACAAGAAAGGATGAGAGGGGAGACAAAGCCACGATATCCAACAGAAACAACAAGAGAGCTCATGAGAATTTGATTCATCCGAGTTCAGTTCTTTCACTTAGGCTTTGAGGGTTAGCACCTTTTTTCTTACCCAAAAATAATCCCTCCTGAACCACCAAAAAAAATCTGTATGGGATAATGAAACTCAGCAGCTGAGGAAAAGATTTGTAGGTGTGCAGATTTATACTTACTCCCTCCTTTTCCTTCCAGCTCATGACAGAAAAGAGAACCTACTTCCTGACAGCAGACTCTCCCAACATCCTGGAGGAATGGATTCATGTCCTACAGAGTATCCTGAGAGTGCAAGTGACTAGTCCTGTTGGTGTTCCTCATAATGATGCTAAACCTACTGTGAAAGGTTGGCTCACCAAGGTAAAATACTATTTCTTACTTTACTCAGTTTAGCTCAGTATTGACAGTGTACCATCTTCTTGGTTTGCACAGTAAATGTCAGCAAGAAATTAGTATTTTAATACTCCCTAGAAGAGTGGGGAAAGAAAGAAAAGTGGCAGTAGATTTCTGTATTTCAGACAGAGGAACATTTGTATAAATGATAAGGAACAGGACAAACAAGGCTACTGAGAGATACTGACTTTGTCAAATAGTAAGTAATAACAAATATTTAGCTTATGTATGCTTTTCTTCAACAGAATTCACAGCATGTCATAATAAAAATAACCAACAGGAAACACTGTTAAATGTCACATTTAATTGATCTTAATTTGGTGATATATGAGAGTTTCAAAGAAATGGCTCATATGGTTCTAGGTTAGCATTTATTTCCATCATAACAGACTGCATGCGCATTAGTACAAAGTACAATGGCTGAAAATTCTTATGCTTTATGCCATTTCCATAGATTAGTTTTGCATACCAAGTTACTATGATTTTTTTTAATATAATTCTGGTCAGCATCTAAAGATGACTAAAGACACCTGCATCTGACGCTTGTTCATCTGCAATAGGAAACAGCTCCCTAGACTATATGTGGACCGGTCTTTTCCTG
>NW_008824446.1:113436-118648 GCF_000699105.1 Pygoscelis adeliae
AGATGAAATGATTTATTTTTATAATCTTAAAGGTTATTCTTAATATTGTATTTTAGGATACAGAAATGATGGGTTGTTATGAATGAGTAAAATACTTCACAAAATCTTAGACCCATTTCCATAAGCACCTACGTCCCATCTACTTAGGTGGGATGTACTTATCTGCTTTTGGAAGTGGTACCCTGTATGTTTTGAGAGAAGCTCATATTAGCATAGAACAAATAATATATGCAATGTTTTAAGGGAGAGTTGAATTGAGAGTTGAAATCCTAGAAAATTGTTCCAGCAACATTGCTGATGTTAAAAACATGTATTTCTTTGTCCTCCTTACAGGTCAAGCATGGTCACTCTAAGCTGGTCTGGTGTGCACTGATTGGAAAAACTTTCTACTACTATCGAAATCCTGAAGATAAGGTAATTCCTTTTCCCCTTTTGTTCCTGAACCCTCCTTTCCCATTTCTGATGATGCTTTCTTTCCTTTTACTGCTTCTGTGTCTCATGCTTCAAGCTCTTCCTTGGTTGTACTACTCCCCTTCTAACAGCATCTGCTCCACAAAGAGAATCAATTTTTTCTCTGATTTTTTTTTAAAAGCTAACATGACAAAAGGCAAGTGACTGCTCTTTCTCAGATCACTGTATATCTTGTTTTTTGCTTTCTCCATTTGGTCTTGTGAAGCCTTTAGAGCAGACTTTTATATAGCTGATATATTCTGCATACCACCATGAAAATTAGTAGCAACAGCAATATGGGAAGAGGGAGGTCATTTAATCAGTGTAATGTGCTTCCATTTCTGGAAGCTTGGCTCAATGTTCCATTCCTTTGTCCTGGTGATGTCGAAACTCAAGTTTTAGAATATCAAGGAACACTGTGACTCATACTTGGGACTGACCTCCAGAGTTAGCACAGCAGATATCCTCTGTCTGAATCTACCTATTTATGTAACTTTAAAAGTACTTATTTTCCAGTAGCAAGCAGAAAGTCTGACCAGGATCAGAAAACAGTGGCTTAAGGTACTGAGCAACTGACCATCAGAAAACACATCGTACCTTGCAGAACTGATGATGTAAAAACAACTGACAAGTGTAATAGGAAGAAAACAGCACCTTATGGGAAAGGCCGTCTTTTTATTTGCATATTCTCATTCTGACCTGTAGATGCTCTCCCAAGAAATATAATAAAAGTAATAACACAGTTTGTAAGTCCTTTAGTTGATGAAAGAGAAGAGATTCTATAGAAATGCAAGATAATTACATACATTACATTATACATAATTACATTATGTAATTATATAATTACATTAGTTAAACACTGAATTATAGCTTATTCCTTACATTTTACAGAACTGCTAACATTTTGACCTGGGTTTTCTTTCCCAGTGTTCCCTGTCCGTAGTGGGAGATTAGCTATACTTCTCTAACTTGCTTCCCCTCCTTATAGTGTCCCCTAGGGCATCTGCCTCTGTGTGAGTCCAAAGTGGAAGAAGTAGACCGTTCCTGTGACTCTGATGAAGATTATGAAGCCACTGGTGGAGGACTTCTTTCATCCCACTGTACATTGGTGATCCACCCACAGGACCAGAGTCCCACATACTTACTCATTCGCACCAAACAGGAGAAGGTACAAAAGGCTGTCGTTCTGGAGAGCAAGAGTCTTTTTGGTATCAGCAAACAAGTAGGGCATACAGACTGAACCTGTTTGTAGAAAACAAGGTCTGAATTGACCCATACTGTTCTCATCCTTATGCCTAGAATACCTGGTTGTACCATCTGACCGTAGCAGCTGGTAGCAGTAATGCCACAGTGGGCACATCATATGAACAACTCATTGGAAAACTATTGGATACAGAGGGAGACCCTAGTAAGTAGAAACCACAAACTCTTTTCCATGGTAGCAAAGCATAAGGAAGGGTAATTTCAATTCCCAGTTTTAATCCAGCCAAAGGTGGGGGAAGGGGATTCTCACTAGAACAGCATATGATATAGTGTCCTTCTCCCCTAGTTCCACAGTAACATCTCCAGAGAGAATACAGGCATTGTAGTGAAACTAGACAAGTCCATCACATTGTCACATCATTTATCGAATGATAAACATATGAAACTTCTGTAACATTAATTCAAATTCAAATAAAGAACCGGAGCTTTAATTTTTCCTGTTATTGTTGGTCCTGATTTTCCTTTCCTGAGAATCTTGACCATACAAACACGTGCTCTCTCCCCTAAATACACTCTCACACACTTGCCTTCACATCTGTTCCTCTCCCTGCACATACAAACCCTCACACATACATCCATGCTTGTCTGTTCCTCCTCATCTTTGATACTTGCTCATTCATGTATGTTTATGCACCACGTTCTCAAATGTGTATTAACATATGCATTCATACGTAATACTCTTTTCCTGCACACTCACAAATTCCTAGACCTGTATGTGAACCTTGCTTACTGTTGAATAATGACTTGCACTAACAAAGACCCCCGTTGCAGGCGGCTGCCCTGGCAGAGTGTGTGTCTCTTGTTTGAACACACGGCCAAGCAGTTTCTCACCGGAATCCAGCTGGTGAGAAGCTCTGACATAGCAGGATTGAGGATGGCAATACTTCTTTCTGCTGATGGCTAATGCTGCTGGTGACTCCTTGTTCATGGCAGGCTTTGCTGAAATCAGTGAAGTGGCACCAGAGATAAACGTGGCCTAGTGCAGTGCTACTTCCTTGGGTGCTTTGCAAGGCTCCTTTTCAACGTGGACACTGTTATCTTTCTTCTATTTCTGACACTGCATGTTTTTGCCCATCTGCTACCTCAGATTCTCCTCTGTGGAAACATCCTATGTTGTGCTACAGTAAAGATGGGTTGCACGCATCCCTCACCACTCTGCCATCAGAGGCTCTACAGACTGAAGCTCTGAAACTTTTTAAGGTATTTACAGGGGCATTGCGTGGTTTTCAGTTACTTTGCCCTGTTGTTGGGGCAACAACATTGTTTGGTCATATTGTTCATCGCAATATTTACTGTCACCGTTGGTTGCTTTAGACAGGCCTGCTGGGTCATTTAATTACAATAGGACACTCGGATATTAGGTGTCATTCATTCTCTGGAAGTTTAACTTTTCCTTGTAGGGAATCTGCGTTTAGGAGCAATGTCCCCCACAGGCTTTACACTTCGAAGTTAGCCTTATCTTCCTCTTTCCTCTCCAACAGTTGGATTGAAGGAAATGGAAAGAATTTACTGGCAAACTCAGTTGTGTCAGTAAGACCAATGGTGAAGCCATTGGAGATTTGATTCTTGCATTCTACAAGTGTAAGATCAGTAAGATCTGGACAGTCTTAGCAAGGTAAAGCACAGGCACGGAAGGCAGGAAGCACATTTTCCCCTTGATTCTCTTGCTGACTTGTGAGCTCGTCAGGCTGGGGGAGGTTGAGTCAATTTTCTAGTTGCCACAACTAGAAATTGTGGCAGGGTAGGAATTAAGTATTTATTTAAGTATTAAGTATTTATTCTCCTCCCTCATTTAAGGGTTATTTAGAAGAATTCATTAATTGTCTGTAACACATCTGGGGAACCTGTCCTGCAAAGTACCAGAAAAGAGTCACCGTACTCATGGCATTGACTAACTTCCACCCTTTTACAGTCCTGTCAGCTGTTCATCAATGTCCCTGTGGAGGCACCCTCTATTGATTACCACGTATCACTTGCCCAGACAGCACTGCAGGTCTGCCTGACACATACTGAGCTGCAGAACGAAATTTACTGTCAGCTTGTTAAACAGACCAGCTGCCGACAGCCTCAGAATCACTCAGTCATTCAGGTCAGTTCCTCTTTTGTCACTGCCACTCCGCAAATACTTTCTATTTAATTCCGTGTTTTTAATAATTAGCAATGGGACTGGTTCTCATAAAATTGTGCAAATGCTAAAGATGTGCTGGAGGAAAGAGAATCTCAGCACTGATGTGCAAAGAAAAACATTGAGAATGTAACTACCTGCAAAATAGATTTTAGTTTAAATTTAATCATTTACCAGTTGCAAATGGTCTATTCAGACCATATTCAGAATCAAAACTCATAGCTCGTGTTGGCTAGTTATAATTGCCACATGGGATTAATTGTTTTCCATTTTAGTTAATCAACAGCGTGCAAATCATGAATATTACTATTAAGCATGAAACCTGATTTTTGCACTATAATTATTGGGTAAATCAAATGAATAAGTTACAGCATGAATGTAGATACTTGATTATAATATTCCCAGCTCAAACGAGAAAATAAAATCTGGTTGAAGAATAACGGGTCTAATTTGAAACAGAATTCTCCAGTGTATTCTTTGTTATGATTTGCAGTTGCAAATAGGAAAAAAGTATTAATTTAAGTCTTAGTCGTTCACTCAGCTCTAGTTACATTAGTCAATATTTTCAAAAGTGGCCAATCACTTAGAACACCTCTTCTTAAGAGTCCAGGTTGAGATATTGAAGAGCAGCATGTCCTCTGACCATCACTTTCCCTTGAAGCATCTTGAACTACACGTCTAAAAATGGTCACTCCCAAAAGCACTGGTCACCATCCAACATTTTGGTTGCAGTATCCTATGAACAACAACAGGCAAGGAGTACAGAACAAGAATGATATCCAGTTTTATGTTCACAGTGCTGGCAACTCCTGGCTTTGTGCGCTCCTCTATTCCTGCCTCAACATCACTTCCTCTGGTACATCAAACAGCACTTGCAGCGACATGCAGACCCCAGGTAAAGACTTGCAACAGCATTTTCTTCTGCTAAGCTGGTTGCCTTTTGCACCTGCTGCTGATAACGATGGAAGCAATTTTGTAACTCACACCTGCAAAAATAAGTTGAGGGAGAGGACAGAAGGTTCCCAATGGTATCAAGCTGCCCCCCTTCAGTCATTCACATCAATTTGTCATTTATATTAAGTTAGTTCACAAAACTGAGTGACCTATACTAGCAAAAGAATTTTTGCAGATATAACTGGAGCTACATAGGGATTTTTTTTTGCTGATGCAGCTACTTACTTTTACTGATAGAAAGACAGACTAATTATTTAGAATGAATTATTAGAATTTTAGGTGATTATATTCTGCTGTCAGGTTAGCAGGCATACTGACAGCACAGAAGTGAGGCAGAGAACAATTCAGGGAACCATAAAAAGTTAGGAAAAACTAAAACCTAAAATATATAATAGTACTGTTTTCTGTTGCCTCTTTAGT
>NW_008824446.1:118706-121780 GCF_000699105.1 Pygoscelis adeliae
TAACAGCAATAAGTTGTTCTCCAGTGTTCATGCTGTGCTCTTTGTTTGTTTCCATGGTGATCTGGTCTTCAGCATATCTTACTGTGTCCTTGGCAGGGAGGTCACAGCTAGAGTTGTCTAGTTGTCTGTTGCAAGAATATACCATTGCTAAGATATAGGTAAAAGAGTGGTTTCATTTCAAACAAATATTCATATTCAAATACTCAGCCTAAGTCTGCCTTGGAACTTAAGCTAGAAGTCTCCTGGTATTGCAAAGGAAATCTGTGTACTCCTTCAATCAAGGATTTTTATTTTCTTATATGCTGCCTCACATTTTCTATTTCTTCTCCGAAGCAAAAATACAGATACCAGGCGCTCCTCAATGTTCAGGCTCTCTCTCCATTGGCTAAGGCAACATGTTAGGGATCTTCTGGCTAGTACTAGAAGCCATCTCTTCAAACTTGTGCATTACCAGCTCCCAAAATGGCCCATTCAACTCAGCAGCGGAGCTGCTCTACTGTTAAGGACTATTGAATTTCATAAGGATGTGCTGGGCTCTGTGAAACCGATTTAATGCATCAGTTTCAAGCATTACTATGCTGATGGTCTGCCAAGTTCTTAGCCCAAAAGTACCTTTATCAACAAATAAACTTCAAGCAGAAGCAAAGAGGAAATGCATTTATACAATCCAGCTATGAAACGATTATTAGGGCTAGAAACAAACAGACAGAAATTACAGCAAACTGTGCTTATATTCATCTGTAGTTTAGATTAGATTTAGAGCAGTTGCTAAATGAGATTTAGCTTAGATCCTTCTGCCTAGCTTTAAGAATACTTATGTCTCTTTAGATGGAGCAGGTATGGCTGTTTCTTGACCAGTTAAATAGATATGCTTTCCCTGTTTCATACAGCAAACAAGACACTAGAATGTTTACAGTGCATAATGCCTGTGGTCTAGATTTATGCTAGATCTTCATACTAGGTATTGTTTTTCATGAAAGGTGACCTTAGAGTATATATCTGATCTCTAAGAGAGTAAGAAAAGTGGGGCACAGTTCTAGGTTAGAAGACACAGGGCTCAGGAGAATTTGGAAGCCAGACACAACAGCTTCTCGTTGAAGCAAGATTCTCCGTTTGAAAATTGTTCAAACGCATTACTGGGGAGGTGAGCAATATATTGCTACAGTGAAAAGCCAGAGCTCCTGACTTCCATGTTGCTTGCAGGGATTTAACTGGAGATTTAATCACGTACTGAGCTCCTGAAGGCATCTTGAATGGAATTAGTTTACCCTGCAAAGTGATAGCACGGTTATAAATCCATATAAATCCTTCAGTTTCAGAATTTATTCAGTATATACATTCTTAACATTTTTGCAAAAGGTGTAATTGACTGTTCCTGCCTGGTTTTAGAGACACTTATATCCTTTTGGTGCTGTTCAGTGGAGCACTCTCTTCAGTAGACAGTAAACTGATCATATTAGTAACTGTCCCTATACTGTATTGAACTATCAACAAATCTGAGCCTGCTTTGAATCTCTGTCGAGTCTCTTGATTGGCAGATAGGGTTAATACATGGAAACTTATAATTTGTATAACCATGTAAATTGATAAACACAACTTACATAATCCTGTAAGTGAGACTAATGCATGACAACTTATTAATTCTTATCAGGACTTGACATGATAGTAACTAAATTCTGCTGGCACGACAGCAAGTTTGAGGGTGAACTGGTCTTAGTTTAATGGATACTATGATGGCAACAGGGTACAGAAGGGGATATTCCTATACTATGTCCAGTCCATCTAGTAGCAGGGAATGCTCTTGCAGTTCGCAGAAAGTCCATTATCTACCTTAATTTTACAGATCCTTGGAGCTCAGGTTTGTGTTGTAGCTTTTCACTTGAGCTGTTAGTCCGTTGAGATGAACTAGGATATCTGCACAGAGATGTAGCTTTGCTTGAGCAAAAGCCTGAGGGAGTAATGCTCTAGTCATGGCATGAGAAATGGAAGAGGACATGGCATTTAAAGCATGTTTGTGGTTTATCTCCACCTCTTTGGCTAGGAGTGAAATAGGCAAGTATGCCATCTACTGCCAGAGATCAGTAGACCGCACGGTGCAGACTGGCGAGCGGGAAGCCAAGCCCTCCCGGATGGAGATTGTGTCCATCCTCCTGAGAAATCCCTACCACCACTCACTCCCCTTCAGCATTCCAGTGCATTTCATGAATGGAACCTACCAGGTGAGCCACCGCAGCTGCCTTCTTCCGGGAACTAGAGGACTGCACCATGAACTGCCTCCGTCATGTGGGTGGGTGGCACCATGGTGTTTATACGTATCAGATATTGAGAGATAGACACTATTTCTCCTCCTTGCCATTTTAGTCATTTTTCCTGAGAAAGTGAAAGGAATCCAGCCCCGGCTTTACAGGTCTTGGGAAGAAAAAGTAGCTGGGGAAAAGGGAGAGATGTTATAAGTGTCTCAATACTAGAAAGAATGCAATGTGAAGGAAGACAATATGCAAGTGCAGTTACTGGAGCCAGGCAGTCAATCATGAGACACCAATCTGTAGGAAACCAGGCTTCATTAGTTGTGATACCCATCAAGGTCACATTTCTTGGAAGTTATCTTCAATTAGCTCCTCTTTCATTGCAGGTTGTAGGTTTTGATGGTTCCTCAACAGTTGATGAATTCATCCAGCGACTGAACCAGGAGACAGGAATGAAGAAGCCATCCCACATGGGATTTTCTCTGTTCACAGATGATCCTTCTGGCAGGAATTTGGAACATTGTCTGCAGGGCAACATGAAGGTTGGTTTGTGGTTTTTTTTTTTTTTTTTTCCTTCTGCTACCAAGCTGAGTGGTGTGGTTGACACGCCAGAGGGACGGGATGCCATCCAGAGGGACCTGGACAAGCTCGAGAAGTGGGCCTGTGTGAACCTCATGAGGTTTAACAACGCCAAGTGCAAGGTCCTGCATCTGGGTCAGGGCAACCCCCGGTATCAATCCAGGCTGGGGGATGAAGGGATTGAGAGCAGCCCTGCCGAGAAGGACTTGGGGGTACTGGTGGATGAAAAGCTGGACATGAGCCAGCAAT
>NW_008824446.1:122172-122595 GCF_000699105.1 Pygoscelis adeliae
AATTTTTTACGCTGAGGGTGGTGAAACCCTGGCACAGGTTGCGCAGAGAGGTGGTGGATGCCCCATCCCTGGCAACATTCCAGGTCAGGTTGGACGGGGCTCTGAGCAACCTGATCTAGTTGAAGATGTCCCCCCCCATGGCAGGGGGGTTGGACTAGATGACCTGTAGAGGTCCCTTCCAACCCAAACTATTCTATTCTACATTCAGCATACATCTTTGAAGAACTGCTAAATGGCTAATAAATTTTTCTTAATGCAGCAAGATCACTTGGGTATTGTCTATCTAGATTAGTATTCAGAGATGAGATATTCATGCCTGCACTTGAGTAACAAAAAACCCATGCAGTGCTACAGGCTTGGGGAAGAGTGGCTGGAAAGCTGCCTGGTGGAAAAGGACCTGGGGGTGTTGGTCAACAGCCAGCC
>NW_008824446.1:123014-126372 GCF_000699105.1 Pygoscelis adeliae
ACAGGCTGCCCAGGGAAGTGTTTGAGTCACCATCCCTGGAAGTATTTAAAAGATGGGTAGATGAGGTGCTTAGGGATATGGTTTAGTGGTGGACTTGGCAGTGTTAGGTTAATGGTTGGACTTGAGGATATTAAAGGTCTTTTCCAACCTAAATGATTCTATGATTCTATAATTAGCTCAGTCTAGTCTGAGATACTATTAAGACAAAGCATGTTCTGTTTTAGTAGGTGATAAATTGGTCAATTTTTAAAAAGTCTTTAACTCAGATTTTAGCACATATTGAAGTTTAATTTGTCTTGACTACAAAATTAAAACATGACTGAGCTAGCTAGCATGATCAGATATCACAAATAACATCAAATGCGACACTCCTAATTGAGACAAATTTATGTTAGGCTGTGAGCCTCTTGGCATGTCTATATAAATCTCATCTATTGGATTATGAAGTATCTCTTTGCTATCTCCAGATAAATCAGGCTTTCGTTGTTGATGAGTGTACTTAGGGGAGAAAGCTCTACTGAGTATGCCCTCACTTTAAAAAAGAGAGGAGTGCCTCAGATCAAGGGAAAAGGAAAGCAGATAAAGTATTAACATCTGTGTTTTTAATATGGAGATGACTGTCTGGATGACTGTCTTAAGTGAGCAGGCTAGCAGCCATGAATGAGGCACATCAGATTTTGGTACAAATCTGGGAGAATAATTTGTCGTACAGCATTGATGGAGGAATAGTGGTAGTGGCAACTTTGAAGAGGCCCCGATACCTGTAAGGAACATAAACATTCAGTTTTACACAGCATAAAATTTCACATTGGGCAACAGAGGGAAAAGATGCCAATAACTTTAAATTAGATGGTTCGAAGAGGAAGCTACCATAGACAGTGCCAAATCATATACTTTGCTTTCATGGCCTGATACAGATCAGATAGATAATCTAGAGCTTTGCTGGCAATGGAACCACCATTTGGAGAGACGAGATATTAGAGTAAAGGAAGGAGCTTGAGACAATTAAAGGCATTGCTTTTACTGGTTATTAACTTGTTATTATTTACGTGCCAAGGCAACCTCAATAGCTTCTTAAGAAAGGATTAGGATATCTGATTATGCATTTCATGTGCCTTCTTATGTTCACATTCCTTTTAGTGAGATGCTATCAAAAGAGAAGTAGGGGCCTTTATTAGACCACTTGTAAAAGGACTGGAATAACCAAGAGAAGTTGAATGGAACCAAAGAGATTAACCATGCTATTACTAAAAATATGTCTGAGTTACAAAGTTGGAATCTAGGACCGAATGTTCCCAAAGTTTGGACGTTCATATCCAAGGGTTTGGTTTAGCCAAGCATGTAGATAGCTGCTATTCAGAGGATACATTAGTGCTTTAGTTTGGCTCAGGAGGGCACTTTTGAAGCAAACCTACCAATCATTCCTGTTAACCATGCTTTGATTCACATTAAGAGGCAACCTTAGAGAGCATGAAATGGATTATTTTTACGTGAAACATGAACTGGAAGATGTGATCCAACAGAGTATTGGGCTTTCAGGCCCTCTGATCAGACTAAAGCTAGTCCAAAGGAAAATCCTTTGAAACTCATATAGTGTGGGCATACAGTCTTAGGAACAGGTGTTCCACTGTGCAGATCTGCTCCTCCTGGGCTTTGCTACTTGCTAACATAGACATAGCCACAGAGTTGCTACCAGACCAGAAGTCACTTACAGATGTCCCCCTGCAGATTAGAGCTGGAGTTTTCAGTTGAAACACTTAATTTTTACATACTGCGTAATAGAAAAAGGAATTGTTTTGCCACTTTTGGCTGTGTTTATGCTGATCCAGTCTATTTCTTTATCTTCTGTGTTCCACAATACTTCTTCTACCTACTTTCAACCTTTTCACCCTCAAGCCTTGACTATACATTTCACCTCAGTGTCTCTCCTCTCTCCATGATATTTTTTAAAGATCTGTGATGTCATTTCTAAATGGGAACAAGCCTTGAAAGAATTGCATCCTGGGAAATATGAAGGCGGCACAAGAATTGTGAAGTTGACCTATAAGAACAGGTACTGTGTTTTGTTGGTTGGCCTCACTACTGCTGTTAATTAAATATTTCTAGACTGGATATATCTCTGTAGATGGCCAGTAGTTTATAGTGCTGTTAGTGCCAAAACTATTTTAGCTAAGATGCGTTCAAATCCTACCTGAGATGTGATGACTTTTGTGTGTGGTACATGTGTAAAAGAGGGTATATGGCCTAGAGGTAAAACCCAAAACACTTTGCAATAGCAGAATAGATGTAAAATGGTTTAAGAGCTAGCTGTAGCACAGTAAGACATACTTGGCACAATTTCATTTGCCTAGATCCTAAAACATAATTAAATAATGTGTGTTAGGTGAGAGGAAGAGAGACCTGGGGGAAAAATCACCAGTGAAAATGAATATGCTGAAACTTGCAATTAAGTGAAGAATCACAAAGATGAAAAAGATACAAGAACAATGTTCTAAATGGCGTGAGTTGTAGAGGAGACATGTAGTAGCAGTGCCCAGACTATATAAAGAAAGAAATGTTAAAAGTTAGATGACAAGAGATGATAGAGAATGAAAGTATGAGACAACGATCTAAACCAAAAACTGGAACAAGTTCATCATTTATAATATAGACAGGAATTCTGAATTACAATGAATGGAGAGCTGTGTATGAGAACAAGGAATGGCTTTCTGCATGTGAATAATGTTTGCAGGCAAAACAAAGGCCACTCCAGAACCAAAAAGATACAAAGTTCTGTATTGAATATATGAAGATTTTGTTGACTGTGATGGTGGAAACAAATTTCTGTGAACTTTGTTAGTTGGTATAACAGAGGTGGAAGCAGAAGTTATTGCTTTTGACCCAGAAGGCAGTATTTGTTTCAGGAGTGAAACTTTGCAGTATTATTTTGTTGGACTGGAATGTGCCTAGACTGGACAGCAAGGATGTTTTGATAAGGTCTTCCCAAGGTTGGGCTGTTCTAACACCAAGGACTCTGATAAGACATGTGTAAGGTCACTATGGTCCTAATGGTGGTGTTAATCTTAGATTGACATAAAAATAAACAAACTGATCCACTGGAATTAATATCTTTTGTCGTATTGTGGAATATATAGTCGTAGATGCAGCTGTAAATTAATACTTTAATTAGATGGTGTGGGCTGTAAATAGGCATGCATGAGGAATGGTTCTGGGAAGCATTCCCCAGGCTGGTGGCTTCAACACCCGTTAGTCGTCTTGCTATACCAGGTCAAAGAAATTGCAAGTGTGAAGGGAATAAAAAATAGTGGGAAGCTTTGATTTACAAGAATGCTTCTTCAATTTTTGAAATAAAGCTTTC
>NW_008824446.1:126400-127198 GCF_000699105.1 Pygoscelis adeliae
CAAACTGAAGACTTTTTTTAATAGCAATATCAGTGTAGGTGGTTAAAGCAAAGCTGGCAAAAATAGCAAGTTTACAAGGTTGTCATGTAGAAGTCTATACATGTAGAGCAGAGGCAGTTCTGTATTCTGTGATGAGCAGAGAAGGCCATATCTTAAATATTGCCTGTCTGTGCGTGATGGGGACGGACGGACACTGATTTACCTATGTTTAATAAGGCTTCACTGTCTTGAAGTGGTTGGCGCTCATAATTCAAATGACTTCCAAAGCTAGAAAGCATGTTTTGAGCCTCCTTGCCTAGATCTTGTTCATAAGGGAAGCACCTCAGCTTCCAAATCTCTGTCCAGTACCCCCGCAATACACAAAGTTCACTTTGGAGAAGGAGGGAAAAAACCCCCACTTTTATTTTTACTCACCTTGACTAAAGTTCCCACCTCTACTTTCAGTTCACAATATCTTTTTACCTTCACAATCCTCTCTGCTTTTTAGGCTATATTTTCGGAGCCAGGCCAAAGGTGAGACAGACCGGGAGCGGTTGCTACTGGCCTTCCAAGTGAGCAGTGAAATAGCCAATGGAAGGTTTCCTGTTAATAAGGAATTAGCTCTGGAAATGGTGGCTCTGATGGCTCAGGTGAGCATGGCTATGGGCAGAAATCCTCCCTTTTGTCCTCCAGGGACTTCAGCTGTACACTGAAGATCTTTGACTAAGCAGCTCTCTCTTACATCAAAAGTGGTTGTTCTTATCAAACATAGTCTGAGATGTACCATGCCAAACACATTATACCAGCATACATATGTTG
>NW_008824446.1:127235-140725 GCF_000699105.1 Pygoscelis adeliae
TCTGCTATAGGAGTGCCTCTCCTTTCCTTCTGAAGAAAAATATTGGCAAAAACAGTGAGGCTGGACTATCCCCAGAACTGCTCCAAGTAGTGTCTTAAAAATATGGAAATAGTATCACTACTAGAATTCCACTTAATAGTAAAAACTTTCCCTGTTGCACTACCAATAGCCTCTTACTCAGGAAGGGTATCTTGTGGGATCCTCCATTAGACCTTCAGGCTTGCATTTAGCATTTTACCACATAAAACACACAGTATGGGTTGTGGGCATGATAAGCAGGATAATAGTTTCTTACTGAGCTGAAACTGATTGTTGCATTTGTTAAAGCAACGTAAACTGAGATGAAGAAGCCGGGAACATCGTCCAAACGATTTACAAATAGGCTGTTTTAATTGGCCAGTTGAAAACAAACCCCAAAAGCTTGGCAGTTATACAGAAGTGTCTCCCTACAAGTAGCTGGCTGAGATCTTGTTTAACTTTCTTAGATCAGTGAAGAATTCCTTGGGCAGTCATGTCCTCAGTAGTTGCTCTGTGGTATACATTTACTATGGTAAATGCTGTAGACAAAGTTCCCCAGCCTAATGGTGTATTTTTGCATGACTAATAAACACAGTAGTTATCAGTATGGAAATTCATGGAATGCTTTACTGCACTAAAAACCCCATAGTTCTGTTGCACTATAAACTGTAATGTTGTCTTAGGTGGAATTTGGGGATTTGGATCGACCAGGATCTTCAAGTCCTGGCGGAACATCACAATCGAAAATGCAGCATCTTCTCCACCAGGTCTTAGATAAATTCTACCCCAAACGCTACAAGCAAAACCTTACTCCTGAACAGCTCAGGTAAATAGTTTGCTCTTCTATACTTTGCACTGAAACAAATTTTACTTGCAAAATTCTGTCTTTATATTTAAGAAGTTTCAAGGCGCCCTGTCAAGATTATTTGACGTAGAAACGAAACACAAGTGTCAGGAAAAGGTTCCTTTAAAAGAAAATAGCAGTTAACTAATACAAAAAGAGCAAAATCACCAACTAACTTTCCCCTAGACAAGATATTTAAGCCTTTCACTTCCAAATTAAGCATCTCGGTTCCAACAAACTGTAACCTAAGCCTAAGATGAATTCTGTTTCTGAATTTTTGTTTTACCCTTCCCCCAAGTGTCAATTGAATCCAGATGCCTAACATTTGCAATGAGCCATAAAGCCAGCACATATGGGCTGCTTCAGGCCATGCAGCAATTCTGGTGGGACATATTTTGGCAGGGCTTTTTGATATTCTGACTTGGAAATTCTCACACACAATGCAGAGATCTCAAGTACTCAAGTACAGAGTTCACATGCTGCCATGGATCTCAGCTCTAACTGTTTTAACAAGAGAGAATGATAACCTTCCAGATCCAAAGCTACTTAGGGATGCAGTGATGGAACTAACACAATTACCTCCTTTTGGAAGCAAATTCCATCTGCATGTAGCAAGATAACTGCCAAACCATCCCTAGTGAGCCAAATCAAGAGTGAGTTAATATATATTGCCACTCCATATAGAGCATACTACAGACAAGTTAAGATGAAGGTGAGAGTATAATTGAATGTGAAGACAAGCTGGGCAGGATTTTACTGTAACAGCTGCCTGAGTGTTTGTAGTTACAGTTGTTTAATATATACACTAGTGAGCAACCTATATGTCACTGGGATTCCTGGGTGTTCAAGTATAACTAGCAGTAAAATAATTGTGGAAGTAGAGAAAATGCTAAAATAAACTCAGGTTGTACAACCCTCATTACAGACAGTGCTGTTAGCACTGTCAGTTGTGCTGTGTAGAACAGCTCTTTTGGAATGAGAGGTACATCTATTAACTGTCATAATTTTACTCACCTTTCCTTGGAAGACATTAGTAAATAATGCCGTCTTGTGTCTTGGATTCTGAAAGGCAACTGGCTGACACGCTGGCGACGAAGTGGATGGTGCTGCACGGATGCTCTCCACCAGAATGCGTTCGAATTTATTTGACGGTGGCCCGGAAATGGCCTCTCTTTGGAACCAAAATATTTGCTGCTAAGGTAACTGGAGCACATTTTTTTTTTCCTTTTCCTGAGAGTGAACTATCTGAGCAGACATATACCTATGATCTCTGGTAACACGGGTTGAAAATGCTTCTACTTCAGGAAGAGGAAAAACTGAACAAGACTGTTCAGAACGAACAGCTCTGTTTGGTACCACACAGGTTTAGAAAGAAGGAAGAGAAACATGTTCTAAACACTAGGGGTTGCTAGCGTTCAGTAAATAAACACTGAAGGTTCCCTGGCTGCGTCAGTTGATCATAATACAGGGTACTAACTCTCCTTACAAACCTTGCCAAAGCTTTCTCAGACAGGAATTTCCCAGGTCATCAAGGCTGCAATGATAGTTTAAAAAATACTATTTACATACCACTGGGGGGGTGAAAGGGAGGAGTCCCCCATAAATCACACCTGGCAGATGATGCTAGCTAAAAGAATGGGTATTTCAGTCCTGTTCTCTGCTTGACACAGAGCTGGCTGCTTTCCTTGCCACATGAGAGAGGCAAGCACTGCTAATGTCCTGGTGCAGAAACAGGCAAACTAAAGCACGTATTGGGTAAGCTGCCAGCCCACAGGCATCAGTGGGACAGCAAAGAACAGCTGGAGGGAGTGCTTCTCCAAGTAGCTTGTACCATCCCTCAGCCCATCCCAGACTAGAGCTCTGTACCTATGACCTATGCCCGAACTAATGTCTTAGCACATAGTGGCTGTCTGAGAAATCTTGTTTTGGCATTAACCATCTTCCCCAACCCAGCAGAAACCTCCTCCATTGAAAGCTTGAGAAAGGTCTCGTTCGTAGTTACATGTCTCTTGCTTTGAAGTCAAAGCTGCTATAGTTATGGAATAAAGTCTGAGGATGAAAGGGATCTCTTGAGTAAATATACAAGAAGTTTTCGAAAAGACAATTATTTCCACTGTCAGCAGTAAAAGCAGGAGAGGCTACTGGTATTTGAGGTTACTGACACTGAAGAATCAGAATATAGAATAGTTCCACTCCGTTTAAGTAATGTTGATATTTCTGATGATTAACATATTTTATAACTTTTCAATAGTTAAACAGCAAAGCCAATGACATTAGCCATGTAATAGCAGATTCCCAGGAAAGATTCATGTCATTAGCCATAACAACACATAACTCATCTTTAACAGATAATTGATGCACATTTGTCAAAATCTGTAAGAAAGAAAATTGCATTGATGTGATGGTACTGGGTGCACTGCTATTATAGAAACCAACAGGCTTCACTGCCTGCCTGACTGATGGGAGTAGTGTAAGAACCAGAGCAGAGCAGAACTGCTTTGTTGCTCTGTCCTAGCACTTCCTTCAGTTTTAACTACACTGACGGAATTTAATTAATATCAAAGCCTTCATTATCATTGCATCTCTTGTGCCACTAGTCCCAAAATTCTATGTAAATCTGAAAACATTATTCCAGATTTTGAGAGAAGTCCTTTTTAAAAAATCAAACCAGGTCAGACCAGTAAGCCTATAGGATTCTCTCTCATCTTCACTTTATCCTTAAAACCCAAGATTTATGTCAGAAACATCTTTGTGTGGTGGTCAAGAAATATCTAAATTAATAATTTTCTTTTTCTCTAGCCTATTTTGCCTTCCTCATTGGAAGACTGTCCAGTCTGGATAGCTGTGAACGAAGATGGTATCAGCATACTGGATTATAACACTATGGTACGGTGAGGAACACTGTTTAAGAAAAATAACTTACCTCCCACAGAAAGACATTCCCCTGAGTCCACTTAAAGTCACTAAAAGTTTGTCTTTAACTTCAAATGGATCCAGAAGTTAATTTGTAGAAGTCAGAGATGAGGGAAGTCAGTGCTATGTTTGAACGCTACATAAACAAAGGAAAATTACAGCTACAGTGTAAGGTAAGGTTTCATGAAACAGCTAACTGCCTCTGATGGGCAGCAAACATGCTCATACATCTTGCAAAATCTCAGTGGTATGTGCTCTACTACCACCATCTGGGATATAACAAAGTTTGGACTACTGCTCTGAAGCAGCGAGGCATCGAGCAAGCTAGGAGAAAACTAGAAATGCAATTCTCATTTGAGATTTCTCTGCCAGCTGTTACCTATAGAGCCAGTTACCTATACTGCCTATTACTGCTGGAGATCTGGTGTTCTTGCATTAAGTAGCAAATATACTGGTTTAAGGTGGCCGTTTTTTCTTTTACAGAACTATGACTCTTTCAAACTCTCTGTTGTCTGCAGCACTTGAAGGTCTCTTATTCATACTCCTCTGTGCTGACCTTTGGAGGCTGTCGAGATGACTTCATGATTGTAGTCAGTCAAATGAAAGACAGGAGTTCTGGAAAAAACAGCACTGAAAAACTCCTTTTCACAATGGCAATTCCAAAGGTAATTACAAAACAAACAGTGAGTTTCTTTCCAGCTGGCAGCATCACAGCTGGGCATTTTGTACAAGCCCTGGGGACCGGTACTTGTGGCTGCTGCACTAGCTATATACATTCAATAAATCCCTTGTAAGCTGGAACCTTTAATCAAGAGACTTTTTCTACCTAACTCTTACAGACCTTCATTTCAAAACCAAACAATTCCATGTGAGAAAGCCAGTTGCAAAAGTTATGCAGTCAATAGGTTCTAAAAATCAAAGGGCACTCTTACCTCTAATTGACTTGCAGTTAATAATTTTCTTTTTCCCTAGATTGTTGAAGCAACACTGCTTATTGCCAGCTATATTAACTACCGTTCGACACCTTCACTCCTACCTTCTACACAGCCCTCCCAAAGCAAAACACCTGCCAACAAGCTCTGGGAGACTGAAAGTCGGTGCTTTTTTCCTTCCGTGCCCCGAAGCACTAAGGGGCCCACCCTGCTCTGAGGGCTCATTCCAAATGACTTGGGGGATTTTTTGGGGTTGTTTTCTGTTGTTTGTTTTTTTGGTTTGTGGTTTTTCTTTTGCACTGCTCTGTACTGAATTGCAGACTGCTATGATTTTGCTGGTTACACACCTTACTTTAATGCGATTCTTTTTCCATAATAATAGACAAAGTTCCTTAGTGTGGGTAGAGGCAGTGTCCTTTCTCTTAAAAAAAAAAAGTTGATTTTGGGGACTGTGCAGGAGTTTCCTTTCCATGCCACATTCCATCCAGAATACCATGCCTCAGGTCATTTGTTTGCACAGCGCTCCAGCCACACTACATCTGCTCTCTTTCCTTGCACCTATTCTTCTTCCATCTCCTGATCTTACTGCTTTGCTTACAAGCACGTGTTCTCTTTGATCCCTCACACTTTCAGCTTTGCACCTGCCTTTAGATCACTGCACACCCTGTGTGTGGAATCTCAGCCCAGCTCTTAAAACTCCTAGTGACCTCTTTTCCTCATCAGTTATCCCCTTTCAGTTATTATAATTATTTCCAATAATCTTCTGTCTGCATCAATCCCTAACTTGCTCACTTTTTACCTGAATTAGACTGCAACCTCTGCAAGGCAGATTTGAGTGGTATATAGGCTTGAATCTGACTGCAGTGAGTTGAGCACACAGTCCTGTGAAAAGTAAAAAAGAGGTGCTAATGGATACTGTGGCATGAACCCTGTGCGAGGATTCATCCTGTTGAATACTGCCTGTATTAGGAGCTGCGTATCACCGCATCATAAACTAGATATACACAGAAAAGGCTATTACCAGAGTGTAAAGATTAACGTGACATAGTCTGATCAGTTAGTTTGGACATAACTTCAGCTCTGTGCTCTGGTTGTGAATAGCCATCATATTAAAGTTTTTACCAGTGTTCAAATTCAATGTTGCCACTCCCAGAACAACTATTAAGATGTCTTTTTGCAGAGACTATAATAGCTTTTATGCAACTGCTTAACACAACAAAGAGGACAATTTAATTTTCCCTGGAGCTATAGCAACTCCTCCCTGAAACTGATGCTAAAATTGAAAGACAAACTTTCCAAGTCCTTGCTCTGGATGTGAAAGAAAGAAAGAGGAGACTGTTGAGAAGGAAGAGGAACTAAACTGACAGGAATAATTCCTATGCAAGTCAAAGGTAATTTCAGACCTGAAATAGGGAGTATAGAATAAGAGTTCAGTGGTACTCAAGAATATTTTCAACTTCAAATAAAGGTGGAAACCTACTTTCTTTGCATGTTGAGGACTCAGAACAACTGGGATTGGAACAGTGTCAGATGATGCCCTAGCCCCTACAGGACTGATGCATTTTGGGAATCGACGCTGTTCTATGCAATAGATGAACATTAGATCTCTGCTGCAGGGCCGAATGTGTCACATGCTCCACCATCAGACAAGCACTTTCAAAGACTCCTTCTGTTAATCACTGTTGTAGATGTTTGGGATGTGTTTGAAACTGCACATAATCTCAGACAAAGGAAGACGAGGCAAGCAAATTTTGTACTTTTTTCTGTCTCTCAGCAACTGGAACAGATCTTCTCAAACCAGCTCTGCCATTCTGACTTGACAGAAGCTGCTTCCTTCATGCTACCATAGCAAGGAGGAGGTAGTCAGCAAATGTGTACTCAAGTATTGTTCTTCCGACTTTCCTAAAGAATTTTTTTTGTCTGTTTCAAAGGGACTTCATTATGATTGAGAAAGTTAATAGATCTTAAACAAATAAAAGAAAAATAGCAATACTTCTTGAAAAATCTAAATCTACCTGGCTTGAGTTCAGCTATTTTGATAGCTGAACTATCAAAGCTAAGGAAGAATAACTGCACTTTCAAAAGTACCGTGTGCAGCTTCATAATAATTATGCATTCATGGGCAACTTTCCCAAATTAAAACAGTGTGAATCCAACCATTAGAAAGAATTCAGCAATAGCAAACCAAAGCTATTCGCAAATGAACCAACCAACCATACCAGTGTTTTTACTCCCTAGTACCTGCCACCAACGTTGAAACATCCAACTCCTGCACACAGTGGAGCTGATACTTCAAGAAGTTTGCGTTTCATGCTTATGGCGGGTGCAAAGCCACAAATTAAGAGAAAAGCACGGAACAGACAAAAAAATCTTTCTAAGCAATCCCTTATCAGCATCTTTGTAACATAAAAAAACCCAAACAAACAAAAAAAGAATGACCTGACCCAAACCACCTCATGGTGGGTTGTGGAAACAATATGGCAGACATAAGACAGGAAAAGATTGTATGAACAGAGACCTGATTTGCACATACTGGAATGTACTCACTTATGAATTTAAGGACCATCCCTTGAAGTTATGGAAAAGGGTAGAAGCTTTCTGAGCCAAAAACAATTTTGAGAAGGTATTTAGTTTTTTTTTTCTTAGATACTTCTAAGTGACTATATATCCTGACGCAGTGGTCAGTAGTATGTATCTCCTCCCTCTCTTCCCCCACCCCCCGTGATCTTAGTATAGCTACATCAGTTTGAATAGAGTGAGCATTATTCGTCCTCACGCAATCACCTGTGCCTAACAAATCCTCCTGTACCTGAAGGTCTGTTTGGCAGCCTGCTTCTTGTATCCCACCAGTAACAAAGCTGCTTCAGAATAAGCTGAGCTGTCATCGGTGCTGGGGATGCTCAAAGCGTAAGTCTCCAGTTCACAGTTCAGAGGCTGTACTTACCTTACGGTGCTAACACTCATGTCCTCAGAGACTTGTACCAGGGCAAACAGGAAGGAGAGATGTTGAATAAGCAAGAGTGGTCCTGAAGCTCATTATTTTCTGCCATAACTGCACTTTAAATTGAGAAGCATGGCATATAGAACTCTTTTTTCTTCCTTATTTCTTAAAAATATTCAGCAATACTTGAGTATTTCAGGGGCCACCCCACTCTGATGGATGCACATATACCTCCTATTTATAGCTTACCTGACTTCAACCAACCAACCCTGTGTAGATATCTATTTTGTGTGATTCTTTGGTAGAGAAAACAATTTTTATTTTAATCAATGCTTTTGGCAACTGATTGACTATTGCTGCAGCACAGAATGGGATGACAAAAGCCTTTGTTTTCCTAACTGCTGTGTGTATGTAAAAGGCTGGCTGGGAGATACTGTGAGATTGCTGTTTGTTCTTAATAAAATGCAGTTATCATGAATTAAACTGTATTATTCTCAGAATGAAAGAAACTATTTTGAAAGCCAAAAGTCTCGATGTAAACAAAAATGGACAAAGATTGTGTTTGGTATCCAGGCACATACCTGGTGCAAAACCTGCCCTAGTCTGATTCCTTGTTTCTCTCTGCTGATCTTCTCTCAGCTTTAGTGGATGACTAAAGTGCACTCCCATGGGCACAGAATGTTCACTCCTTCAAAAGATGGCTAAGACATTCTTCCAGGCTTCCTCCTGTGGCACAGCTACCTGGCCACTTCTTCAGCGCACATTCTCAGGACTTCATGGCATTTTTACAGCATAGTCAATGTTCCCAGCACACTCTTAAGACCAAGACTCTGTCCGCTCTGCTGAGTCATAATTTATTTTCTGACACGTTCTCCCCATGGCTTAGCGAACCCTCCTCAAGGGCCTTGCCCATTTCTCCCCCCCATGACGAAACACAACCTGGCCAAACCACACCCTGAGCCATACGCAACTCAAGTGTACCACATGGTTCTTAGTTAAAGGACCTCTGCTGTAGTCATTTACACAGTCACGCTCCCAGGGCCTGCCACCGTTGTTACTAGCCAATTTCTGCCCCAATACCCGCCCTTCCCAGTTCTGCATGGACTTGCAAACAAACACAGTTTGCATCGGGGTGCAGCTTCACTAACTTCAGAGAGACCTACCAACCTATATTAGGGCAGCACTGGAGTTAAAAATCTGGCCAACCCCAACATTTGAAGTATTTATGAGAAATAAAACCATTAAAAATTAAGTAACCTAGACAACGTTACCCAAAAACCCGTGGCACATCCCCAAGCTGCTGCCTTTCACTTGGACAACCAGAATACTGCCTGTGACATGAGCTAACCTGTGTCTTTCAAACTTCCTGGCACCGTGAAAAAAAAAAATCACCTTATCTCTATCATATTGCATGATGGTATGTTGCCACACGTTTTAATTACAGATTATGTAGACAAGCACAGTACATTGTATGCAAATTAAGCATGACCCCAGGCTCCTGCCAACTTGCTGATTTAGCTCATTTTGACATTTCAGTTGTCTGTTACATTACTAAGGAGTCATGGAAAAAAAAGAGAAAAAAATACCAGTTAAAGGTTAAGATAGCTTTTAGCTCATCCACAAAGAATTTCCCAACCTTGAGTTACTCCCAAGAGCACAGATCAATAAAACTTTATTGACATAGTCATTACCATCATTTTCAACAACATATTTCCCTCATATTCTCAGAGCAATTGATGTGGCCCTTTTAACGCGACATCTTTTCCATGTCCTGTGTCACCATGCCCCTGCCCCATTCAGCAACGGGTCCACATTTTCCCCGTCTTCCTTTTGCTACATAAGTACTTACAGAAGCCCTTCTTGTTGCCTTTGACAACTCTCAACAGATTAAACTCCAGGTGGGCTTTGGCTTTCCTAACCGCCTCTTGGACAGTGTTTCTGTATTCCTCCCAGGTCACCTGTCCCTGCATCCACCTTCTGTGTACTTCCTTTTTGTGTTCGAGTTTTGCCAGCAGCAACTTGTTCATCCATGCAGGCTTCCTGGCATTTCTGCTTGACTTCCTGCTCTTTGGGATGGACTGCTCTTGAGCTTACAGGAATTGATCCTTGACTATCAGTCAGCTTTCTTGGACCCCTCTTCCTGCTAGGGCCCCACCCCATGGGACTCTTTCAAGCAGATCCCTGAAGAAGTCCAAGTCTGCTCTCCTACGTTTATTTCATTAAACATAATTGAATGCAACAGTATATTTTAATTTTCTATTATTTTCTTTCTGAAATTCTCCTGTGGATCAGGAAGTTACCATCCCAGCCCACACATCAGCTTTGGTATTTAGAGTGGTATATGTTTTTTTCGAACAAAGGGTTAAACAGAAACAAAAAAATGCGTATTTTTGGCAGTCTGACCAAGGTTACGTTATGAGTTTATCATAATTTTCAGATCCACAAAAGAGTAAGCGTTTGATGCATGTTCTTGCCTCCCTTTGCCCTATTTCCCCGTAATTCTTTTCTGGAGAGGCAAGGAAAAACCTTTTCTGTCTGAGTCTAAAGAGTTCTGCTCACCTGTGTTCATAGCAGAGGGTTTCAAGGTTCACTTCTGTGCTTGAGCTGACATTTTCTGTAACAACTCTGTGAGTCTGTGCAGGCCTTTAGCCCTAACATCACTGTACTGCTGCACCACTTTCTACTCATCTAATTAAAAAAAGGCATGGGGCAGTTTTGCTTGCTTTTTCCACGTGTCTGAGTTCTGCTGCAAGTTTGCTGCCTTGATTTTTTTTTTACTATTTTATTCCACTTGATTGTAGAGCTGTCTTCCTCTGCTCCAGGATTTCTTGACAACTTTTGTACACTTCTATCAAGCAGTCCAGACGTGGCTTGGAGCTCTAGAATTTAAGTCAAACAATAGAGAATCGGGCTCTGAACTGGCTGTAAGAGAGCTGGAAAGCTTTAACTTCCGCTAGTGAGACTGTCAGGCAGAGAAAGGAATATGGAGACAGCTAACACAAAGCTGACTATCAGAAGCATGCCATGTATAAGGAATGCAACAGCAGGGTTATCGGTAGTTGACTAGCTTTCTCACATTAAGCCAATGGAGAACAGAGTTCCCTTTTACATGTTCGTTGAGAAATAATCCATCAGACTCCAGGAGGTGTTTGATGTAAGCTGGTGATATGGGAATGCAAAGCCATTCCATAAGCCATACCTGCTCTGTGATGAAAAACGCCAGTCCCTAAAGCTGACAGGTCAAAACATGCAGCACCATTCTGCAGTTAGCCTGAATCTCTCACCAAATCAGAAATCCTCCCCTTTCTCAGCTCACAGTTCACAGTGACAGCGTGGAAGAACATCCACACCTCTCAACCCATTAACCTATCTATTAGGCCATACTCCCTCTAGAGACCTACCAAACAGCAGATTTTCATATACTAATCCACCATTGTAGAAGACCTCCACCCTGAAAAATCTACCTTCAGGACAGGGAATTTAGACACCTGGCCCTTGGCCTCTGCTAGTACTGTCAACAGAAGGACAACGGAAGGTTAACTGAAAACATGAATTCATTTCACACAAACAGCGAATGGTGGTCAAAGTATAATGATTTTCCATCACTTCTAACCTGGACCAGATTAAAACCAGCAAGGAGGTGAAAGTTTCCCAGTCCCACAGTCCCTACGGTCCCATGACTTTTGAGCTCCCAAAACAGCATTACTGTGTAAAGTCCACCAAACGCCTCTCCTTGCAAGTGTTGCTTAAGAGAACAATAGGTCAATTCAGCACAGAAGTGCTCCTGGGCTCAGTGACACGGTAAATTGTATATTTGAAGGCTGACATAACTTAGAGGAACCCAATGAAGGAGACGCAATAAAGTTACTAATTACTGCTCCTTCAAAACTAAGTAACATACTAACTTGCACGTTAAAGTGAGAATTACTGACAGGTAATGAATTGCAAACTGACATAGCTTTCTGTACCTCTTTTGCTGGCAGAGTCAACTCTACCAGTACTAAGATATTTCCATGAAAATAAAACTGTTCAGAGTTGAGCTAGAAAAAAAAAAAAGAGAAACTACACAAGTGCCAGGCAGCCTCTTTGAAGATGGAAAGGAGCATGTATAACTAAAACCAGGTTCCTGATTGCAGCTCTCTGGAATTTATTAGTTGTTGATTTCCAGCAAATCCATTTTTTTCCCTTGACTACGTGTGAAATACTTAATTTATATAATTGTTAGTAGAAGTCTTCACGATTGTGGGACTGAGTTAGCAGCAAGTATCAATGGAATAGTCTATTTATACTTGTAAGTATTTAGCTGAAGACTAACTGTATGCGGTCATAAACTGGATGTGGACTACAAAATGACAGTCACCAGCAGCAGGTGAATTAAGAAGGACAGAGAGGGCTTTAAACCTCAGCAGTCTAAGATGTGAGGTACCTCTGTACTGCTTACCACCACTCAAGGATCAGGGCACTGTTGCGTTAGGCATGTACGCACAGAAAGAAAATCCATCCCAAAAATGGGATTACGAACAGTCAGAAAAAGTTAGCAAGAGAAGAGAAAGGGGAGACAGGGTAATGGTAAAGCAAACAAGTTACTATACATTAAACAAATTGCTCACAGCTTGTACTGTGATCTTTGTCAATGGGTGGGACAGGGGAAGTCATTCTAATGCCAAGGTTTTTATCAGCACTTCTGGAACGCAGATTTTTGAGAGAAAAATCAACTGCAGCACAGTGCCATAGTTATGATGGTAGCACTGAGCAGAAGACTACACAGAAAGCTGTATGAGTCCTCAGTACCCTACGTGAGCCAAAGACTTCTAGTTCATGCAAACTCCTGGTTGGGTTCAGATTTACACAGCTCCCTGTTCTTTGAGTGGAGGGCAAGTGACAAAACCATCCCCGGTACGTCGTTCTATGAGACTTCTAATACCACCCATTCCACAACGCCGTAAGACCCACCCTGAAGGCCCGGTCAGGGAAAGGCAACTGTAATCAGCTACCTGTAGTGGAACAAAGATACACTTAGACAACTGGTGCACACACGCAGACCACAGACCTGGATTTCTCCACCATTCGGTCAAACTCACCTGAAAGAGCGGCACAACCTCAGATACTCCCTGAGGATCTCCAGGGTCCTGGAGGAGGATGCACAGGTAGTAGACAACTTTTTGCTACAAGACAAACAGACAAAACCATCGGACTTTGAAAATGCTATCGAAGCGCCTGGAGCTATCACAGAAAGAGGATCTGTTTCAACTCATTGGGCTGAAGGCCAATCATCCCAGGCCACAGTCAAGTCTACAAATTATATTTATAGCTTTCCGCCCTTCACACAATAAAAAAATAATTTTTACCTGTGGTTTTTAACCTGAAAAGAACACACACATGCTGGAAGGGTAAGGTCTGCTTTTCTACAGGAGCTTTGCAGAAAACCCCAGCAACAGGAAAAATCATCTCTTGTGTTGTCTATCTTCTTATCTCCGTCTTGACTACTTACAGAGTTTGGCATCAGGATTTGTAAGAACAGTACAACACAAAGGACTAAAACCACTAGCTCAGTGGCATTATCTAAGGGATGGATTTGGCTTTTTGAGGTTATTTATTTGGCTTGAGTTCTCCTTTAAAGGTAAGGGAACAGATAAGAGAAAAAAGAGAGAAATCTGAAACAAAGCTCCTGATGTCAGTAAAGCTACGGATGGTGCTGTGTTTAATTGCTCTGGTAAATCACGCTCACAAAAATATACTGGATGTGAGTGTGCCCACAGATACACAAGAAGAAAGACTGTGTATGATTACCATATGGATGGCTTCATTGATAACCACATCCTTCACTTGACCCATCTCAATG